>NW_015656585.1:1721994-1732823 GCF_001515625.1 Sinocyclocheilus rhinocerous
TATTTTTATTTTTTTGAAAACACGCTCATCACTTTGCACATACAAAAATATTTTTATATTAAATTTAATATTAGATCGATCTAATGAATAATTTTGACAGTTAAATCAGTGATTATAATCTGATCATTGGTCTTCACAATCAGTAAATACAGAAACAAATGGCACCGTCTATAATCTATCACATTACCTATGTATTATTTTGTGCATTGCACTGTCAAGCCATCTGATGTTACTGTAGTACAATGTAAATTCGTTAATAAAGACCATTTCTATAAACAACTCAAAAAGAAATTTTATTTAACTAAAATAAAAGTTATGCTCTAGAAGCACTTTAAGTGTTTTTTAAAAAAAAATCAATTTATTATGTAGTTAATATTTTTTGTGCTTGACTTCATACTCATGAAATTGTGGTGGTATGAGTGTCAGAATAACATTTGTAATTCATAATTCTGCCATTGTAATCCTGTTTAACAAGTTTCTTTTCTCCCATTTGCTTTCTGTCATCTACAGTAAGTGACTGTAACACACCTTCAAAATGCTGACGAGACTTTTCCGAATCCACGGCCTGTTTGTGGCCTCCCATCCTTGGGAAGTCATTGTGGCTACTGTGACTCTCACCATCTGCATGATGTCCATGAATATGTTCACTGGAAATAACCAGATTTGTGGCTGGAACTTTGATTGCCCCAAATTGGAGGAGGTACAGTGTGTTACTGTGAATTACAACATGGTGGCAGTTAATGTATAGTTCTAATTAATCTAATTCCTATCTATTGCTATATCTATTATTCCTAATTTTTTTTCTCTCTCTGTCTTGTCTCCAGCAAATCTTAAGCAGCGATATCATTATCCTGACAATCACAAGATGCATAGCAATCGTCTATATTTACTTTCAATTCCAAAATCTTCGACAGTTAGGATCCAAATACATATTGGGTAAGTTGTCATTTTTTAAACCTGTTTTTAAAAAAATGAGTTTGTGAGGTAACATGAATTACGAGTGTTAATGTTTATATTAATATTTCTTTTTCAGGCATTGCAGGACTTTTCACAATATTCTCCAGTTTTGTGTTTAGCACAGTTGTGATTCACTTCCTGGACAAGGAGCTTACAGGCCTCAAGTATGTCTTATATCACTCTCGCTAGAAATCTTAGAAGTATTGCTTTGTTTTTTGGAAAGTAGTTATCAAGTAAATTTTTTTTTTGTTTTGTTTTAATTTTCCCAGTGAGGCCTTGCCATTCTTTCTGCTGTTGATTGACCTCTCCAAAGCATGTGCTCTGGCTAAGTTTGCTTTGAGTTCAAACTCACAGGTACTTTACCTTTTCATCTACATTAACCTGAAGTTTAAATAAACACGACTAATCAGTCTCTGGTTTTTGTAAATGGCTTTTTTGACTGTCCTGCAGGATGAGGTGAGAGAGAATATTGCCAAAGGAATGGCTGTTTTAGGACCCACTTTTACTCTTGATGCCCTTGTGGAGTGCCTGGTGATTGGTGTGGGGACGATGTCAGGTAAACTGAACCCTGACAGAAAATCAGCACAGTTGCAGTGCACTAACATTCAACAGATTTGTTTAACTCAGCAGTAGTGTAACTTTATTTTGCCCTTTTCATTGTTTTTCTGCAGGTGTGCGACAGCTTGAGATCATGTGCTGCTTTGGTTGCATGTCTGTCCTGGCTAACTACTTTGTGTTCATGACCTTCTTCCCGGCCTGTGTCTCTCTTGTGCTGGAGGTATGTAAGCATATTTAAGTGCAGTACACATATAGGAAGACTGTAACATATTCTAACATGTGTGACTATTTCACATAGTTGTCTAGAGAGAGCAGGGAGGGACGACCCATCTGGCAGCTGAGTCACTTTGCTAGAGTTCTGGAGGAGGAAGAGGACAACAAGCCTAACCCTGTCACACAAAGAGTCAAAATGATCATGGTACGCATTGAACCAAAAACACTACAATCTTTTATTACTGGGATTTATTATATTGATGGGTTTGTCTCTAATATTTGCAGTCTCTTGGCCTGGTCATGGTTCATGCTCATAGCCGGTGGATTGCAGATCCCACGTCAAGTAGTGGAACTCTTGATCTTCCTCAAGTTGGAGTGAGCCTGAATGACAATATGCCCAAGAGAATTGAGCCAGACATGCCCCTTTGGCACTTTTACCTGTCCAGGTAGTTACACTTCAGAGATTTTATTCATTTAATTAATACAAATATTTTGGCCATTAATGATGGAGATGGTTTTATTGAAATTCTTTGTATAGTTCAATAGTTCAAAATAGATAGTTCTATGTATCAATTTGACTATAGATATGCCACAGTATAAAATCTGACACAGAAATGTATTTTGAGATTTGCTAAAGATTGCATTTAACAGTGTTATTTAATTGTTACTTTTTCTAAAGATTACAGTTTAGTGAGTGTTAGATAACAGCAAAGATAATCTAAATGTAAAAATAGGAGAAATTAGCATGCACAATTAATTATCCAAAATCAATAGATACAATAAATAAATAAATAAAAAAACTCCAATATTGGCTAATAACCAGTGTGGTAATAATATATTGTGCATTGTTAAAAATAATAACAATAACAAGAATATGATGTGACTATTATTTTATTCTGTGCATTTAGGATGATCAGCATGGATATTGAGCAGGTGATCACACTGGGTCTTGCTCTGTTCCTGGCTGTGAAGTACATTTTCTTCGAACAGGTGGAGATGGAGTCTACCCTGTCCCTGAAAGTCCCCACTCCAAGCTCCATGCTCTCTCAGAAATGGTCTCCTGATCAGTGCTGTAGGAAAGAGGTTCCCGTTTCCAGCAAGCCTGAGAAAACTCCAACTCCCCCTCCAGTTGTTACCAAAGAGGAAAGAGGTATTCTCTTCTTACCTTTACACATTTGTGTTCATTTTCTGGAAACCCAACATTCTACAGTGGAATCTAAATGCAGTGTCTCTCCTTCAGATTTAGTGATTCGGCCCCTGCCTGCCCCAAAAGAGCCTGAGCATAAACATACTTTTGTTTTGGGAGAGGATGAAACTCAGGAAATTGTTGATGTGTCAGAGACTGTGATCAGTGTACCTGCTGAACCCAGAACTGTGGAAGACTGTCTGTCCATTCTGAAAAACCCAGATGTAAGAGTGTTGTCAAATATACCTCTCTACATGGATACTGTTGTTCTATTTCTTGCATAAAGATTAACTCTGGGTTCACTGTGGGACTGAAACCTGTAGTTATTTTTTACCTCAGAGTTGACCCATGTAGTCTCTAATGAGATCTTCCTTTTTCTCTTTACACCCTTACTCTTAGCCAATTAGTTTATGACGTTAGACAAGATCAGAAGCATGTAGTGAAACCGTTTACCTCCAAGAGTAGACTTCTGTTACCTAAATCCACGTATAATCACAGTGTATGTGTGAGTATTTAAGTGTCACCTCTTCTGACCCTGCAGATGGGCGCTCGCTACCTCAGCGATGAAGAGGTGATCGTGTTGGTGAACTCAAAGCACATCCCAGCTTACAAATTGGAAGCCATGATGGAAACCCCTGAGAGAGGGGTGATGATCCGTAGAAAAATGCTCAGCCCCAAATTCCCAGAGCCCACAGCTCTCACCTGCCTGCCTTATAAAGACTATGACTACTCTAAGGTAAGATGTCAGGTCATTACATCATACATACTTTAATTAGTGGTGATTTATGGATTTGAACAAACTAGGGTTGCACTAATATTAAAAGTTTTCCATATTCAATTTTTTTTTACATTTTGTTCAATTTGATGAGAACCAATGTTTTTGAGAGAAGCCTCTTATGCTCGCCAAGGCTACATTTATTTGATTTAGATTTTTGACGGCAAAAACAGTGATTATTGTGAATTTATTATTATTATTAATTACAAAAGTAATTTGTTCCTGTGATGGCAAAGTTGAATTTTCAGCAGTCATTACTCCAGTCTTCAGTGTCACATTCAAAAATCATTCTAATATGCTGATTTGCTGCTCAAGAAATTATCATCAGTTGAAAACACTAAAATTGATTTTTATAGAAACTGTGATGTTTTTTAGGCTTTTTTGATGAATAGAAATTTTATGAGAACAGCAATTATTTAAAAATCTGTTGTAACATTAGAAATGCCTTTACTGTCACTTTTGATTTATTTAACGTGATCTTCCTGAAATTATTAATTATTTTTCCTTTCAAAAATATACTTAATATATATGTACTGTATGTTTATATACACAGCAATACAAAAAAATGGTTCATAATTGGCTCATAGGTCATAACCAATTTGTTACCATACTTTGGGGGTGGGCACTTAGTAGCAAAAACTTAGTAGCACTCCAGAAACTTGGCAACCTTCAAAGTTCAGCACTCATTTTCCTGTTCTTTTCTCCAGGTGATGGGAACATGTTGTGAGAACGTCATCGGTTACATGCCAGTTCCTGTGGGGGTTGCTGGTCCTCTGTTATTGGATGGAAAGCAGTTTCAGGTCCCCATGGCAACAACTGAGGGCTGCCTAGTTGCCAGCACAAATAGAGGCTGCAGATCTATTGCAGTAAGCAACATTTTCATTTTTTCCCCTATATGATTTTTTGTTCTTGAAGGGGTAGCTGAAGGCAAACTCATTTCATGGCCATTTGAACTGATATAATATTGCATAATGTCTAGTGTAAAGCACATTAATCTAATGCTCTGTCGTGAATGGCTTTTCCGCAGTTGGCAGGTGGTGCCAGTAGCCGTGTTCTTGCAGATGGTATGACCAGAGGGCCGGTGGTGCGCCTGCCTTCTGCCTGTCAGGCGGCTGAAGTCAAGGCCTGGCTGGAAAGCGATGAGGGCTTTAAGAGCATCAAGGAGGCCTTTGACCAGACCAGCAGGTAAAGGACTATTTCAGTGAACTGATTTAGTGTGATTTAGTGCAATTTAAAAAAAAGTATGATTATGTAACATATATTTGTGTTGTGTTTGTAGGTTCGCACGATTGGAGAAGCTTCTGATCGGCCTGGCGAGTCGCAATCTATACATTCGATTCCAGTCCAAAACTGGAGATGCAATGGGGATGAACATGATCTCAAAAGTACGCAAGTACTGAATTTTACAAAATGTTGTGAAACATGGTCATTAAAGTGATCTTAAAATAAACTGCCATGACTCATTTCTGAGTTATGAAGAACTCGTGCAGTAATATTTTTTATTTTTCTTTCTCTTTGGTCACCAGGGCACAGAACAGGCTCTTGCCAGGCTGAAGGAGGAATTTCCAGAGCTTCAAATTTTGGCTGTTAGTGGAAACTACTGCACTGACAAAAAACCTGCCGCCATCAACTGGATTGAAGGCAGGGGCAAATCAGTGGTGTGTGAGTCCACCATCCCAGCCAAAGTTGTCAAAGAGGTACAAAACCTCATCCTATTCTACAAAATGCCCTACAAACGCTGCATACTGGCAGCCTGTTGACATTGAACAAGGACACACATTTGTTTTTGGGATGATAGTCCAGACTATTAGTCTCACGCAAGTGTGTTTTTGTGCAGATTTTAAAGACGACGACCGAGGCTCTGGTAGATGTCAACATCAGCAAGAACTTGGTCGGATCTGCTATGGCTGGAAGCATCGGAGGTTATAATGCTCACGCCGCCAACATCGTAGCTGCTATCTATATTGCTTGTGGACAGGTAATAAAAGTTATTGTTTACAGTAGGATTTTGATGTGATTATATAGTGGTGGTACAGATGGTAGGTACAGAAGTGAATTCAACTAAATGAATTTGTCCTTGACAGGACCCAGCACAGACAGTGGGCAGCTCTAATTGTATCACTATCATGGAAGCCTCAGGCCCCACCAGGGAGGATCTTTATATCAGCTGTACTATGCCCTCCATTGAGCTGGGCACTGTGGGCGGAGGCACTAACCTTCCTCCCCAGCAGGCTTGTTTACAGGTACTTGATACAGAATCAATATTTGACACATATGAAAGACCGAAGTATGTTTTAGTTTCATTGTGGATGTACAGTTGATAAAGCCACTCTCATAGCCGATCTCATGCAGTTTTATTCTCTCTGTGTCTTGCTGTCAGATGTTAGGTGTGCTGGGAGCCAGTCAGGAGTGCCCAGGTGAAAATGCCAGACAGCTTGCCAAGGTGGTGTGTGCTACCGTGCTTGCCGGAGAGCTGTCACTCATGTCTGCACTCACTGCTGGACACCTGGTCAAAAGTCACATGACTCACAACAGGTAAGAACTGTTTATTATATATGAATACAACATTCTAATTTATTATTATTGATATACTGTGTGTATATGTTTATTAAAATCTTTATCTAAAAATCTCTAAGCTAAAAAATGAGCTTAAAAATTAAATATATTAATATAATTCTATATATAATGTAAAAGATTTACCCCCGGTTTCACAGACAAGGCTTAAGCTAGTCACAGACTAAAATGCATGTTTGAGCGGTCTCAACTGAAAATATCTTGCTCTGACATATCTTAAAATATGTCAGTGTCGTTGTTCTGTGTCAAGATGCACACCTGTAATGTTTTCTTCGAAGGCGTTTTTGTTTTAGTTTTAGTTGCTTAAATATCTTAATTTAACTAAGGTCTAGTCCTGGCTTAAGCGAAGTCCTGTTTGTGAAACCGGGCCTTAATGTATTATTATTAAGTCATATATTAAGATGTTTATCTAAAAATCTCTAATTTCTAATCAGTTAAAATGATAAACATTGTAATATATTGTATCTTCTAATCAGTTTAATCCATGTAATCCTAATCAAATGTAATCAAATTACATTAAATCTTTAAAAAAATTACATAATTGAAAATATAACATTAATCTTTTAATCATGTATAGTTATATATAATCATGTATTACATTGATAATCATTATCTAAGAAAATAATCTTACAAATTATAGTATAAAATTATATTCTGACAATGTTTTGTAAGAAACTATCATCTGCAAACACCTGTATAATTGCTTTTTTTATTATTATTATTTTGGCTATAGATCAAAAGTGAATTTGCAAGAAGCTCCAGGAACATGTACTAAGCAGGCATCTTGAGACGTCACCTGTTGAAGATGCAAAAGGCCCATAAAGAAAGAGGATCTCAAGTTTAAGGCACATGTGATTAGTAATTTAGATTATTTTAAAGACCAGCAAAAGGAATACAGACAAATGACTGTTCATGGTTCCCCTGATCTGTTAAATGAGTTGTCTTATAACTAGACATTTTTCAAAGTAAACTGGTTGAAATTAAAGACTGGAAGCAAGACCAGCTGTGTTCACAAGCCTAGAGCCAGTATTTCTAAATCATATCTGAACAGAAATAGCTGTTTCCGGACCTGCTTTGTTAGGCTTAAATTGCTATGGAGAGCAAATCAGATCTCAGATTCACAGCAGCCAGTACATAGACATACAAAAGGCCACATAATTTAACTTATTTCCTAAAATCAATGTAGTTCATCACATACATGACTGACTGGATGGGTTAAAGCGGAGTACATGTTTTACTTCATTATTTGTTGGGGATAGCAACAGGGATCATATCTTTGCCAAATGGAAAAAGCAACATTAGACAGAAAGGGAAGGATAAAGTTTACTCTTCATTGCACTTATAAAGGGAAATGGCATAGGACAGTACCGATACAGAGAGGAGTTTAAAGTACTATGATTCACTAGTTGGTACACATGTAGAATATTACAGAATTACTACGAAATTGCCAAATGCAGCCGGCAGCAGTGCTCGCGATGTTTTCCGTGTAAGAATGTACATTGCTTTTTTTTTTCTTTTTTTTTTGCTATGACACAGGAATTGAATGACTTTTGTAACTGAAAAGGGTTGTGCTACGGCATGACGGCACAAATATTTCAATAGGTGCTACAATCCACATGTTTCAGTTCTTTGTTCATTTAGCTATTTCTTTGCGTTTGAACACCTCTAATAATGGATTTATGTAACAATACGCAACTTAACGCCTTGCATGTTTCCGAAGGCTTGAAATGGCGTTTATTCAGTTGGTTCTGGTTTTCGTGTCATGGAAAAGAGTGGCTGTTTAGACATGTACGTTTCATGCTAAAAGACATTGAAAAGAAGCTTCCGATTTGTTTTTTTTCCCCCCCAAAGGCACAATTCAAATTATTCAATAAATAATAAACTGCAAAAGTTTTGTATATTTTTTATAATAAAAAAAAGAAAATATAGAATTCATTGACTTCTGCTTGATCATATTCTCTCTCACTTGGGCAACTTCAACCAATTAAAATGAAAATGAAAATACAAAACAAACACCAAGAACATGGTCAAGGTTTAAAACTATTAAGTCCTGACAATATATATACATTCCTTCTCTACCAAAGATCAGCTCCAATATCTAATATCCTCATCCAGTAACAAAATGATTTAATCAACTTTCAAAAAGTTCAAATATAGGTTTTGAACAAAAGAGAAGGTTATTATAAAATAAGGATTACAGCCTTTTAAACCATTGTTTAAGAAAAGGGATGATATAATATTGTAGATACCTTATTAAACTTTTTGGAATTTTTAGAATTTAGATTAGCTTCTTTTCAATTCACTGGTTAACCAATTAAAAAAAAATCAGTTACACGAATCACATGAACAGTGAATTTTGCCAAAAGTTTGCACATAAGCATTAAGACTATATTTCCATTGCGAAAGTTAAAATTTTTTCCTCATGTGTAGCTAAAAATTGAGCTTAACTCTAAAAGAAAAAAGCCTAAGCACCAAAAAAGGCACCAAATGAATCATAGAATTAAAAGAAACATGTAGATGAACTATATCTATCAAGGAATTTAACCATTAAAATGTTCAGTTCTCCTCTAGCACAAGCTAAAAAAAAAAATAGTTCAGTACTAAAAAAAAGCACAGCTGTTAGATTTTGAGGTTATTTGTGTGCTTGAGACCTGAGGGTGGTGAGATGTTCGAGTTCTCCTGAGGCAGCGTCATTATAGGCTCTTGCCTCACCAGAGTGCGAGCCGGCCAATCAGCTCACCCTGCATCACATCTCACCAGGACACTGACTGCTGATTGGCTTAACCTCAGCGAGGCCTCAGACAGACCTGCAGGGATGAAACGGGCTTTACACACACGTTAATCTCAGAGCGCTAACCGTGTTACTCCTCCCCTCATGCTTATCTTGAATAGTAACCCTATCTCATGCACATGATGCCATATCGGCCCATGGGTTTGTCAGTCATCCGCGCTCAGTGTGATTGGAAATGTTCCCACACTGTTGTACACAGTACAGTGAGTTTATAGGATATTGAAAAATGTATTGCACTGTACAGTGAGATATTCTTCCTGTATGAACCTCAACAACACAGAAAATCATCCTTAAGTGAGATTAACAAACTATAGGCAGAAACATAAAAAGAAAACGTGAAAACTTTGCTTTTGTTTCATAAAATTTGGTTTCATTAATAAGTTGGCGATACATGTAGAAATAAGTCATTTACAAAACATTTTTTCTTTCCAAAAAGCATTCAACATTTGTAGATCAATCTCAAAATAAAATCAAAGTTCAGAAAGTTTCTTGTTCTTGCAGTCATGAACAAAGTGTTTCACACTATTAAACTAAATATAAAAGTGCTTGAAGCAGAACTGCAGCAGCAAATTTGTAGTGGCAGGCAAGTGACGCAATAAATTTACAACTTCAAATCAGGCATTCTGAACTCAAGTATCAGTATGGAAAGACTATGGTGGGATTAAAAAATAATCTGTTTAGTGCAAACAATGTTACAGAAAACACAAATTCAACATATTATGATGCATCATCTAAGAAATCATGACCTCAAAGGGATAGTTCACTCACAAATACAAATCATTTACTCAAGTTGTTCCAAACCTGAAATGCTTTCAAAAGAACAAAAACATTTCGAAGAATGTTGGTAACCCAGCAGAATTTGGTTACCATTGATGGCCATTGTATGGAGAAAAACATCTCAAAATATTTTCTTTTTTTGTTCCACTAATGAAAGTCAGTCGTTCAGGTTTGGAACAACATGAGGGTGAGAAAATGTTACATGATAGGATTGTCATGTTTGGATGAACTATCCCTTTAAGACTAGTGATAGTTAAAAACGTCCTTGATTCATTACCTCCTCCATATAGTGAATTAGACCACAGAAAGTGATATTAAACGGTGAAATTCCCTCTCTTTCATAAGCATAGATGGCACAACTGCAGTAATTCTACATAGATTTTGTAGATGGAAGCCCAATAGGTAGTGATGAACCAGAAGTGGAATGACATTGTTTAAACTGTTATAGGGCCCAAAAAGGCAAGTGTGCAATAAAGTGCCACCTATCTGCAGAAATTATTATTTTGGAAACTTCTGGAAAATTAAAACAAAACAAAAACAAACAAACTTAAAAACAAGAAATAAAATAAAATACAAGAGAAAAGAAAGGCAATTATGGTCTATTAAGTCACTAACAACTTTTCACAGGCCTACCAAAATACCCTATACTTTGATTATTGTCTTATACAAGCAGTTCCCAATAAATGTACACTTTGCCTAAAGCCACATTTGTGAATTACAAGAATCAAAATGTGTAATGCCTTCACATGTAAATAATCGTAAACATTTAGATTAACTTACTGTACAAAAGATCTTAAGACTGAAGTTTGACGTCATCTTGATCATCGGGGCTAGAAAGGGTCTTACTAAGAGAAATGGCTATTGGACAAGGCCAGTGAAAAAAGCTCACATACAGCTGAGATAATGCTCGGATTAGATCAAGGCATCAAGTTTACAGTATATATATATATATATATATATATATATATATATATATATATATATCTCTCCAAGACCAT
>NW_015656585.1:1732929-1742743 GCF_001515625.1 Sinocyclocheilus rhinocerous
TATATCTCATCAAGACCATAGTCAGACCTCAAACTATGATCAAATATTTACAAAAATGTAAAACACTTTAACAAAACCAGAGCCGCAGCTCATTTAGGGAAAAACAAGTAAGGCCTTTTAAAGATGAACAGGCTGTGTTGGTTTTTCTAGTGTGTTCCATTTTTGGTGTTGGTGTACCGCTGTTGTTCAGTCTGTATGGATACGGTTTGAAAAGGTTTCTGAAGAGTGTCAAGAGCACTTGGGCAGAGCAGCTCTTTGTTGTGAGTGATGTGTACAAGGCGTTTCTTCATTAGGGTCGGAAAGCAAACTGGAAATGTAGATTGAACAACCTGGAAGAGAAAAGCAGATTTTGATTAAACGTGCAATGCGGTTTAATTTATAGGCGGAAATGGTCACTTTTTTTAAGGTGTGACTTACCTGGTGTTGCTCAAAAGAGAATAGCCTCACCGCTGGTCTTCTCTTGAACATACGAGGTGAAGCGTTTGAGGAATTTGGGGTATTCTCTCTTGGCTACGGCTCGTAAGACTGATGCAGGGGCCCAACCACCAGGATTTACTTTAGGATTATATGAACACAGCATTAATGTGATATATTCTATATCATGTATTTAATAAATAAAGATTGCAATCCAAACTGTGATGTACTCAGTGTGCAAATTATATATGATTTTCACAGTTGACTCCAAAATATATGGGAAACTGAAAATATAACATTTTATAATAAAATAATGAGAGTCATGCTTTGTTATTGTACCTACTGACTGATGCTAACAAAAAATGCTCCAGTGCCAAACTGTTGCTATGTTTACCTCTTCAGGACAACATGATAATTGAGAATACATGGGGGCTTTTTTTAGGGTCAAGTACTAACTAATCTAACTTTTGTGGTCCTTGAAAAAAAAGTTTAAAATATATAAAAATATATTGCTATAATATATTTTAAAAAAAGTATACTACTGTTTAAAAGTTTGTGATTGGCAAAATGTAATGCTTTTGAACAGTAATATTACGGTTACAAAATGTTAAATTTTGAAATATTACTACAATTTAAATGAACCGTTTTCTATTTTAATAAATTTTAAAATGTAATCTGTTCCTGTGATGGCAAAGATGAATTTTCAGCAGTCATTGCTCCAGTCTTCAGTGTCACATGATTGTTCAAAAATCATTCTAATATACTGATTTTTTATTTTCAATGTTGAACACAATTTAGTGGAAACCGTGATACATTTTTTTTCAGGATTCGTTGATAAATATATTAAGTCCGAAGAAACAGCATTTATTTAAAAATATAAACATTGTGTAAGATCGAAAAATGTACAAATGTAAATCTTTACGATCACTTTTGAATCAATTAAATCCCTCCTTGCTGAATAAAAGTATTAAAATTGCTTTCAGAAAAACAAACCTTACTGAACCCAAACTTTGCATGTACTTTTAAACCCCCAACTCAACCTTTAGTTTGAATTCTTTTGAAGGTTTCAAACATCAATTAGGAGGACCAAACAAACACCCCCAAGACTTACCATTGGCTACATATGTGATTTTACAGAGGATGTTGTCTCTGGTGATCTCTTTGTCTCCCTCTGGTGGGCTGATTAAAGTTTGACAGATCATGGCTACATTCATTTTGGCACGAATGCATCTAGCAGAGGGCTGGAGAAAACATGGTTTTGGAAAAAAAGACAGTTACTGATGCACAGCTTACTGTATACTGCTAATGTTGAATAATATGTGTCTATGATATCAAACTGCATGAAGAAACTTTTCAAAAGATAATTCTGAAGTCCTGGTACTCACTGGATAGCTGTCATGATCCACTGAGAAGTTGCACACCAGCCAGGTGTCTGGATCATTCTCATTGGTGGAGAGAATTTTACGGATAACCGATACGTAAAGCACATCTCTCTGGGAAGCAGGCCATACCCTCTGCAACAGAGTAGAGAGAAAAAAACCCGCCTGAAATATAATGATCACCCATGATGCAATAGTGAGTGTGTTATAGTAGAAGTGTTCTACCTTATGTGTCTGATGAATGATGACCGCTTTATCCGAGAGTGTCTCAACCACTTGAAAGCTTTCAACAGTTGCTGTAAAAAAACAACAAAAAAAATAAGGTGAGCCTATTCTCATTCTCACAACGTAAGATTAGAAGATCAAAAAGGCAAAATGATGCACTGAAGTGAACATACTCTCCCAGTCGTTCCGAAAAGCTGTGTCCCAAAAGTAGTGGCAGACCTCGTGTCCTGTGACCCCTCTGACAGCATGAGTAGCTTTGAGAGGATCCAGAACGATGCCGTTCTCCTCCACCTCTCTCCTGTACAACTGCAAAAACAATTGTTCTAACATATTCATTTCTGAGCATTAATAATGACAGAACCGCAAATAGACCAAACGAAAGCAACCTCTAGTGGAGAAGAGAACAATAAAGGGTTAAAAGGGATAGTTTACTGAAAAATGCAAATATCCCAAACTCTAACCTGAGGAAGATTTAGACTGGTGTCAAGGTTCTTTCGCATATTCTTCTGTTTTGTGACTGAACCAGAAACTACCCACCCACACACTACAGTTCAGTTTTTATTTTTTTTACAATAAAGATACAATAATTACAATAATTAAATACAAAAATACAATAATACAATTTTTATTCAGCAAGTATGCATTAAATTGATCAAAAAGTGACATTCATAATGTAACTAAATATTTCAGAAGGTTCATGTGACACTGAAGACTGAGTAATGGCTGCTGAAAATTGAGCTTTGCCATCAGTTATAAATAAAATTTATTACAAAAATTTCACAATATTACTGTTTTTACAGTATTTTTCAGCACATAAACTGCAGCCTTGGTGAGCATAAGAGACTTTTCAAAATGTTTTCATTAAAAAAACAAAACCCTAACCAATCCCAAATGTTTGTATGGTAATATATATATAGATAAACATAGACGAAGATATATACTTACAGGGAAAAAACAAAACAAATTATGAGATATAAAGCCCCATTTATCTTTTTATCTTTTTTTTTACTTTGATATGGAAACCAGCTTCCATAGAAACAGCCCAAAGTGTCAAATAAAAAAAAATCTACTGCCTTTATCTACATCTCACCTTCATATCCCCTTCTTCAACAACCAGCTGCCAGTTAGCATCTCCACCCACGTCCTGTAAAGAATAAGTCATGTGGCTCTGCACCATCTCCTCAACCTGTGAACAAAACAAGAGGTATAAAGTGTTATATACTAAAGTAAACAAGCAAAAAATGTATTAGTTACATTTATTCAAGTTCAGAACAATCATATGCCTGCAGTTCGTCCGCACTAGTGTAGTGTCATATCTCTACCTGAGCACTGAACCTGTGCACGTCATCGGAGGCACTTATGAGGTCAATGGAGGACAAGGAGGAAGTATGACTGTGAGGCTGAACCCAAGAAACAGGAGAGCCAGAGGGAAACAGGGCAAGGGAAAGAGAAAATAAAAATCTCATCATCACCCAGAGAATACAGAGCAGACCGCCACTGCAAATCACGCTTCAGCAGGAGGGACTGGAAGAACAAAGGCAGCTTCGCAAATGTAAAAGCCCCAAAGACTTCACCGAGCAGATCCACCATCAGCAATGACAGAATTGCATAATCAGTCACGAAGAAGCAAATGTGCTTTGATAAAGTGAGTGTGTAGGAGTGTGTGCTTGTGTGGGTGAGCCAGAGTGGTCTGACTTGCCTTAGTCAAGTATTTCTGAGTGCTGATGGAGGAATAGGTGTCTGGAGGGAGGGAGATCTGTCGAGATGCCCTGCTCCTTTCTGCCTGGGACTGCAAAACATGACAGCAACTTTTATATATGGACATAGAATTGAATATATATGGAATTGAATTAGCTGTAAATATGCTTTGGATATAGTTCTTGACTGTTGGATCCCAATGAATAATGAACTCTGGGTCATGCATTATATTTCAGTCATTTGTGGACAGCGGTCCATCCGTTTCTCCACAAAAGTCAACGGGGTCTACATTCATTATCAGCTCTGGTTCCAACTAGTGGTCAGCTGATTTATCAACAAGGATGAAAATAGCCATTTGTTAATCATCACATTGGTAGATAACATTGATTTTAACATCAAACCAGACTTTAAACAATATAGAGTGTGTTTTACAACCATAACAATAACTAGATGATACCTAATTTAGCACCAAACCAACGGATGTTAAATGTTCCGTTTATGTTCTGTTTAGTTATGTCTACTGCCACTTTAAATGCTCTTTAAAGTCAGGTGGATTCTGATTGACTGTCAATGTTTTTATCATCATTCAACTGGAAAAAAAATTCTTAATGTAATAATAAAGATGCTGCTCCTCTGGGTTGTAATTGTTATAGCTGTGGTGTGAACCTCGCTATTCTCACAGAATTAGAATTCTGTAAAAAAAACAATACAGTTATAGTGAACTTTCTGGTCTTTATTGTGGTCAAAAATAATCTGACTTAACTAAACTAACGAACTAAATGACTACTGACTTAAAATGACTACAACTCCGTTTTAATGTAAAAATGTATGTGTGAACTAAAAAACTGTGTACTTGGCTAAATTTGTTTAGAGGGCCTTAAAAGTGACAACAGCAACAGTGCCACAGTTCAGTAGCATGTTTGCTAACCGCTAGGCCACTCTGATCGCTTTGGTTTTCCCAGGTTTTCCACACAACTGCAAGCACAAACATAATCCTTCTGTATACATTTACACTTCAAAAGTCATGATGATGTAATCAAACAGTCAATTTCATGGAAATGTAGCCATTGTAACTAATGGAATGGCTGTACAAATGTATAACAAATCCATATCATGTTTGAAATAACAATGGTTGGATCATTACTTGCTCTTCGATCTGGTCATGCTTATCCAATGCAGCTTCCACAGCATCGAAGAACTCCTCTTCATTGATCAGACTGTTTGGTCCTTCCTGCACAGAGAGAATTTCTCAGTCTGGAATGGAGGGTGTGTGTTGAACCAAGATGTAAAGGACAGTGTGAATTAAAGGCTGTGGACGCACTTCATAGTCTGGTCCTCCATAATGAGGCTTCTTCTTCAGCTCTGTCAGTGCAGCTTTATAGGCGTCTTCAGCACGTCTTCTCCTTTCAATTTCCTTATGAATGATAGAAGAATGTTACTCATACTATATCCAGTATACATCACAATGCACTCAAGAAGATCTTCAATGGCTCATAACAATATATAATTAATAAATCATTTTTATAATAATATTTTTTCCCCACACTCTTACATTTTATTTCTTTATTTATTCAATTATAAAGTTTTACGGTATTTGGGAAAGAATAATAGCATCTATTCTGCTTTCGCTTCTGCGTGGAACAAGTTTTTCATCACCCAACAGACATGTAAATATACATTAGCGATCAAAATTTTGAGGTTTGTAAGACTTCTTTTTTTTTTAATGTTTCTGAAAGAACTCTTTTATCCTCACCAAGGTTGCATTTATTTAAACAAAATATTAAAAACACTAATACAGTTAGATAATATTAAATATCTGTTTTATATATTATATTACTATTTTAATATTTTTTAAAAGCTTTCAGCAGCCATTACTCCAGTCTTCACTGTCACATTATCCTTCAGAAATCATTCTAATATGCTGATTTAACGTGCAAATTTTTTTATTTTTTTTTATTGAAAACAGTTGTGCTGCTTAATATTTTAACAAACCAATTTGCTGCCTAGTTCCTTTCAATCTTTTAGACTGGGGAAGATGTTAGAGTTCTGCAACTTGCTAGCTGCTAAACAAAGCTTGCTTACAAACTAATCCAAGAAACGCCTGTTTAGGATCCAAATAAAGAATCTGGAGCAGACCAATGACATGACACAGGAACTCTGACAGTTCTTGCAGTTTCATGCTTAAGCAAACATACCCATTTCAATTGTCAATCCCACTACAGATGCCACTGAAGATACCATTGTGTCTTGCCTCTTTGGAAGGTCATTCATCTAACAAAGGGTGGAGCCCATATCACCCGCTCTCTAGACTTGCTTGAAGAGAAAACTAGCTTGAATAGCTTGCAGAAAGCAAACCTCCAAATCACTCAAACCTTCTTTAAATAACACAACTGAAGCAGAACCTTCCGCTACAACATGAAACCTTCACTAAAAAGTGGTTGTTCAGTTGGCTAATTGAGCAGCTTTGGGTGTTGTAGACAAGTAATTGGTGCATAATGTTCTTGCATTATAAATAAGATCTGTTCTGAAACTGGCAGGTGTGGTTTAGCTTTAAGCACCGAAACACCTCTCTCTCTGCAAGATGTCACGAGAGACAATTACTGACAACACCCGGCTTATATGACAGGTGATAACAACTGTCAAAAGGTGGTAACGTGACTCTACTAAACTCTGCAATGGCAGAGTTTCGGTGAAAATGTAAACACATACACTTCCACAGCACATATGGATGACTAAAACATTTTCAAGTGACTCAACTTGACACTTAAAACAGAATGTAGCAGCAAATAACCAGTGAACTGAACAAAGCATGTCAAACCTACAGAGTAGAAGCTGCTCTGCATACACAGAGGAATCCAATTTTCATTAGCACTCTGAAGAGACCCGGCCACCCAGTTCTGCCACGGCTTCAACGCTGAAGCACTGTACACTGTAGTCATCCTCTACAATCCAGTTGCTAACATCACAACACACAATCCTCAGAAATGTGGAACTCTGGTTACTTTGCAAAAAGCTTTATTCTGCTCAAAGGTCCATCAAGTCCTGTTGAATGACTATAAACACACTGTAAAATCACACCCGTCCAGATTCTCTGTGGCGGCTGGAATTCAAGAAGCTGCTTCCTGGCTCATGATAATATACCGGGGGCTGGACTGTAGATGGAAAAACTGGTCGAGCAAGTGCAAGCAGAAGCTTTACACTAAGATGCTAATGACGTGTGGCTTTGGAGATGTGCTCCCACATAAAGTGGCGCTGAATGTGAGGAATGCAAGGCTCCTGGAAACTACAGTAGATGCACTTTTGTTTTAATGGATGTATCTTTTTGACTCATCCAGTAATTAAGGTGTTATGTGGGAAGTGTATGGGTATGTAAATAGTGCCCAGATTAAGCTTGTGAAAAAATTGCAGAGCTGCTTGATGCCGAATGCTTTATTTGCATCGAAATGCACCCAGTAGTTTCAATATGACAAAAGTGTTTGATAGTCCCTAAACTATTAATATTTCCTGTAAAACCAGAATGATTAGGGATATTAAATTCTGTCATAATTTACTCCAACCCATATTACTTTTTTTTCTTCCTTTCTTTTTTTAGAGGGCCTTACTCTGAAGATTGTTTATGCTGTTTTTTTATAATAGACTAAACCGAGGTCTGTTACTTACACAAAGCTATGGTAAGGATTCAGAGGACTTGAAATATAACACAGGAGTAGTATGGACTTCTTTTATGATGACTTTGTGGAACTTGACCATCTGTGGTTTATTTGCTTACCAGCATCTATGGCTGTTTTCATGGCAAGATCAATGTACTTTAAAAGAAACAAATAGTAATAACACAGTAGTAAAGAAAAACAATTGATAACCGAGTTATATCAATAGAATTATACATTACAGAAGATTTTTTTATGTTTAAAAAAAATTGTTCATGTTTTAAATAAAAAATGTAACAATAATTGTTTTTAAAAATGTTTCATCAGCAATAGAGAACCCTCTGAAAACACAGATTAACACAGTGGTCCAATTCCATTTGCCATTTAAAGAGTTCCTGGTCACTTATGCTTTGTTATACTGAAAAGAGCAATGTTAACATAAACTACCATTCAAAAGTTTGGGAATGGTAACAAAGTTTTTATTTATTAATTTTCTTATGCTCACTAAGGCTGCATTTATTTGATAAAAAATATAGTAAACAGTAATATTGTGAATATTATTACAATTTAAAATTACTGTGTTCTATTTTAATATATTTAAAAATGTAATTTATTTCTCTGACAGCAAAGCTGAATTTTCAGCAGTCATTACTCCATTCTTCAGTGTCACATGATCCTTTAGAAATCATTCTAATACACTGATTTGATGCTCAATAAATATTTCATATGAACAGTGTTGGGCAAGTTACTCTGAAAATGTAATCAAATTACTGATTACTCCTTTTAAAAGTAATCACGTTACTGTTCTGATTACTTTATTTCTAAAGTAATTAGTTACATTACTAGTTACGTTACTTTTTTCTCCATGAAATTTATGAAATCCCAGCATACACACTCCCGATAAATATTTGTTATTAAAGCATCAGCATTCATAGAACGCTGTTATTTTTAACTAAAGCAAGCGGCTGCTGCGTGCATGGTTTGGCATGGCAGAATGCCAGCAAAGAGCGCTGCATTTAAAATCTCTAAAAGACATCTCAGTTCATCGCAATCTCACAAATCTCTCTTTTAACACAATAAATACGTATATGCATAATGAATCGTTCATAATGTCTACAATTCGTGTGTTATAATGAGAGGATTCATGAGCACGCAAATTTCAGCACTGCATTGCTCAACACTGCAAACACGTGTTATAGCCTAAATAGAAACTCTGCATACGCTTGCACCTGTTAATCGTTTATATTTTATATTAGTTCATGTTGCTTTTGTGCTATATGCATAATGAATCTTTCATAATGTCTACAATTCGTGTGTTATAATGAGAGGATTCGTGAACACGCAAATTTCAGCACTGCATTGATCAACGCTGCAAACACGTGTTATAGCCTAAATAGAAACTCTGCATACGCTTGCACCTGTCAATCGTTTATATTAGTTCATGTAGCTTTTGTACAATAGATGAATAATTTATTTGTTTTAGATATTTTATGTTTAGATATTTCTATTTTGCGGGAGTCCTGTGAATCATTTTATTCTCCTGCATTCCGCGCACACACGCGAGTCTCTGCACTCGCCTATCAAGTCTTGTCCCGCTCTGCACTCTGTTGCGTCGGGTCTTTTTTTTGGATAAAATATACTTTTAATTACAGCTGCACACTACCTTATCAAGTCGTCTTTGCCAGCTCTCTTCTTTTTTGACCAAAATGTCGATGCAGTGGGACAGTGTGGACAGGATTCCTGCTGTAGTAGCTTTAAACGTGATTGCTTCACCTTTGAAATCGATGCCTAAGGAACCTTTGAGGCTGTCCACAGAGAATACTGAGGGAAATCAAGTAAAATGAGCATCAAATAGCAGAAGTATTTAAACTTCTGAAGCTCTACTTCTGAAGGAACTTCGGTTGCTTAATTAAATCTGTATTAGTGTCTTATCAATTATCAAAGGATAACGAAGTAAGCAATGGAATATTTCCACCATTATTTGAGTAAAAAGCACTTAGTCTTTACACACACCAAATTGATGCTACCACTAACTGCATGTGTATTTTGCAGCTCATTGCCTGGTGTATACTGTGTAAGTTTTTATATACAGTGGGTACGGAAAGTATTCAGACCCCCTTAAGTATGATGATCAATTACGGTGTCTTCATTACTATGTATTACTATGTATACAAGATAAAAAAAACTACTTTGCTTGAATAAAACCGCATTCAGAAAGGATCACAAGCATTTGATCAATTTCTACAATTGCTGTATTAGGCACAAAGAGGATGTGCTTATAACAAAGATGTACACATCTAAAAAATCTCACATTTCTCTTTGCTGCTGTTGTTATTGTAAAGCAGATAATCTCCTTCCGGCCGTGAGGTTGGAAAATCTTCCTCATCATCCGATGCTGCAAAAAAAAAAAAAAAAAAATTGAAAAAATTTAATGAATTGAAAAGTAAAAAA
>NW_015656585.1:1742960-1752368 GCF_001515625.1 Sinocyclocheilus rhinocerous
TTGAAAAAATTTCATGCATTGAAAAGTAAAAAAGAGCAACAGAGATTGATTTTATTAAAGGTATTTTCAAAGATTTCAATGTACTCTCATAAAAAAAAAAAAACTTTAATATTGTTTATTAGTTCTAATAAATAAGTTTTCGCTAAAAACGAATCAAATTGTTTATAATTTCTGCACAGGAGAGACTTGGTGTTGTTTCAAGAAAAGAAAAAAAAAGGGAATATATATATCGGTATCAGCCATAACTATTTGGAAAATATCGGTAAAAATCTAATATCATGCATCCCTGCTTTTATTCACATACAAACAGTATTCAACACACAACATAGACAACATCAAATATGGTTCAAGTTTTTCGGCTTTTAGTAAGTTTTTTGTAGAGTTTAGCTCCAACCCTAATCAATATTGAATGTAAAGGGGTAATTTATTAGACTGTGGCTGTCATAAAGCTGACAAATGCAGCTTTACTGAGCTCAACGGCTCTGGCCCAAGATGTAATATAAATAAAACACTACTGACTATTTAAAAAGGGGGTGGGGCTGCTCAATATGTCCCACACCCTCTTCCTGTTTCAGCTGAAATTACGTCAACACATAGAATAAAGCTGCACGTTTCAAGGCACTTTAGTGGACCTTTAACAGGAGCTCAATCGTGCTTGCTTGACAAACGAGAACAAACCTCATTCATTGATACTTGTGGATCAAGCAAGCACTACTTTACTTGTGTTTCAAAGATGAACGAAAGTCTAAGGCTTTGGAACAATTTTCACTTTTCACAATATAAAATAGCACTACTCTAAAAAAGGACTCTGAATGGTAAGTTTTCTCCTGCCTGAAGCCAAATTGGTTCTGCAGTCAGATAAAACTGTAATGTAACAAAATTCTATTTCCTCACCTTTGTCCCGGTGGAGCTCATCTTTACTGTCAATATCTGCGCAGTTGTCAAAATACTTCTGCAGTGTGTCCACCTGTCTGCAGAGAATGTCCCGGAAGGTCTCCATCTCCGCTAGCTTTTCCTGCAGGCTGTATCCCTTCTGTTCAACAGTTTGTAAATGAATATTCAATTGTTATAAAAACAGAAATGTCATCTCCCATGACAAGACATTTGGCTACATAAAATGTGGCCGTGTTGGAGCTTTGGATCTGAGGGCAGAGGCTGAGACTCACCTTGAAGGAGGATGCGGAGGTGGTGGAGAGGCCGCTGGCAGCAGAGGTGAGGGACAGTAGGGAGCCATGGCGGCGTAAACTGCTCTCAGACCCATAGCCTGACTCAGCCTGCACTCAAAACACAGCACAAAGAAAAAGAGCCGGTTAAGTAACTTCACACCTGTTCAAAAATAACATTCAATTGAACCATTGGGCAGTGAGGTGTCATGGTTGAAGCTGTACAGAGAAAACTGTCAGAAATGAGTATTTCTGAATCTTGCAAAGAAATAAAGCGGCTGGTAGGTGAAATGGATAACAAGACTGTTGGTTATTATAAACATTTTTTTTTTTTTACAAACCAAAGCTGGATCAAAGTCACATCTAATATTTTAATTAATACTGAATTACAAATTAGTTACCCAGTAGAGGACATTGGGAACAATATACTCTACCAATCAAAGGTTTAGGGTCATTAAGAGTAAATATTATTACAATTTAAAATAATTTTGTTCTATTTTAATATATTTTAAAATGTCATTTATTCATGTGGTGGCAAAGCTTCATTTTCAGCATCATTACTCCAGTCTTCAGTGTCACATGATCCTTCTGAAATCATTCTAACTATTCTGATTTGGTGCTTAAGATAGATTTCTTACTATTATCAATGTTGAAAACAGTTGTGCTGCTTAATATATTTGTCAAAAACGTTACACTTTTTTTTTTTCAGGATTCATTGATGAACAGAAAGTTCAAAATACCAGCATTTATTTTAAATAGGAATCTTTGGTAACATTAAAAAGGCTTCACTGACATTTTTGATGCATTTAACAATTTTGATCTTCACAGACAGATCTCCACAGCTATTACTAGATCTATGATCTACACAAATACACCTGCCTCTATGAATGACATAAGATACATGGCATGAACACAAGAGAAAAACAACTGCTGCTGCAAGCTTTGGCCTGTCACACCACCTGACAAAGCAACGAAGCTGCATAAATCAGGAAGTAGGCCGTTTCTTAAGGAGAGGGACAACTGCAAATGATTATATAACACACAAAACACATCCCAGATTCCCTTTCTTCCATCTCAATCTCTCATCATCATCATCATCATGATACTGTAAGTGCATTTCCTGGCAGGGGTGTTGTCAGGGGTGGATAACCAGGAATAAACATTAAAGAATCTAGATATAGACTGAAAGAGTGTGTGACATGTAGTTGTGCATCATTCTCAGAAAACGAAAGTTTTGAATATTATTTTGAAGTTCTGATATGATTTAAAATAAATGCTGTTCTTTTGAACTTTCTATTCATAAAAAAAAATCCTGAAAAAAGCATCACTGTTATAAGCTGCCATATAATAAATATTAAGCAGCAAAACTGAAATGTTATTCAGATGCTGGACTAGAAAATGGCAGCTGAAAATTCAACTTTCCCACCACAGGAATAAATTACATTTGAAAATATATTAAAACAGAAAATAGTTATTGTGAACTGTAATGGTATTTCACAATAATACTGTTTACTGTATGTTTGATCAAGTAAATGCAGCCTTGGAAAACATAATAGACTTCTTTCAAAAACATAAATAAATAAAAAAATCTTACCCCAAACTAGGGCTGCACAATTATGACAAAAATCATAATTGTCGATTATTCCCTTGAAATTGTAATTGCGATTATTAATTACGATTATCGCAATTTACATTGAATTATGTTTGAAGCAACTGCATGCCATATTTTATATGAAAATAAACCAGCTGAAAACACTAACTGAAAAACTTATTGCTTTTCTATAGTATTAAGCCTCAAATGTCAAATATATATATATATATATAGGATTGGTTTCTTCTTAAAATAAAAAGTAAAAAATATCCATGGTATTATAATGTTATGCTAAAACTCAAATTAAAACAATGAAAAAACCCTTAAGATAACCAGTAGAAAGAAAAAAACACATCTTAAGCATGCAGGATAACAAAAACGGACTTTGAACGATTAATTGCCGCTTTGAACGATTATGTGATTGTGGCATCTGTAATTGTAATCGCGATTAGAAATTAGATTAATTGTGCAGCCCTACCCCAAACCTTTGAACAGTAGTGTAAAAGGTCACGCTTAGTGCATTCAGTACTAACATGTAACTCTTTAATTTGGTCAGAAGACACTGTACCTGACTGAACATGCCTTCGTTCAGTCCTTTCATGAGTACACTGTAAAACGGTTGACGCTTGGCTCGTGGAAGATTTAATTTTATAAAGTGCTTTAATTAATAGCCAGTGACAGATTGGGCAGGTTGTTAAATGCAACTCCAATGGAGCATCCATAAAAAAAACTGCAACAAAAACATATATAAAAAAAAAAAAACCTGCTTCATCCCAATCAGTGAATGATGGAAACAATTACTGTAATTGAAACTGCCAGCAAAGATGTCAGTGGTGATGAAAACATGAATGGTTGAGTAAGAGTGCTGGATGGTGAACAAGTAAATGACACAAGTTAAAATGCTAATGTGCAAAAGCCCACCATTCGCCCATTCCAGCAGCCAAAGCAGGACAATGCACTGCTGCAGTCCTGAGTGCTTGGCCCCAGCATGACCACCGCTCTTTCCAGACACTCCCAAAAGTGCTCACTCTCCGGACCGTCCCAGAATTCCCAGTACTTTCTCCAAACACCACAAGAATTCCCAGTGCTTTCTCTGGACACTCCAAGAATTCCCAATTCTCTCTCTGGATACTCCAAGAATTCCCAGTTCTCTTGCTGGACACTCCCAGAATTCTATTTCACAAGCACATGGTCGAGCGGGAACGAACAAGGAGACAAGTTTCTTTCCGTTCTCAGCTTTAAAGCAGCAGTAAAGCCATTAGCGTTGGAAATGTTGTGAAGAAATTATGTGAGGTGGGTTTCTGAGGCAGTATAAAGCCAGACAGATTGTGGGTGGGTCTGCAAAGCATGTGGAAGAGAGAGAGAGAGAGAGAGAGAGAGATGGCAAACCATACAGACACCGAAACTCCCAGAGCTGCCGCACACGCTACACTCACCTAACTGCAATAAGATCAACATAAATCATACAGCAAATCTAATCCAGCAGTGTGTAAGTGAATGTGAGAGCGTGTGCGTTTAAGGAGTCTGAAAGAGCGTTTAATCAGATGCTGCTGGGCATGTCTCCGTCTTGTGCCGTACTCCTCAGCTCAGCGCTCGTCTTAAAATGGACCGATGCATTCTTGAACCACACCAACACCCAAAACCATTGAGTTCCTGATCCAATCAAGCCCTTTATTTTGGTTCAGAAGTCTTCTTGCAGCGCAGAGCTTTCCAAGCAGCGTCTTCAGATGACTGAATATACTCATGCATTATTCATGCAGCCGGACGACTGCGAGCAGAAAATGCCCATCCACCCCAGCCTGCATCACCCACGCACGCGTACACATAAGAGCTCACCTCAGCAAACGAAGAGTCGCAATAAACAACGCTGACCTGAGTGCCAGCAGCCTCTCTACTGCGCTCTTCTGTTGGAGGGATTGGTGATTCAAATAACATTTTTAGATTTGAAGCCGTACCCAGCAGAAACAAGAGGCAGGTCGAAACAACAGATTCATTGGTTCAGTTTGTGTTTATATAAGAGAATGTGGAGAGACGGGTATAGATACTGCTATAAAATGTTACATATGTATATGGTCCTAGCTACAGTATAAGCATACTACATGTATAATTATGCGACTGCATAACAGTCATGCAGAAATTCAAATCTTTGACACACTAATTCTCTGTGGAACTCTTGGTAACATGATGTTTTTGAGTAATTGTACAATTATATTTCATAATGAATTTTTGTTCGAGATATTTTTTATTATCATTTCTGTTGCAGGAAGAAGTGTGAACCAGAAAACCGGAAATAATTCCGATACAATAAAAGAGAACAGGGACTGGGACAGTTAAGCTCCAAAAATATAGTAAATGAACGCACCATAAAAGTGGCCCATACAAGTTATCCAATACTAGCTATAAAGCTATATGGATATACAACAATAAAATTCAAGCTGTTAACAACTAATAATGCTCCCTAGCACAATGTGTCCAAGTCTGAAAATGTCAATGACAGCGATACTCAAGCAAATAACAACATTTTGGTTTGATATCCTTCAAAAGAATTTGAATATAGTACACCACTCATATGGACCATTTTTTGATAGTTTCATAGTGTTTTTCTGTTGTTTTTTGGAGCTTGGCAGCCACAGTCTCCAAACCCGTTTTTATTCTATGGAAAAGCACAAAACGTACATCTGCCAAGCAACAGTGGTGGCTCGTGGGTTTTAAAATAGAGGCGGCAAACAAAATTTTATTGGTCTGGGATCCCTGCCGATTATTATTATTATTATTATTATTATTATTATTATTATTATTATTATTATTATTATTATTATTATTATTATTATTATTATTATTATTATTATTATTATTATTATTATTTGCTTAACCACTTTAAAATGGATTTTTGGTTGCTTTTAGTCAGAAAACGTAAATAAAAACGACACGCATACAGCAAGATAATATAATTTCACTTACCTGGCCAATCACTTGAAGCAAACATCCATCCCTTCTTAAAAGTCTGTGTTAAAAGAGAGCTGCCTGGTGCGCCATTTAATTAAGCCGACTGCTGTAGCCTATATCCAGCTTAGGCCGTTTTCCCTTTTTTAAAATTTGTATATATACTGTTTGAATGACAGCTTGGTAAATCTGCTGGCAATCAAATATTCAATATCGCTACTCATAAGTACTTGGTACATTATCAGCGCAGCGGGAGACGTTCAAACTAATATCACGTAATTTACGTCTCTATGATGCTTGGTTGATATCAGAAGGGAGGCTAGCCTCCCCTGCGAGGTTTCTTTTCTCAACACTCCTCAGAACTGAAAGTGAACACTCGATGGTGATTGGCTAATTTTTTTTACCAACGGAGGCACGAGAGCTCAGCTCTCCCCCGGCCTCCCCCTACCCTTCTCTATCCTGTGAAATTACAAACAAAAAATACACATTCTGAGACATGAACTGAAATGAATTGTGAATTTTATTAACATTAAATCGTCCTCCTCCCATTTTCACCTCAAAATTATGGGGAAGCTGTGCCTCCCTTGCCTCCCCCGACGAACCGCCACTGGCAACTGGCAAGCAACTCTATTTTTTGTGTAACCAAAGAAAGAAAAACATTTGTTTGGAAAAAGAGTTTGAGTAAATTATGTCTCCTTTCATTTTCATTTTTAGGTGAACAATTCTATAATTTAAAAATACCAGAAAGGCTCCCCTCTGAAGTCGTAAAACAGCTTTTTAAGTCACATGATACAACTGCAATAGCACTCTTCACCAGCAGATGGCAGAAGTGGCCATAAGTGTAAAACTATCACGGAATACTTATTTCTGCTGTATTTGTCTTTTTAGATTACAATGTTCCCAAAATGACACAAACACATTAATTCACATTAATGAACTCACTGAAGGACTTGGTAATTTAGCAACCAAACTCAATGTTGAGTTCTCATAATTCCACAGAGCTTCAGTTCATGCCATTATGACCTTCAAAAGAATCAAAGAGCTTTACATGGTCTCTCTCAGTCCAATGAAAGTCAACAGAAAACACACATACAAAAAAAAAAAAAAAAACACTGATACTTTTCTTAAGAAATGTATGTGAAATAGCTGCTTAAACAGCCAAACACTCCCACTCACTGTCAGAAAAACACAACTATACACACAAACACCCTTTCCTGGATCCAAACACCAGCTGTGTAGAAACACAGCTCTACTCCTTTTGAGTTCAGCTCTACTCGCACATGTGAGAGCCATTCAGATCAGCACATTCCTCAGGACTCTCCCTTTGTAAATCTCTCTCAAGACATGATACGTCACTGCAAACCACTGCCAGACTTCACTTGCACAACAAATCTCTCGTTTCTCCTCATGCAAAATAATCTTTGCCAACATGTCACTCAGAAAGCAGAGCTGACTTTTTTAGGACATACTTCCCTGCTACACAGGAGATAAAAAGCAGTATGTCAAACAGGTATTAAAGGGGTCATATGATGCTATTTTAAAGATAATTATTTTGTGTATTTGGTTTAACAGAATATGTTGACATGCTTTAATGTTCAAAAAACACATTATTTTTAAAATACTGTACATTATTGTAGGTCCTCTATGCCCCGCCTCTCTCAAACGCGTCGTTTTCTACAAAGATTGCTGTTCTGTTGTAAGTGATCTTAAAGATTCCTAATTGCATCTACTTTCGGAAGGCCAAATATAGTGCTTTTGCTTTCGCCTAGAAACACACAGCTTCTCCCTGACATGGCTGCTTCAACACTAACTGCTGTTCCTGAAACCACGCCTTCTTTCTTTGCATGAACGTTTGGGCGGCATTATGCAAATATTTCCACATAGTGAGGTAGATATGTGGGGGCGTGTTAGAACGAGCCGTTTTAGGGGGGCGTGGCAGAGTCTTAACTTTGATAAAGAATATCTCTTTGGTTTTGAGACTTTAGTCTTTGCAACTTCAGGGATCTTATCTATGCACAATCAGCTTGCAACACTCCAAAGAGAAAGGAAAACTTGAAATCGCATCATATGACCCCTTTAAGAAATGGTTTAACAAGTAAATTATTTTTGCAGTTTCTGTTATGTCATCGGTCAAAGGACAATGCCAACATGGCAGGTGTAGTATAGAGGAATAAATTCTACCAGGGTTAATGACATGGACTAGTGTCCATGATAAAGAATAGAAAATATAGTTTATTTTAATAATTCTTGGAAGTATATTCTTGTTGGTTTTTGATTTTGAAAAATAAATAATATTTACACCATGAAATTTTTAAGTCATTTATTTAAATAGAATTTCATAAATTATTTACTTTTGATCTTGAATACAAGTGGGTGTTCACATTTTGACCATAATTTTCACAAATATTTTAAAGTGTTTTTAAAGGAAATAGTATTTTAATAAAATGTCTATCACTGATGATTAATTTATAAACATTACATTACATTACATTATTGGGGAGTTTCAAGTCGAGCTTTTCAAGAATTTTATTAGATTAATTAATTTTAAATGAGGCTTTTTTTCTTCATTACGATATCAGAACTATTATATAACCTTGACATTTTTTATTATAATCACCAAAAAAATTATCAAAATGAATTATAATTCAGAAGTAAAAACATGCCAAGTCAAGGTGTATCCAAGTCACTGTGTGTGTGAATTGCATTTTTAATTGTTTTATTTTTTAATTAATAAATTAATAGATAGGCCAAATTATGAGCATCATGTCACAAAATAATTTTTATTATAATTTGATAACTTTTTTTAATTTACACAAGACCGGGATAAAGTTTTTTTTTGAGTTGAGCCGAGTTTCTTGGGAATATATACGATAACTTGTGTAGAAAATACAATCTTTATGAAAAAAAAAAAAAAAAAAAAAAAAAAACCCCAAAACCCCTCTTTCTACACACCTGGATACCTAAAGAACATACTTCATCAACAACTGAGACATAAGCCCTTCATCAAATTATACTATGAAAAGTACACAAATTCAGTCTGAATTCTCCACTAATTCCACAGTGGCTCACTGTACTTTCAAATGACAGCAAAAGGAAACGATAGCAAGAAAAATAGCATGCGGGACTAGGGTTGGGTATCGTTTGGGTTTTTTCCGATACCATTGCCAAATCGATACTTTTAAAACGGTTCTGGTGCCTAAACTGATACTTATTTAAAAAAAATAAAAAAAAATAAAAAATTCCCCCAAAAATGATGAATTGGCCATTAGCACTATAAACACATGATGTCTGTTTCATTCATACTGGACGCCAGAGGGCGCCCTCGCACAGAAAATCCACATATCCAGTCATAGAAGTAGCGAAAATCAGGAAATCCCTTATATGGACAAAGTCATGGCTATTATAGCTGTAAGTTAACCAAGTAAACAGAACATACACTGAACAAAATTATAAACACAACTTGTTTTTGCCCCCATTTTTCATGAGCTGAACTCAAAGATCTAAGACTTTTTCTATGTACACAAAAGGCCTATTTCTCTCAAATATTGTTCACAAATCTGTCTAAATCTGTGTTAGTGAGCACTTCTCCTTCCTTAAGATAATCCATCCACCTCACAGGTGTGGCATATCAAGATGCTGATGTTACGGGGCTGAGAAGACGTGAGACGTGCGGATCCATATGCAAGCTTTATTAACATCAGAGGAGGTCAG
>NW_015656585.1:1752561-1775536 GCF_001515625.1 Sinocyclocheilus rhinocerous
AGAAGTAGCGGAACTCATGACCCTCCAGGAAATCCCTTATATGGACAAAGGCATCGCTATTATAGCTGTAACTGAGTAAACAGAACATATAAACATTTTGAATGATAAAACAAAGACAACACTCGACTGCGACAATATAGTTTATCTGTGTTATATTAAAGCCATCTGGTATTTTCATAATAATTAAGTATACTTATAATCCATTGCTAATCGATGTATTTTTTTTAAAGTAGCCTGTGGAACATATTTTCTGCCTCATTCTGTGACAAGAAGCCACATCAGACCACAAAAGGAAGCATTTGACTGGTGTTGTGGAGTACAAAGGTTATAATGTTCTCTTTTGTTGGACAACAGGTTTAGAAATGAATACAAGGGAAGTTTAGCTTTAGGCATTTTAATTTAAGCATGTTTAGCTTAGTTAACGGAAGGCTACCTGCTGCCATCAGAGCAAGTGTAATTGTGAACAATATTTGAGAGAAATAGGCCTTTTGTGTACATAGAAAAAGTCTTAGATCTTTGAGTTCAGCTCATGAAAAATGGGGGCAAAAACAAAAGTGTTGCGTTTATAATTTTGTTCAGTGTATAAACGTTTTGATTGATAAATCAAAGACAATAAACACTCGACTGAGACAATATAGTTTTTCTGTTTTATTCAAGCCATCTGGTATTTTCATAATAATTAAGTATAGGTACCGGTGCCATATTGGTACCGGGTTTCGGTACCCAACCCTATGCGGGACACATTCCACTCAACTGTGCCTTCAACACCTTCCTAGCCTCAACAAAAGAAATAAAAGACCCAATCAGGTTCTGCCACCCAAACTTGATCCCTCACTATCAGAAAGACACTGGAGCCGAGCGGCAGTTTATCTAGAGGCTTTGCTGCTTCTGACGGACTCACCTTGTGAAGTTCAATGGTATCGATCCACTGCTGTCGGAGCAAAGGATGTTCAGCCCTCAGATACCAGATGCTGTCGTTCACACTGATGTCAAAACGGCATTCATCAAACTCATGAGGCTGAAAGAAAGAGAACATCAAAAACAAGAACAGATCATAATGAACATGCTGGAAAATGGAAAAAGTTTATGGGCCATGTATGTTTATTCAAATCTGTCTACCATTATGTTTTTGGAGCACCTTTTCCTGCCGTTCCTGATAAACAACTCCTCGCCACCACAACATAGATTTGCATCACTGAATAGGTCACTGAAAATCTCAAACATTTAAAGGTGGCAGATAACAGTAAAACAAAAACAGCAGACCACCTCATACACAAACTAGGGCAGGGGTAGGCAAGTTCGGTCCTAGAGAGCCGCAGTCCAACCCTAATTTGAACTAGGGGAAGCCACCAGCTATTTTAAGCAGTGCACAAATGATCCATAGTTTGGAATTTACATCTTTACCAAAGCACAATTTTACCAGATTGCCATTTTTTTTTTCATAATTAGCTACTACAGTATTGATATTTTTATCTGATGAACCTAAATGAACCAACTGGTCAATTGCTAAGAAGCTGCACTGAACACTTACATACAATGACATATGACTGTCATTGAAGACAGCTGAAACCTTTATTAATTTAAATATTTAAATATAATTAGCCAATTAAAATCTTTAATAATTATTTAAAATAACTTTTTTTTCCAATTTAGGATCAGGTTATAACATCTAAAATACGAGAAGCTATATTCTATACTTTTATAAAATGCAAACTTTAGAATATTTTAAGGTACTAAACCTATCCCTACCCCAAATAATTTAGGGTATGTACAATTTTACATAAAAGAATGTGGGAAAATTGTTGGAAAACCACTGTTTAACAGCCATTTTTAATACTTTATTTAATACATTTTATACTTTAAAACTTTATTAAACGGTGTACTAAAAAATTGTACTTAAAAGTTTTAATAAATACACTGCTTTAACTCTAATAAAAAGAAAGAGGTACAAAAAAATAAACAGGTGCATCAAGCTGAAAAGACTAAAGTTTTAAGTTGTGCTCACAATATCTGGTGTGGTAATTTTTCATGCATTGCATAGTAGACTGTGGACATACTTTGTAGTAAGTGTTTTCTGCATGCGTAGTGGTTACTACTAGGTAAAACTAGTAATGGGACTGGTTTGTTGTCTTTTGAACACAGACACAGAATTGTTAGTGCTGTGTAGAATAGCTGTTATCAGAGACAGAGCACTGATCCAGGCCAGATCAGTGTTTGAGGAACATCTGTTCCATTATCAGATCATCTCTGTTTTCTCCTCCTCCAAACACTGAAATCAACCAAACACTGATATTCCAGATTTGACTCTGGGATCAGACCGGCTTCAAAGACTCCCAGCATTTCTAAGCCTTGTTTCACAGGCATCATTGTTCCACTCATATTTGATCACATGTGCAGTAAGTGTTTGTAGAAATTCATTCACCCAAAAATTGGTCAAAACAATCCAAACTGGATTCTAAAACAATCTTTTGGAGATCTTGATCTAAACTGTCCATGATCTTTAACAGCAGCCCTTTTTTAGAGCAAAGAACATCCCCTAGAAAACACTACAAAGGTCTCAAGGCATTAATAGGAACAATACTTTATAAACTGGTCTTCTTTCTTTACATATGCCCATTTTTATTGGAACAGGCGAAGCAAGAACTGCTCCCAGATCACCTTTTTCACAATGAGATATTTGATATGCACGTTCCTGTGGTTCTGCTTTCCCTGTTCTAATCCTCAAGACTACTTCAAATCACTCAGTACCAGAACAATGCAGCAATAGTGTGTCAACCTAAAGACAAAATGTGCTTTGTTGGACATTTCCTTGTAGTTTTGCTGCCAAACTTCTGCACTTGAAACAACCTGCACTACATGCAGAACTCCAGCTCATAGACATAATTAAAATTTGATTACTATTCTTATATACTATACTATTATACTACTTTTATACTATACTATTTGATTTTATTTTTTTAAAAAGCAAGAATGGAATAAAGTTCACATAAAGTAACTTGCATTGTGCAGAAAATATAATCTTTCTAAAAGGAAAAAAAACAAAAAACAAATGACATTAAAAAAATGTCATTATATAAAAAATTTTACTATACTATTATACTACTTTATTTATTTAAAAAAAAAGCAAGACTGGAATAAAGTTCACATAAAATAACTTGCATTGTGCAGAAAATATAATCTTTCTGAAAGGAGAAAAAAACAAAAAAAAACAAATGACATTAAAGAATCAACTGGCCCAGTATCAAAGAAAAGTGGAAATCTATCTATTTGTACAAAAAATAACCTCTGAGAAGTCAAGTCACATGCATTTCTATAGCACTTCATACAATGCAGATTGTTTTAAACTAGCTTCACAGTAATAAACAGGAAAATAACAGTGTTAATGTTGCAAAGTTCATCAATTATGAAATGACTTCACTGTCAGCCATAAAGCAACTTTACAGAAGACATTATTCAGCTCAAGTCAGTTCAATGCTGATTCAGTTTAGTTTAATTACAGTGTCAAGTTGCAAAATTCATCATTTATAAAAAATGCAATTACAGCCACAAAGCAGCTCACATTACCCAGCTTAAATCTCTCTTAACTGTGTCAATGTTGAAAAGCTAATCGATTATGAAACATCTTCAAAAGCAACTCATTGTCATTATGCAGCTCAGTTCAACTCAAGTTGTTGTGTTGTCATCTGATAATGTCAGTACAGTCAGATCAATAACATTTTCTGATTTTTTCTAAATAATTGTCTTTTAAGCCACATTATAATGATAAGTATTCAGATGTGGTTTTGCAGGATGTTTAGTATGGATGACACTAGGATATGTCTGTTCAAAGTAAGTAGTGGAGTCCCCTTGTATTTGCTACTTAACCACATCTTCTCCTCTGTCCACCTTGAAACAATCATGCTGTTCAAGAGAAACCCCCAAAACAAGTACGACAGCTTCCCGCTGACAGTAGCAGACGGATAAACACTGCATGATGAGCAGGAAGCATTACTGCTCAAATATTTTCACACTGTGGTACATATCAGCTCTTCACACCACTGTGAAGCCAAGATACTGCAGTCAAGATAAGCCCCTGATAATCATACAGATAAACATGACAGGATGCTCTACAGATCAGATCAGATCAGCCTTACCGTGATGACAGCCTTGCTGAGACAGATGGACCCTCTACAGCCGTACTCTTTCTCATCTGCTGACCTGTAGTAACTCAGAATATTGCCCTTCAGCACAATCCAGCGGTCCTGCCATCCATGAATGTAGTTTGTCCACTGGAGACAAACAGAGAGTTAGTTATTCGAATCATGCTTCATATCATGTGGCTTACAGTTATCACTTCAAGTACTTGCAACATAAAGATTAAACCTTCCTGAAGGTTCAAGGCTTCAAAGTTCAGCAGGACTTTAAATGGAACATTACCCAAACTACAATAATTGAATGGAATTTCATAACACAACTTGTGTCAAAAACCCAGAAGATAAAACATATATATTAAAGAGATTAAAAATGTACAGCTTTTCCTAAAATGCCAAGCCTTGTAGCCAATGACTGCTTGTTTTTGACACAAATTGCCACAAATATGAAAGACTTTATAAAATTATAAAATTAACTTATAAATGGCAAATGTATTGACGTACTCTTTCACAGAAATGTAAAAATGTAAGGCTTTCCCTAAAACGCCAAGTCATGTAGCCAATGACTGCTATTATGTTGTCATAAAACAATTATCCAAAAAAATATAAAAGAAATACATTAATTTAGTAGGATCATCATGATGTGATTCTTCCCCGCGAATCAGAAAAAAGTTAGACTAATTTATGTCAGGATGCAACATGCTCTAATACGTACAAATATATATATATATATATATTAGACTAAGTTTGTTTAGGGCGTTTACTGCGATTTAATTTATGTGAATGCACCTTAAAACACTCATTACAAAGTCATTTAGAACGTAAATATTTATTGCATTTACGCTACTAATATTTCTTCACAACTTACCACGGCTAGTTTGACATGTCTGAAAGCGATGATTTTAGGATTTATGAGGTGCTGACTCGATAACCGCTCGGACCGAATCAGTCAGATTCGCAAACGAATCTTTAAGTGCGGTTGTCACAAAACCACTCACTGAAAAGTAGACCGTATTGTTTAATTCAGACATCGCTCGTATGTTACTGGTTGTAATGGTAGGGCAAACATGCGTGGTCACAAAACTTCCAACAAGTTGCGACGTTTCAGATAAATAAAAGCAAACGAAAGTAACTCACTAACATTAGTTTCCACAAATCCAAGCCCAAATACTGTTGCACACTAAAAAACGTTGTAAAGGTGTGTTGTTTTACAGTACTCTTGTGTTTACCTTACTGAGCGTGCCGCCGAGCTCGTCCAGCAGCTCTAACCCCGGGTCCAAATCCTCATCTGAACCCGACGAGCTGCAGTCCGACATCAGGGAAAAATAGGAAAAAAGTCCGCAGTCGTCCTGTTTTTAATTTGACTAGATCGCGTTATAATTTAAACATACTAAACACAAACACTAGCTTCGAAGTCGCTTAAGCTCTGATGTAAACAGTGCCAGGTGCGAAAGCCCATCCTACTCCGGTATCAAACATCTGATCAAACAAATGACGACATGCAGCGATCGCGTTTGCCTTCAAGTCTTTGATCCTCACTCCAAGAGATTCACGTGACCAGTGCTGCACTAGAAGTGAAATCAATACTGCGTGTCTACAGCAACAATACACTGTTGCTCTGACATACTGCGTCTGCTGTCGCTTGTACACACGCGTTTCACGATTATCTTCTGGGTTTTAAAGTTTTGGCTTTTTATATCACCCCCTTTCGGTAGTACGAAGTATTACATAAACTATGTTCCATCACCTCCACTTGTTGATTACCTTTGGGAATCTGTTAAAAAACAACCATGTTAATTCCGTTGTATTTTGTTATTTTTTTTGTAGATAACTTGGAGTGTTATGTAAATACCCTGGTATATGAATAATATTATTTAAATCCATGGTATAAAAATACCATCATACTATTATCTAAAAGCTGTGGAACACCAGCAACACATATGATGAAACACTGATGAAAACACTTCCAGGTTAGAATTCATCCCAAAATTAAAACAATAAATTATATTTTTGCCTAAAGGAAAAGCTTACTTATATATATATATATATATACATACATATATATATATATATATATATATATAGATAGATAGATAGATACATAAACTATGTTCCATCACCTCCACTTGTTGATTACCTTTGGGAATCTGTTAAAAAACAACCATGTTAATTCCGTTGTATTTTGTTATTTTTTTTGTAGATAACTTGGAGTGTTATGTAAATACCCTGGTATATGAATAATATTATTTAAATCCATGGTATAAAAATACCATCATACTATTATCTAAAAGCTGTGGAACACCAGCAACACATATGATGAAACACTGATGAAAACACTTCCAGGTTAGAATTCATCCCAAAATTAAAACAATAAATTATATTTTTGCCTAAAGGAAAAGCTTACTTATATATATATATATATATATACATATATATATATATATATAGATAGATAGATAGATAGATATATTCGTGTTCCTATTTAAAATATATGTGACCCTGGACCACAAAACGAGTCTTAAGTGTCAATTTTTCAAAATTGAGATGTATACATAATCTGAAAGCTGAACAAATAAGCTTTCCATTGATGTATGGTTTGTTATTATAGGACAATATTTGGTCGAGATACAACTATTTGAAAATCTGGAAGATGAGGGTGCAAAAAAAAAAATCAAAATATTGAGAAAATCACCTTTAAAGTTATCCAAATGAAGTCCTTAGCAATGCATATTACTAATCAAAAATTAAGTTTTTATATATTTACAGTAGGACATTTACAAAATATCTTCATGGAACATGATCTTTACTTAATGTCCTAATGATTTTTGGCATAAAAGAAAAATCTATAATTTTGACCCATACAATGTATTTTTAGCTATTGCTACAAATATACCCCAGCGACTTATGACTGGTTTTGTGGTCCAGGGTCACATATTATATATATTTTTTTTTTGTCTTTTTGTCAATTTGCTTTTAAATGTGCTATATAAATCATTTTTGACTATATATATTTTGCTATATCAATAATTAAGGGCATTGCCTTTATTTAAACGATTAAATCCAAATAAAAATAATAAAATAATATCTTTTAGGTTATTTCACAAGTAGAGTGCAATTAAACTATATTTCAAGTACATTGTCTGGGTAGCCTTGACTTTTGGAGATCACATTGTTTTATTTTTGTTTTAAATAGGAACATGAACAGTCTCTTGTTTGTGCTGATCACTGACAGTTATATAACGGATGATCAATCCAACCCTAACAGCCACTCTTCAATAACTCTCTCATTGGACTTGGCATCCTTTTGCCAGTCAATGTGCCATCGCAGGTTGGCTATGATCTGGGAGTAACGGTCTCCTAGGTTTTGCTTCCATTCCAGAAACTGTTGTTTATTGTAGCGGTGAACAGCTTGGGAGACACTGGGATAGTCCACAACAGTGCGTAACAGCTTGTCCAAGTCCTGACATACATCAGGGAAATGTGATGCAACATTTCTCAATTCTGATTCATCTTTGGACAAGTCTATGTGGAGAGAACATCGAAACCAGTTACTTAAGGCAGTTATATATAGCAAGGACATCACATCCCTGTTGGGCAAAATAAGATATATATTATTACACATAATCAGCAGTACTATCATGAGAAGAATCTCACTAAAGAGTTGTGGGAGAACGGTCAATCCATCTGCATATGTGATGTACTTCCACTCGCCGATCCTCAGCATATACGTGGAGGCATTCGCATTGCAACCATGATATTCACTGAGCACCCAGCCGGGATGAGGCTCCGCTGACTGGGCGCTGACCCCAGAAACCAGAGGGATCAGCGAGTGACCACTGAGACCCCCTGGCTGCGGAACACCAGCAAGATCTAACCAAAGCATATAGCGCAGATGGAAACAGATCAAATCATTTCCAGGTCATAATTCATCCCCTCCAAAAAAATAAAAAAATAAATAATAATAATATTTATATATATTTTTTCAAGATTCTTTGATGAATAGAAAGAGCCAAAGATCAGCATTTATTTGAAATAAAAAGCTTTTGTAACATTGTACACTATACCATTCAAAAGCTTGGAGTCAGTATAAATTTTTGTTTTTTTTGGGAAAGAAATTATAGAAATTAATATTTGTATTCAGCAAGGATGCTTTAAATTGATCAAAAGTGATGATAAAGACATTTATAATGTTACAAAAGATTTCTATTTCAGATAAATCCTGTTCTTCTGAACTTTCTATTCATTAAAGAAACCTGAAAAAATTCTACTCAGCTGTTATCAAATTAATAATAATAATAAATGTTTTTTGAGCAGCAAATCAGAATATCAGAATATCAGAATGATTTCTGAAGGATAGTGTGACTGGAGTAATGATGCTAAAAATTTAGCTTTGAAATCACAATAAATTACATTTTAAAATATATTAATTACATTTCAAAATATATTCAAATAGAAAACAGTTATTTTAAATAGTAAAAATATTATATAGTTAAAATATAGTTTTTGCTGCACTTTGGATCAAATAAATGCAGGCTTGGTGAAGAGACTTCTTTAAAAAAAAAAAACAGTAAAAATCTTACTGTTCAAAAACTTTTGACTGGTAGCGTATAGGCCAAACAGGGTGGTGGTTTATGGGCTGTATGAACTCTTTTTTGCTAAGATTCACCCAAATATCAAGCCAAGCTTTATTTTGAATAACTGAACCTCTGCCTATAACAACATATTATACTAATACAAGTGGAGCAACCAGTTCCCACCCTTACCAAGCACAGTGGGATAAATGTCCACTAGAGATACAGGTAGACTGATTTCAAAGCCAGTCTTCACTCCTGGGCCCATTATAAGCAGGGGGACATGAGAGCTGCCCTCAAACATGGACATCTTATAGAACTGCCTGTGTTCCATTGCTAGATCCCCATGATCCGAAGTGAACAGTACGACTGTCCTGCTCAGTAAGCCAGTGTCTCTGAGAGAATCTATCACCTCACCTACAGACACATAATGACAGTATAGTATAGTATAGTATAGTATAGTACAGTATAGTACAGTACAGTATAGTATAGTATAGTATAGTGGCTGCTCACCCAACATGCTGTCTGTTTCAGCACACATGGCATAGTAAAAGGCTCTAATGTTTCTGATCTCCTCTTCTGTGAAGTGGCCACTGCAATTTTTGGTGAAGGTGGAGTAGTAATCCACAGGGTGCATGTCTTCAACCCGTAACCACTTCGGAACAGACACTTGATCGTAAGAAACCTTTGAGACAAAACACAATCATTGTCAAAGTACCTCAGATAAACTTCTGCTACAGATAAACTGCCACTGACTGTTATTAGTGAACATGCTGTGAATAAAATCAGTAATAATTAGAATGAACCAAAAATATGCAACCATAATAACAGCAGTTTTTTTTATATTATTTATATGCTATTATAATATTTAATTATGTTTTGAATTAACCTTCATTTTTATGTCTTAAGTATTCATTTTAATTTTTGTTTAAATGCTACTCATTTTGTCATGTAATTTTCTTATTAGTTAAAAAAAACTTTTCTATATAGGTTTAATTACTTTTTAGTAAATTTAGTTAACTTCAAGTTATTTTATTTCGGTTAGTTGCTAAGGCAACATTTCTTTTTAAAGTTTTTCTATCTAATATTTATATTTTATTTTAGCTTTAATTTAATTACAAAAACAAAACGGTTCTTAATTATTGCAGTTTTAGAATCCCAGTTTTAGAATATATTCTTTTTTTTTTTGAATATTTGTTTGTGTAATGTATGTAATATGTGTGGAACTGTTGTAATTACGGGGAAGTCGTGGCCTAATGGTTAGAGAGTCGGACACGTAACCCAAAGGTTGTGGGTTCGAGTCTCGTACCGGCAGGGATTGTAGGTGGGGGGAGTGAATGTACAGCTCTCTCTCCCACCTTCAATACCACGACTGAGGTGCCCTTGAGCAAGGCACCGAACCCCCAACTGCTCCCCGGGTGCGTGTGTTCACGGTGTGTGTGTGTTCACTGCTGTGTGTGTGCACTTTGGATGGGTTAAATGCAGAGCACTAATTCCTAGTATGGGTAACCATACTTGGCCACATGTCACGTCACTTCACTTTAATTACAAAATGGACAAACTTTTTCAAGTTAATTATGTCTGTCACTATTTTTATTTTAATTTAACGGGCGAAGATCTACGATCAAATTCTGCTGTTCTATTTTGAAAATAAAGGGAATAGTTAAACAGTGGGTGGATTTTCCTAGTTTACTTTCCTTTTACTATTCAACTGTTTCCCTCTGAAACACACTGCTTTAAGGTTTCAAGCCTTGTTCAATTTGGAGTCAAATGGAGTCAAATCCCAAAAATCTTAAATGTTTTAACACTTCAATTCGATTGAGATTTTGAAATTTACTGGTTATTCATGTCTCCATTAGATCAGGTAAAGCAACCTGCCTTGTTTAGCCAATACGGGGAGGTGCGGAAGGTGGAACCCCCGGCTGTGGGTCCCAGGGAGTCTGTGTGGTACGGGTGGGGGAGATTGAGCCCCACGTATAGTGCAAATGGCTGGGCGAGAGACACAGCAGTGTGTCGGATCCACTGGACGGCAGCATCAGTGATGTTCCAGTCTTTAGTCATCACCCTTTTTGTGGATGTATCACCCACCAGATCTGTGACTGGACGGCCCTCTTGTCTCAGCAGGAATGGAACGTCTCTGGTCCACGCCTCCACACGATTACTGAACAACAGAGAAGTTCCAGACGTCAGAACAGTTCTTTTCCTACATTTAAAACAGTATATTTATTGTTTTATAATTTTTAAAACATGATAAATCAGCATATTAGAATGATTTCTGAAATCATGTGACAGTTAAAATTCAGCGTTTACATAACGGAAATAAATTACATTTGAAAATATATTCAAATAGAAATCAGTTCATTTAAATGGTAATAGTATTTCACAATATTACCATTTTACTGTATTTTCAAATAACTGCAGCCTTGGTGAGTCTTCTTTTAAAGACATAAAAAATATGGCAGACCCACTTTTGAATTGAGAAATGTTTATATTTGAGTGTCCAAATACATTTTTGGGGTTATAAAAAAAGGTCACCTGACAGAGTGATGTCCTGATGTGTAGTCTAGTTTCCCCATGCTATGAGTGTGGTACCCACTCTTTCCTAAATGGTTCATCCATGTGGTGGCATTGGGATCAAGACATTTATAATTGTTCCAGGCCTGAGTCAAATGCACAAACTGGCCACTCCACATAGCTGCCAAAACACATTTAGATACATCAAGGTATTCATCTTATTTCTATATTGCATGAATACAAAACTTTTGGTACACAATATATAACAATATGCAGAGGCTGACTAATACTCTACCTGCCCTAGAAGGACAGCAGATTGGTGAATTAGTGTATGAGTTGAGAAAAACTGCACCCATTTCCCTCATATAGTTGATGTAAGGCAGCTGTACAACTTTATTGCCAGGAGAAAAAGTTAACCTGCCATCCTTCAGTAATAAGAAAACAGAAGTCAGACAACACACATTTTATTTAATAAAACCTAGTGAGCTGCCTACATAAGCTTTTGCTTATGGTTTGTGGCTTTAGGTTTTGAAACAGCAGTAAATCTGCAAAGTTACTGAAAAATGAGTAAAAATGGGTGACTTACGAAGGCATCAGACATGAGCATGACTATGTTTGGTCTGTCATGTGATGTCCAGTTCAGATACATGCAGTGTGCGTTCATATGAAGAATCAACAACATTAACACACGGAACATACGCATTCTTCATCCAGACGCCAGCAGAGCGTTAAAAACCACTTTTAATAACGATGGTGAGGAAGGTTTGATAGTAAGTCGTAAAAACGTCGTCTCTCTTTAAACGGCGAGATGTCCGAGCTGCACTGCAATCACACTATCAACTAACATGTCCTTTTTACACATAACACTTGAAAGCCGTACTATGTCGGTTTAGGTTAGTAAGATTGTCTAACGAAATCGTTTCATCTTTTCTTTTTCCGTAAACAATCATCAGGCACACACCGCCACCTACTGGACAAAATATAATACTGCTGTAGACAAAAATGAGTGATCCTATGAAGAAAAGCCCTGTAATTTTCCATACATCCTCGTTTTTAAGTCGCTTCGGATAAAATAGCGTCTGCTGCTAAATGACTAAATGTAAATGTAAATAATCAGCCTGAAAATTCAGCTTTGCCATCACAGGAATAAATTACATTTGAAAACATTAAAATAATACATATTAATATAGATTATATAATACAATATATTATAAATAAAAATGGAAAACATTAAAATATATATTTAAAATTGTAATATTTTAACTGTATTTTTGTTTAAATAAATCAATCATTTGTGAGACTTTTAAAAAATATTATGTTAAGAAAAAGTGAGAAAATACAGCAAAAAGGACAACAAATACTACAACTTGTTCGTTTATTTTCCACAATGCAGTAATAAGAATTTGGGGAAAATATGTTTAACCAAACAAATTGTGGCCTTTATGAAGATTTTTTTCTTGTCTTTTTTTTTTTTTGGTCACAACTCATTGTATGAAGGGAAAACATCATTTTGTTATTACTTGATTAAAATAATACAGTATAGCAATATTTTTAAAAGGCAGTTGCAGAGAATTTAATTGAAGCAATTCGAGTACATGTACATGTAAAATGTACAAGTAAACACACAGCAACATCCAGATCAACAGTTATTCCTACAGAAACTACTGCCAGATCCTAGACAACCCATTTTTCTGTTCTCAGTTCCAATCTTTTGACGAGACCCTCCCCGATGATGCGGAAATCCTGCAGGATGGCTTCTACATTTGGCACGGTGGTTGCCACATCGTCATTCACCTCCACCCGGCGGGCGTTCATTAAAGATGTCTGAGAACACAGAAAATCAAAAGTAAGAAGGTGCCATAAATCTTAACTGTAACTCAATTCACTTCAATTCTGCCAACCCTACTCAGGGTCATAGTAAATAAAAGCTCAAAATAAAAATGAGAAACCTTAAAGGGTTTCGGCTCAAAGGCAGTTGGCTTCCACAGCACTGCGATCACAGTTCCGCCATACAGGTCGTAGAAAAATAGAGCCAGATCTCCAAATGCTTCCTAAAAATCACAAGAGAACTGGTATAAAATAGATCTGATCTAATTTATGTGGCATTTTAAGTATAACATGGCATAATGGAAAAGATTCAGTAAAAGTGAATTAAAAACCACAACAAACCCTGAGTTCAGACATATACAGTCGGACCGGATCATAGTCTATGACTGGCAGAGCTCCTCCCGAAGCGAACGGTTGTCCTCCATGGGTGCCTCGCCGGAAGGTATTGACAGGAGGATCCACAGCTTTAGCTAACAGAGGAACCTGCTTTGAGTCAAGGTGGATCAGAACATCATAAGCCTCCAGAGGAGGTCGAAATGCCACCTAGAAACAAAGCAAACAGTGAGGTTAAAGACAAAAAGATGAGAGTTGCATACATTTGCATTATACAGGTGGAATATAGAGGAACTGACCCGCATGTCCTGCTTTTCACCGGAGTCGAGCTGAGTCTCTAAAACACGTAGACTCTCTGCTGCCAACATGATGGCACGCTGGAGCATCTATACAGAGATGACAACGTCACTTATGTTTATACACACTGTACATAGAGCAAATCTATATTAGAATTTGAGAATACTGGATCTACAAACCTGCACAGAAGGAGCCTCTTTAGTCCAAACAGAGACTTTCTTGTCACTGGGAGTGACTATGAACATGGTGGGAAGAGATTCTCGAGAGGCCACAAAGTCATTCTTTATATCTGTTTGTTCAACAGCTGAAACATAAAAACACTCATTTCAATATCCACAGATGTTTCAGGGAGAGCACAGATGATTAGTTCTGCTACTTGTCAGTGTGTTAGATCTAGTCATGGATCAATTGACTTCAGTTGTGCTTGTTCTACACATGACGATAAAAGGAGGACATTTCCTGGTTCCCAATGAAGCTCTGAGAAATCTATTTTGTCACTACTGTTTTTTGGGTCAGTATTTTTTATTTTTTTTAAATTAATACTTTTAGTCAGCAAGGCTCCATTAAATCAAAAGACAAAGTAAAGACGTTTACATTGTCACAAAAAATTCTATTTCAAATAAATGCTGCTGTTCTGAACTTTCTATTCATCTAAAAATCCTGAAAAAATGTACCCTGGTTTCCATAAAAGTATCAAACAGCACAGCTGTTTTCAACATTGATAATAATGAGAAATGTTTCTTGAGCAGCAAATCAGCATATTAGAATGATTTCTGAAGGATCTTGTAACACTGAAGACTGGAGTAATGGCTGCTGAAAATTCAGCTTTGCCACCATAATAATACAATTACATTTTAATATAACAGTTATTTTAATTCGTAACAATATTTCACAATATTACAGTTTTTACTGCATTTTTTAATAAAATAAATACAGCCTTGGTGAGCATAAGAGAATTCTTTTCAAGTCCTTTGAACGGTAGTGTATATTACAAAAACATGTTATAAGCAAACCACACCAGGCACATCAAAACTATAACTATTTTGCGCCGTTCATGACATGAACCTGTCAGTAGACTTATGACCGTTTTCCTTTCCCATCCATGCAGACTTTCCATGCAGCAGAAACTGCATTTATATAAAGTAAACACTGACCCACTGACTAGTCGACAACTTTTACAACAAAAGTAGTAAAAATGGTTAGTCGTGCAAGCCCTAAAAAGCAACATGAAATACCTGTGAGTTTCCCATTGAGGTTGACTATCAGGGGATTGTTTTTCCAGTCAAAAGTGGAAAGCAAATGAAGGAAGCGAAGGAACCCCACCTGAGGAGAGCTGTGAAAAGGTGTGGTGTCACCGTATGTATATATACACCATACGATGATGATTACATGAGTCAGACTGCCAAATTACCTTGGTGGAGTGAAAGGAGCAGGATGTAGGAAGAGTGAAGCCACCAGCAGATCAGCTGCTTCCTCTCGGATATCTTCCAACAGAAACTGAGATGCCAACCAGCGTTTAGCCAGGCGGCACACGACACCAAAACATCCATACTGCTGCTGGAGCCTAACATGTAACATGTCATACATTTATCTAAACAAGCCCTTTGCCAAGACAAGGATGAGTGTGTTCTGCATGTTTATGTATATGTGTATGTTGTACCCATGCAAGGTGCTGGTTAGAAAAGGTTTGTGCAGGGTCTCCAGCTCCAGCGCCTGGGCCTCAGCGTTGTCCCTGTAGATCAGCATTCCCTCAGGGGTCAGGCTTTCCCTCAGGATCTGCGGTTCTCTGTGATACGCCACCTGGATTCGGAAGACTAGCCCATCCTGAATGGATGAAGGTGAAATTATGTTGATTGTGCGTGTAACTTCATGTGAACAGCATATTACTAGTATAGTAAATGTGAAAAACAACAGAAATATGAATAAATGCCCGTTACCTTCCACACATCCAGGTAGCCAGGTGTGGCATGACATCTGTAATTGTGTTGTTTGCACAGCAGTTCTCTCAAGCAGATGTGAAAGGCTGCTTTAACATGGCGTATTGCCTTGGGCTCACTGGGCCATTTTCCACTTCCCTCCATATGAACAATGACTAGAGAAACAAAAGGCAAATGGGGATGAAAGATAACCGCATATTCAAATAAGTCATATCTGTGGAGCTGTGCTCAAAACATAATAAACATCAACCCAAAATAGAGTGCTGCAAGAAAAGTTTTTTTTTTGCACTTTCACTTCCATCAGCCCAACAAGTCAACAGATTTTTTAAAATTGGATTTTAGGATAAAGGGGTGGTTGATCAGTTTTTTTCGAAGGTTCGATTGTTTATGGGGTACAGTGGAACATGTATTCATGCTTCGTTTAAAAAAAAAAAAAAAAAGCATTATTTTCACATATTTTACCTTTATTATACATGGGTAACACTGCTGTTCCCATTCTCGTCAAAACGGTTTGTTGAGTTCTTGGTTCTATGAAGCCCCTCCCTCAGAAATATGCAATCGGGCTCAGACTGGTTAGCTGGCCCAGTGTGTTGTGATTAGCTAACCGTCTATTTCCGGAAACGTTACGCACTCTTACCATTACGGCTAGTTGCATGTTCCCAGGGGCAGGGTTTATGTAAACATAGGGGCTAGTGATGTCACAAACCCAGGAAGAAGCTTGTTGTAGTCCCTAGCAGCCTTTATTTGTAGCCCTTAAACAGCAATTTATTATTATTTTTTTAAGATTTATTTTTGGCGTTTTATGCCTTTTATTTAGATAGGACAGTAGGTCAACAGGAAGCGAAGTGGGTGAGAGAGAGGGGGTGGGATTGGGAAAGGTCCGCGAGCGGGGACTTGAACTCGGGAAGGCTACATGTCGTACTTAAACAGCAATTTCTTTAAAAGAAAATCTCACTTTGCATTGAACTTTGAGTGTCGTAACATTGCAGACATTGTTTGTGCTCTAACAGCAACATTACACACTAACTAAATAAAAAAAAATTGAAATCATAATCAACCACCCCTTTAATGCTTGAAATTGAGTCTATGGTTAAACACAAGCTCAAGATATATTCACGTTTTATTCTTGCATACTGAGTCCGAAATTTTCGTATGCGTTTTTTTTCCTATTCGCCATCCTTTCCTATCAAATTGCTTGCTACGGATGCGAAAACGCAGAAAATCTAACCTGATCCGAATTTTTTTTTATGACGGACAAAAGTTTGGAAGGCAGTGTGTAAACGTGATTGACACAACGTGAGGTCGTATTTATTTTTGAACGTAGCAAAATTTCAGACGAGAATTTCAGATTTCGCAAAGATCTTAAGACATTAATTCTTGCAAACTATTCTAATTTTAACTTTCTTTAACTGTCTTTTAATCTTTATATGAAATCTGCTTGTCAGAAGCTTAGTGTTGGAGATGTAAAGGTCATTCGACTGTGTAGTTTATTCATATCCTAACTTTAGCTTTTTGTATTTAGGTTTCAAAATTCATAAAAGTTGTGTTCATTTGTGAAGATTTTGTGGGTGAATAAATCTTGTAAGAATTATAAACTTCTACTGGTCATAGAGTTTTTCGGCAATAATCCAAAAGTCAAAGTCAAAAAAAAAAAAGCAAATAGTTTTTTGTTGTTGTTGAGGGAATCAGGGTGATGCTAACTTTTGCTAACATTTATTGACTCGTGTTGTTCTAAACCTGTATGATTTTCTTCTGTGGAACACATAAGGAGAACTCTTAAAGTATATCTATCTATTCTATATCATAGAATTATGAGAAACTATGCCATTTTGATGTGTTGAGATACATTAAAAAAAGTCAGAAATCCATTACCTTTAATAGGGGCTATGTAGCAAGGGCAAGGTTGGTCCTCCTTTGGCACTAATCCAAGATGGTTCTTCTTTTTGTCAAAAAATGAATAGTCCAGCCTCACAGGAACTGGTGGGAAAACCTGCGGAGGACAAATGAGGAAAATTAAGACATATACATGAATATATCACACAACTGAATATAGCCGAGGAGGTGACTGACCTGTGTGTATCTTAAGGCCTGGTGGGCACCCTGCACTGACGTGATAGACAGTGGCAGATCCTTCAAATGCCAGAGCTTCTTGCTCAGATCATCGTAAGATTGAACCACCTCCAGACTCTCCTCCTCTCCTGTAGTGTGGTTCTGGGGGACAAAGACACACCATGAAATTGTACAGATGAATCATTACCATTTAATGAGTACCACATTCACTTCTATAAAGTACCTGTATGCCACATCCAATGACAACATCCAGCTGTCCACCAACAAACATGATGCATGAGTTGGGGATATCTGCATGACTAGAAAACAACAAATAACACTTTTTTTATTTCTATGAGAAAGTAGTTAATGGAAAAATGTGCCAAGGAAAAGCTGGGAAAACAAAACGGTAACAATAAAAAGTAACTACAATGTTCCAGAGTACTACCTTGAAATGAATATTCAGGTTAATTCTGATTTACTAGCTTTAATTTTGAGTTGATTACAATTGATTAGATTCTGACTCATTTGGGTATCTTCAGTAATATTGATATCCATTTTATTACATATCAGTGTTAACTATTATTTACATACTATTCTGCAGGTTTTATGAAGGTATATTTAAGACTTTAGGAAAATTTAAGGAATAAATTGAAGGTAACACAATGTTATGTTCTCTAAATGTAAAGATCTAGAAAGAACACAGTGTATCATGAAGATGCTCCCAACCACTATAATATGTTAATAACTTTTACTGTACCTTCTGATAATGCTGAAAAAAGTGATGCTCTTCCACAGTATCTGTGTTGTCTTGTTTTCCAGAGCAAATGTCTAAAGTTTCTTAAATTAAGATACATTTACTTGAGAAGCCAAATGACATTAGATAAGAAGTCTTGTTTATTGTGAAACTGATTAAAATTAAGTTTATGATTTACAAAAGGCCCAGAATAGGCTTGGAAAAATCAACTTAATTCAAAAGGGAAAACAAGTTATCATATACCCCATTGACAGATATTTAATTTGTTTTATGCATAAACTCATTTTGCTCAGGTTCTTTTCCCATTTGCATCTTAAGTAAATGCATCTTGATTTAAGGATATATTTGTATTGGAAAACAAAACTACAGAGGAAGATTAATTTTTGGCAATGCATGTAACATTTAATTCCATGACTTGAATTTAAGCCTTTCTGCTCTGATTTAAGACCTTTTTAAGGCCTTAAATTATGCAAGGGCAAATTAAGACTTTGTTCGCCTTTATAAGACCTACAGAAACCCACCCTTTTATTAATATTTTGAATTCAGCTTTTTTTATTTTGCCGTTTTAGTTTGAATTTTAAGTATTTTTTGTTTTAGCAATTCTGTTATGCGCTTTTTTTTCACCTAAAATGTATATTTAATTTAAATTTCCAAAAATATCATTTCTAAACATTAAAAACAGGGCCCAAGGTATGAAATTCAACTGCTACTTAATAAATCGAATAATCAAAACTGTTCGGCAGACACTAACTGAAATAAACTTTAAAGAAAACTTGTGACTTGGCTAAAACACTTAATACACCTTTAGAAACTGTGTATTCAAGTAAAGTAACAGCCAGAATAGAGACGTACAGCTCAAGCAGGTGAGTAATGATCTTCAGTACAATGAATCTCCTCTGAGAGATGGAGTTACTTGACCACAGCACTGCCTCAGTGATGGCTCCATCCTGGAAGCGCCGCAACTGTGAGCGAGAGCCCCACAGCTGCCGGAACTCAGCTGCCTTCAAACACCAACAACAGAGAGGGTTTTCAGACACCGCTACAGAACTGTAAGACACATACACATAAGACATCTGTGCATATGTGGGCTAGTCTACCTTAGGGTTATCTGCTGGCGGTCCTCTCTCGAGAACAGAGAGAGCATGTTCAAGGTTCAGCAGCAAACCAATGCTCAGAGGCGGCTGGTCCTTGTGCTTAGGAGGTGCACTGTCCACTGGCCACTGCAAAACCATTAACATAGATTATAACAACATATCCAGACTGTTAAGGAATGCTCTGATAGGTGAACCAGCCAGTCCTATGCAGTACAATTTGACCAACCAAAGGAAATGTTATTGGTAATGAATCTACCTCAGGGTCTTGAGGGAGTGAGTGTACCAGAAGGTGGATCCTTTCTCCAAGCCCTCGCTGCAAGAGGGACAAAACGAAAGGAAGTGCAGTGAGGACATAGTTCCCGCTGTGGTCCATGAGCTCATTGAGGAGTAAAAGCTTTTTACAGGAGGTCTGCAATTTCACCAGGTTAACCAGTCTGCCAAAGAGAGTGAGAAAGAGAGTTTGAGAATACATGAATACAAAAACAAAAGAGCAGCAGGTCTGTGTTGACAGAAACTTACTTAAAGACATTATCATATGTTCGGAGCATGGATTTGGGTGTCATGAGCAGAGCCTGGAAGCCATCTACTGTTGGATCATCCCAGAACGTCAGAGAAAGTGATGCCTCATGCTGAATCTGACAGACAAAATTCAGATTATTCAGAAACATTCAGATTATGGCTGTCAAATCATTAAAAAGTCCATGTCAATAAATTAATCAAATTAATGAAACATATGACAAATATGTGACAAGTATTATTAATACACTATTACAGTATCTACTAATATTTTAATTATTGAATTTTAATTTTTGCTTTAGTAAACCATTTTCATATTAGTAATACTGTTGCATTTTTGTCATTTTTATTAGTTTGTAATATTCTAATCTAATATTTATTTAGCTTTCAATTTTTATTTCAGTATTAGCAATTTTAATACTTGAACTTTTTTTTGTTATTTGCCAAGGAAACATTTCTAATTTTCATTTAGTTTAGATTTTCCTGTAATATTTTATTTTATTTCAGCTTTACTTCAATTAACAAAAATTTTTTTTTTTATAATGATAATAACTGCCCCAAAGAAGTATTGTGGCATACAAGTAAATCTTGGACTACAATACTGCTCCACTAGTAAGAAAATCTCTTATGCAGTTCTTATATACTGGCCAGGTGGCCTGACTGTGTTCATTTTTGGACTGTTTTTATTTTAATGCTACTAAAATAACATGTTAAATTTACATTACTATAAGTAAGTGAAAATCACATTATCACAGAGCTGCAGTGATACTACAGCGGTGCTCACCCATTTGTAGGTAAAAGCTGTCATGTCTGCAAGCAGATTGAGATGCCCAGACGGATCCACAAATACCACAGAGAATGCTGCATGAAACTCCGGCAGTGAAGGCTGAAGCAGGAGAAAAGAAAAAGAAAGGCATGGTGATGCAACCGAGACAAAACAGGCTAAAAACAGCAAATAAATGCTTGAGTAACTTCTGCTCACCGCTTTTGAGTCTGGGTTTTTAGCCAAGGTGATACCGTTCTCTGTCAGATCTGTGGAAGCTGAAAATGTGAAAGCAAAAAGCAGATATATTGATTAATACACATTAGTGCTGTCAAACGATTAATCGCATCCAAAATAAGTTTTTGTTTACATAATATATGTATGTGTACTGTGTTTATTTATTATGTAAAAAATGTATCTTTAAAAAAAGAAAAGTCTGCAAGAGCAAGCAGTCTGGCAGTTGTTTAATATTTTTGTGGAAAGAAATTGCATTAAACAAATATACAATATTAATTAAATGTCAAACAAATCTAAAGTTCAGCTAAATGTTTCATTGTCCCTCCAGCTTAAAGGGATAGCTCACCTAAAAGTTCACCCCTCATGTCGTTCCAAACCCCTAAGACCTTCGTTCATCTTCAGAACACAAATTCAGATATTTGTGATGAAACCCAAAAGCTTTCTGACCCTGCATACCAGCTAGGTAACTACCAAGTTCAAGGGCCAGAAATGTAGTAAGGACATCGGTAAAACAGTCCATGTGGAACAGTGGTTCAACCTTAATTTTATGAAGCTCTTCAGAACACAAATTAAGATATTTTTTATGAAATCCTAGAGCTTTCTGACCCTCCATAGACAACAACGGAGCTATCACAGTCAAGGTCCAGAAACGTAGCACATCAATAAAATAGGCCATGTGACATCAGTGGTTCAACCGTAATTTTAGGAAGCTACGAGAATACTTTTTGTGCACAAAGAAAACAAAAATAATGACTTTATTCAACAATTTCTTCTCTTCCGTGTCAGTTGATGCACGTTCACAAGAGCACCACGACGTATGCGTGTGGTGCTGCTGATGCAGGAGCCGGCTGCGCTGCGCCTTGTTTACAAGCAGAGGAATGCACACGCATGTGTCTTGGTACTCTCTTGAATGGTGGCAGAGACTGACCGGAAAAGAAATTGCTGAATAAAGTCATTATTTTTGTTTTCTTTGCACACAAAAGTATTCTCGTCAGACGGATCCACAAATACCACAGAGAATGCTGCATGAAACTCCGGCAGTGAAGGCTGAAGCAGGAGAAAAGAAAAAGAAAGGCATGGTGATGCAACCGAGACAAAACAGGCTAAAAACAGCAAATAAATGCTTGAGTAACTTCTGCTCACCGCTTTTGAGTCTGGGTTTTTAGCCAAGGTGATACCGTTCTCTGTCAGATCTGTGGAAGCTGAAAATGTGAAAGCAAAAAGCAGATATATTGATTAATACACATTAGTGCTGTCAAACGATTAATCGCATCCAAAATAAGTTTTTGTTTACATAATATATGTATGTGTACTGTGTTTATTTATTATGTACATATAAATACACACACATATAGTATATATTTTTAAATATTTACATGTATATATTTATATTATATATAAATTTATTTAATATATAAACAACATATTTTTCTTAAATATATCCATGCATGTGTTTGTATTTATATATACATAATAAACATACACAGTACCCAAAAGCTTTCTGACCCTGCATACCAGCTAGGTAACTACCAAGTTCAAGGGCCAGAAATGTAGTAAGGACATCGGTAAAACAGTCCATGTGGAACAGTGGTTCAACCTTAATTTTATGAAGCTCTTCAGAACACAAATTAAGATATTTTTTATGAAATCCTAGAGCTTTCTGACCCTCCATAGACAACAACGGAGCTATCACAGTCAAGGTCCAGAAACGTAGCACATCAATAAAATAGGCCATGTGACATCAGTGGTTCAACCGTAATTTTAGGAAGCTACGAGAATTGACCTCTCTTACCCAAGAAGTTCAGTGCATTCCTCAACAGCTGGTAGGGATTCATGGTTTTGCCCACTTTGTGTGTGGACAGAAGATATGCCATTAACATTGATGCATGGAAGCCGCAGAAACAACCTGCACCCTAAAGAAGCAACAGAAACTATTTATATATTTATATA
>NW_015656585.1:1775765-1788546 GCF_001515625.1 Sinocyclocheilus rhinocerous
GGTTCAACCGTAATTTTAGGAAGCTACGAGAATACTTTTTGTGCACAAAGAAAACAAAAATAATGACTTTATTCAACAATTTCTTCTCTTCCGTGTCAGTTGATGCACGTTCACAAGAGCACCACGACGTATGCGTGTGGTGCTGCTGATGCAGGAGCCGGCTGCGCTGCGCCTTGTTTACAAGCAGAGGAATGCACACGCATGTGTCTTGGTACTCTCTTGAATGGTGGCAGAGACTGACCGGAAAAGAAATTGCTGAATAAAGTCATTATTTTTGTTTTCTTTGCACACAAAAGTATTCTCGTAGCTTTTTGCTTTTTGTTCAGATGATGAACGAAGGTCTTATGGGTTTGGAACGACATGACGGTGAGCAATTAATGACAGAATTTTCATTTTTGGGTGAACTATGTCTTTAGCTAAATACAATCTATCTACTAAAACTACAATATCAGAATGAGAACCTTTAGATTAAGAATAAGAATAACATTTATTGCCAAGTGCTTACACACACAAGGAATTTGAAAAAGACACAGATAATAAAATAAAATTGATTAAATGAACATACGAACAAACACACACAGAAATAATGTGGTTTTACCTGGTCCAGTTCTCGCTGTCTTAGCCACACTTTGAGGAGGGCCACACCCTCTCCAAAAGCAGGACACTGTGCACTGATGGCCGACAGGAACTGAAGATGTGACAGTGGGAGATGATCTCCAAGAACTGTGCTGTTATAATGAGGAGTTGGGGGCTCACTGCTCTCTGCATCATAAAAATGACAGAAATATGATCATTATTGTTTGCTACCTCAGTCATGAAACTGAAATTGATCTCAGAAAATTCCTCATTACCTTGCTGCGTATTGGCAACACCAGTAAACCACTCAGTCCTGATGTTGTTCTTCTGAGGATGGAAGCGGCTAGGTTTGAGGAAGTCCGGTGGTGGAATGGCATGAATCCTTAACGTGACCTTACTGCTGTCATTACCTAAAGTCCACACACAAAGGTTACATGATCACTTCAGTTTAAAACAAACAGGAATATAATCACGCTCCGGAGTAAGACCATCAATCTCAGTTTTTTCCACATGGTTGCTTCTATTAGTGTACTCCACGCAGCAAAAGAAAAGGGTGTGCTAAAAGCAATTAACTAAACTAAAACGTTTGAGCAGATAATAACAGCATACACACTTTGGCATGAAAGCACTTGCAAGTAAATGTGATGCAAAATTCGAGGAGCTAATGAGTACCACAAACTACTCTTACAACAATTGTACCTGGGGGTTTGAGTAGTAGGATTGGGCGAAGTCGGTTGCCATGTAGACAAGAGTAGTGCAGTGAACCCACACACTTTGCGAAGGAGAGATGCCGTGCCAGGCCAGCCAGATACAGCGCTCGCTTTCGAGAGTACCGCTGGTTAATGGCATCCATTGGGTGCAAAATAGACTTCAAAGAGAAAATACACCATATTGTAACAGAATGAACTAATGCACGAATTAGTTTAGACAAAGACGGACAGACAGACAGATTTATAGACAGACAAATATATACAGACAGACGGACGGATGAATGTATAGATAGATAGACAGATTTATAGACTATACATATATAGATTGTCACAGACAGATGCATATACAGACAGAGAGACAGACAGATAGGCCTAGATATTTACAGCCAGACATATCCATGTATGGATGGATGATCAGACAGAAAGACAGGCAGACAGATGGATAGACAGACAGACACACAGACAGATATAAGGACAGAGAGACAGACAGATGTATGGATATATAGACAGACAGATTTATAGACAGACACACACGTGTTATATATTTTATATACAGTATATACCAACAGAGAGGCAGAAAAGTTGTTTTTGAGGTATAACTTACAGCTGGAATGGTAACAGCCAAGTCCACAGAGACTTTGGGTTTGATACCCGTGCCCAGTGGATAACTGCCCACCAGGTTGATTGATGCAGGAGGCTCCATGTGAAATTTGCCTTTTGCTGTCGATGGGACGAGGAGGAATGGGACTTCAACACCTGACAACCATGAAATATCATCCAACTAGAGAGAAAGAGAAAACTATTAAGAAAAATGATATTGCCAGCTACCATAGAGTATCAGTAAAAATCAGCACTTTTGCTGCTGCTGATGGGAATGCCACACAGATTTCTGACCTCCACAACTTCAGATTCAGGCACACACTGCAAGAAATCTGTGATCTGCTGCACAAAGGAGTCCACCAGCTTCTTCCTGTGCTCACTAAGGGCCACTTCTTTCAGCAGTTCCTCCATCTGAACATCATCCATATGAATCAGTGATAAGAAAAGCTCAAAATATACAGTCATGCCATGCACTGAGCAGCTCAGTGTTGTTGAATACGACACGTTTAAACATGTTAAGATAACATACAAAGACAGTAAAATGTAAATAATTTCTGACCTGCATTTTCAATATGCTGCAGTGGAAGAGATTCTCTGCTTCTTTCAACTGGTTGAGCTCTTCCACAGTTGGGGCTTTGTACAGCTCTTTTTTGGACAGCTTGACTGGCCGTAAGACCCCACCATCTGACACGGTGCCCTTCGCTTTTCGTTTGGAGTCTTTTGACTGTTTTGCACTCTTTTTCTCATTTTCTTCATCATTCTGAGAGTTATCTAGTAACTCCATCTGTGTATATATATCAACAAAAGTAAATCTTTAAACATATTTTATGTATTTTAAGTTAAAATACAAAAAAATACAACTTTGCTAAGTAATGTGATAAGAAAACTGCGTGAAACCGCACGAACCTGATCTTCCGTTTCAGCCGATTCCTTTCTCTTCTTCATTTTGATAGAAATGTGAGTTTTTAGAAGGATATATTCAATTAATTCATGAATTTACAGTTTCTTCCAATGTACAGTTTTCAACGCGTCTCTCACATGGGCAACACATGGGACACACTAAACACAGGCTGCATTGGTGAGTTCACCAATTGGTCCGTGTGCGGGCAACCCTTCAGGGATTGGCTGCTTAACTTTGGTTCCGCCTCCAAACATAATCAAGTTTAGTAGAGATTACACTAGTCGCCTCTCTAGGAATACGATTTTTTTCCCCAAACATTTCATATTATAAATATAAAATGAATGTAAGGCACGGACACGAATAGATTTGTTTTATTATGTTATAGGGGAATAAAAACAATGCGTGTCGCGGTATAATGACGTCGCGTTAAGTATCACTCACTTCACGCATGCGCTTTTTGCCTCTTGCCGAATGGAAACTAGTCAAGTTCGGCCGTATGTGCATTTCTTACATTAACATTATACAAATACAAAATTTGCCCTTAAAATAAGTGTGTTTATACGACTGTTTAGTTATTTTTTTGCACGCTTTAAAGAATAATTCTCTATGTCTAATGACAGCAAGTTATCAGGCAACATAACATACCTAATGTAAATATCCTTTACTGCTGCTGCTTCATTAACATCAATTTTTGTCAAATTATTTGATTAAAAAAATGTCCAGTAAAGAAGTAAAAGCTGAACTAAAAAGTGCCAGAGAAGCCATCAAAAATAAAGGGTTTAAAGAAGCTTTGAAACATTGTAAGGTAAGCGTTTACTTACAGCTGTCAGCATACAGTAAATAACTTCCTTTATCTCTGTAGACTTATAGATAGCTTCCATCTCATCTTTTCTCCTGATTGACTGTATTTGCATGGGTGTGTAAGTTAAACATGTGTCTCTCAAGTTAAACTATATTTGTGCACCCCAGGCTGTTCTCAAACTTGAGAAGAATAACTACAATGCCTGGGTGTTTATTGGAGTGGCAGCTACAGAGCTGCAGCAGCTGGATCAGGCTCAGACCGCCTACAGAAAGGCCACTGAACTGGAGCCAGAGCAACTGCTTGCATGGCAGGTCAGTCATGGTATATAAACTATAATCAATAGTCCAAATGTAGTGTTTATCTTGGGACACAGTTTGTTAGCTGTTTGTTAAATTTGTTTTGATGGCATTGAGCACTGCTGGACTAGATATTTTTAGATATTTTAATTTTTTTTACTAGATGTGGATTTCTTTTACAGGGTTTAACAAATCTGTACGAAAAAAGTGACCAAGCAGATTTCAAAGCTGAGCACTAGATGTGGATTTCTTTTACAGGGTTTAGCAAATCTGTACGAAAAAAGTGACCGAGCAGATTTCAAAGCTGAGCTGCCAAAGATTTACCAGAAACTTATTACACTGTATGAAACGTAAGTAAAGTGGTCTTCTTTCCTCTTAGCATAATTTTAAAGGGGGAAAAAATCGAATTATAGAGTAATTAATCAGTTATAATCTTTTGCCACTTTATTCACCTTATTGCATTTTTGAAAGCGTTCATGTTAAATTTACCAGAATTTCTTACATTTTGGAATTTTCCCTTACCCAGACGCTTTAAATTTCACTTCACAATAAATGAATAAAAAGTATTAAAATCAGGGATATGCACTTACATTATTATAATCATGCCAGTAATTTTTGTATGAGTTGTTTATTTGTCTCCAAAACTTTTATATTTGGTTATCGTAGATATGAGAAGTGAGAGAGGAGCACATCTTTTCCTGGGAAACAGAATAAAAGTTCAAAGCTCAGAAATATCAATAATTTTAAGATTTTTTTTTTTTTTACATCGTAATCTGAGAGGGTGTCATTGCCATATTTGTTACTTGGAGAATTTGAATTCATAAACAATTAGTTTCTTTTGTATATATAAACCTACCTGCAAAGCTACCTGAAAAACTATGCACATGTGCACCGAGGGCAAAAGCTGCTTTAAACACAAAGGATGCTCGCACCAAATGTTGATTTAATTTAGTTAATAGAAGTTAATTGATAAAGAAAATCTATTTATGACATTATTTTTGACAGCATTTTTACACAAGTGTCTAAAACTTTTAACAGTACTGTAGCTTTGGCAAACACAAATCTCACTGGATTATTACAATTAATGGCACAATGAATATTTGGAAATGTGAACTGATATTTCCTACTGACACACTACAGCAAAAGACAGAAATAATTGACTTAAAACCATTTTTTAGCTGGTTTCTAAAGTTTTCTCAAAAAAGTAAAACATTTTATTGTATTATACACCATTATCACTCACATCACTCATTAAACCAAAATACACTTAAAAGCAATGATCAGATTCTTGTTTCAGAACCAGTGATATATCTTTATTTTAAGATTAAAAGAATGCTATTACTTGATTTCTTTTCTGCGCTTGCAGCTCAGACAAAGCGAAATGTTTTGAAGTGAGCAAGAAGTTGGTGGAAGTCTATCAGTCGGAGAAGAACTATTTACAGGTGTGATCTTTAAATATAAGGACTTGATGTTACAACTAGATTTAAGATTTAAGTGGATATAACTTCACTGTCTGTTACCTACACAAAATAATCTACACATTATTTCTAAAGTCACCATCAGGCTTCATATCTGCATATGTGTGAAATGTTTGCTACTCTACCCATAGGTGGCCCGAGTGTGGAGGAGGTTAATCCAGGTAAGGGAGGCAGAGGAAGGGGTGGAGAATTTAGAGCTGCTGGAGCTGTGGAAGGAGATGACCAGACTCTTGCAGGACACGGTTGAGGATCAGGACAATGAGACTCAACAACACGTCAGTCGATTTCACCTGTCTCAAATACTGCTTTTTGAGAATTTCCAAGTGCTTTTTTTGTACATGGCCACAATTTAGTGTCACCACATGCATTTTTACAAAGCTTACAGTGTGTATTTCTTTGCTCCACAGCTGATATCAGCATTTGAAAGAGCTTTCCAATTGATGATAAATGTGCCCAGTGAAGCCCACAGGAGCCTTTCACAGGACTACATTAAATGTCTTTCCAAGGTTGGCAAGCTGTATATGCCACAATTATTGTAATATTCATCATAATAATGACTGGACCAAAGCAAATGTTTCATTTATGTATTCTGCAGCTTCCTCATGAGGTGGCCAAGCTAAAGGAAGTTTGTGATGCCACGCTGTCCCGCTATCCGACACACTCCTACCCTCTAGAGGCCCTCAGTGAGCACTACATCAGAACAGGTCAGTTTCAGTCAATGGGATAAAAAAAAAAAAAACACAAAATTGTCAAATGCTGGATGGCCAGTAGTTTTTTTTATACTCCTATTTCATTGTTTATCCTTTTTTTAAAATCTACATTACAGTTCAAAAGTTTGGGGTCAGTAAGATTTTCTTTAAAGCACCAAATCAGCATATCAGAATGATTGGATGATGATCAGGAAGGATTTGTTAAAATACATGTATTTTTTTAGTTCATTGAAATAGAAAACAGTTGTTTTTGTTTGTAATAATATTTCATAATATTATAGTTTTTACTGTATTTTTAATCAAATAAATTGACTTTATGAGACTTATATCAGAAACATCATACTCCAAACTTTTGAACAATAATGTAAGTACAAAAATAATCCTGTTTCTGAAAACATAAAACTCATGTTGAGTATTTCTAAATAAACATAGCTCTCAGATAATTGATCTCGTCTCCGATGATCCTGGTAGGTGACTGCAGTGAGGAAGCTGCCCGCTGTTTCAGCCGTCTCTCGGAACTGGATCCAAACAACTCACACGCTCACTTTGGTCTTGGTATTAAAGCTTGTCAGGATAAAAAATATGAGGATGCCATCAAAAGTATTAGTCTAGGTGAGTTTATAAATACCATAAAGAATTCACAGATGTTTAGTGATTTGCTCCAATATGGATGGAGGTTATCAAAGTTTTTCAAGCTTCTTAATAAGAATGTTTCAGACCAGAGGTCAAGTATATAATGCAAGAAATGCAGTGTATCAAATTAATAGAATGCATTTCTTGATTCATTTTGATAACTAAAAATGTGTTTTAATAACTCTTTGATTTTTGTTCATGTTCAGCTATACATTAATTAAACATTAATTAATAAACAACATTAATTAAACTCCTAGCAGTATCTAACTATACTGTACAATGTAAATCACAAATAATATGTTTAAATCTTTTGTTGTGTTTTTCCTGCAGGATTGAAGCGTATGCGCTCCTCCATCATTGGCTGGTATAATCTTGCTCTGGCTCAACTAAAAATGCATAAATACTCTGACAGTGCCACAGCTTCCAGCCAAGGTACTGCATGATAAAAATAACTACACATCTAAAACACAGCTGACATGACATCTACTCAATCAGCTGCACTAACAGGGTGGAAAAGGGCTGTTCTCAGAAATATTCTGTTTTGTGTCTTCAGGGCTGAAGTCGAGTGTGGGGAACTCTGATGATTGGACTCATAAGCTGCAGAGGTTGAAACTAGAGGCTCTGGTAAGGACAGGAAGAGACCAGGATGCTGAGGAAGCTCTGCAGATCCTTACACAGGTATCGTTTTAAACCAAAGACTGACACAGATCTGCAGTCTAACAACAGATTTTTTTGAAAGAAGTCTTAAAAGCTCACCAAGGTTGCATTTGATAAAAAATACAGTGAAACGGTATTATTGTGAAATATTATTACAATGTAAAATAGCTCTTTTCTGTTTTAATATTTTAGTTTATTCCTGTGATGATAAAGCTGAGTTTTCAGCAGATATTACTGCAGTCTTCCGTGTCACATGATAAATCAGTTTAATATGCTGATTTTGAACGAAATAAACATTATGAATAATTACGAATGTTGAAAACATGTTGAAAGATGTTGTGCTGCTTAATAATTTTGTGGAAACACAAAAATACATGTTTTATTTAATTTAATAAATTTTTTTCTTTGATGAACAGAAGGTTCACAAGAGCAGCATTTACAATTCACAGAGTAGCATTTTTACAATTTAATACATCCTTGCTGAATAAAAGGTTTCATTTCTTAAAAAAAAGAGAAATGAATATTAATAATTGTTTGATAATCTATTTGATTTACATAATGTTCATGATGACTCCTTTTAGATTTCAGATGCCAAAAATGACCCAGTGCTTTTAGCTTTGAAAGGAAGAGCCCACTTGCAAAAAGGCCAAACTGAGGAAGCATTTCAGGTGAAACATTTTCTTTTGACAGGAAAGGAATTACTGGAATTTAATCTTCAAATAACATGATAGATTTTAGGATATTAGATGTTTAAAAAAAAAACAAAGTAGACCAGATCTTGTTTAAATGAAATGATCCTTACAGGTTTCAGCTGAGCTGTTGAGCTCTCACCCAGGATCTGTGGAGAGTCTCACTCTGAAGGGGTTGGTGCATATTGCGAAAGAACAGCACAAACAAGCTGAAGAAAGGTGTGAAACCCCTTCTAAACACACACACGCATGCAGTATAAAAACCCGAAATAGATTTAAACACTAAACACTGATCCTCTCGTCTTCTCTTTGTCTCACAGCTTTCTAGAGGCTTTATCTGGTAGCCCAGATAATGGGGAGTTGTTCTTCCTGATGGGGCGCCTGTTCTGGAACATGGGAGAGGAAATGCGAAGGGATCGTAGCAAAGCCCATACACATTTACTCAAGGTAAGGCCAGCAATATCAGACCTTATGCTCTTTATCCTTGCATATAGACTCCAGAGTCTTTTCTCTTGGGATAGAAATAAGTGATTACTTGTTTTCTGTTATTTTAAGGCTGCTAAACTGGACCCGTATCTCGGTTCAGTGTTTCGTTTTCTGGGTCATTACTATAGAGAGGTAGCAAAAGATCAGGGCAGAGCCAGAGGCTGCTATAAGAGAGCGTTTGAGCTGGATTCCTCTGATGCAGAGTCTGGAGCGGCTACTGTAGACCTCAGCATGGAGCAGGGGGACATGGTGAGTGTTAAAAGTCTTGTAATCCAAGATGGTCCCATTGAGGGTATCCGTTGCTTATTTTTTTCCCCTTCAAAGTTGTAACAAGAACTTGTTGTAGATGCTGTAGAAGACACAGAGTTCCTGTAAAAGGGGTTTATTGACTGTGTGATGTGTTCTCTGCTCTTAGGACTCAGCTCTGACTGTTCTGCAGTCTGTAACAGAGAGAGCCACTCCTGGCTCTGCTAAATGGGCCTGGATGAGGAGAGGGCTCTACCACCTCAAGATTGGCCAGCATCAACAGGCCATTGCAGAGTAAGTGAATTGATTTCAGCTATAAAGCATAAGTGGTAATAAGATTTGTTTAACTGGGCCTGGATGGTGAGCTCAGCAGATATTTTAAAGATCTTATTTAATGTAGCTGCATTAACATTGGCAATTATAACGATGCAAGACGTTAATAGGGTTTTCTAAAATGTTATTAATAGTAGGCCTATATCATTGAATTACATTCTCAGTATTTTGTGCCATTTGGAAATATATTAAAGGGATATTTCACCCCAAAATGAAAATTTTGTCATCATCATTTACTCACCCTCGTGTTGTTACAAACCTGTATGAGTTTCTTTCTTATGTTGAACATAAAAGAAGATATTTTGAAGAATGCTGGTAATCAAACAGTTGATGGTCCCCATTGACTTATTTCTTTCCTTACTATGGAAGTCAATGGGGACCAACAACTGTTTGGTTCTTCAAATGTCTTCAAAATATCTTCTTTTGTGTTCAACATAAGAAATAAACTCATACAGGTTTGGAATGATGGAATATATGGTTTATTTTATTTTATTTTCATATCTTAAGGACTTTGTACACCAAAAGTCTAAAAGTTAGCCATGATTCTGCTTTGGATTTAGTCTGCAGGCGGCGTTGAGGGCAGATCCTCAGGATTGGGTGTGCTGGGAATGTTTAGGTGAGGCTTACCTTAACCGCAGGAGTTTCACAGCAGCCCTGAAAGCATTTGATAAAGCACATACTCTGCAGCCCACCTCCATCTACAGCCTCTATCAGACCGCTGCCATCAAACAGATCCTCGGCCGGTTTAAAGAGGCCGCTGCAGAGTACAGGCAGATCTTAGAGCAGGAGGACTACGTGCCGGCATTGAAAGGTTTGTGTGATTTCTGCAGTAATCTCTCAGGTTAATGACTATTTCATCCAGTATTCAAATTTATAGTGTTTCATAAAGCATCCTTATCATATTCTCAGGTCTGGGTGAATGCTTGCTAGCCTTGGCTAGAAGTGCACTTGATGACTATCTTGATGGAAGAGCTGTAGATTTGATACAGAATGCCATCCATTACCTTTTCAGGTAAACATGAAGGTGCACTGGGTAAAGGGAATATTTGTGTTTTATTTTGTGAAGTGGTGTCTGACCATATGAGGTGAGTTGGATGGATGTCATCCAGCAGGTACTGATCAAATCTCAATCTTTGTTTCAACATTCCAGAGCTTTAAAGCAAAGGCCAGACCTGTCGTGTCTGTGGAAGTTACTAGGTGATGCCTGCACCACTTCCAGAACTGTGTCCCCAAACCGAGCCAAAGTGCTGGTGCCTGGAGCTCTATGTGGAATGGATCCACTTGATCAGGGCCATACACTGGACCAGAGACAGCTCCTCACTCTAGGAGAAAGGTAAAAGAGTAGAACCATATTAAACTAAATGGCGAAAAGAAGACTGTGGGCCTTCCCATTAAAAATAAGAACAAAAAAAGTAATATTCCTATGTTTTACCAGGTGCTTTGGTCGTGCTTTGAAACTCATGCCGGAGGCCCCTAGTCTGTGGTGTGACCTTGGCCTGAACTACTACCACCAATCCAGACTGCTCAGCTGCCTCAATCCTGAAGAGGATCAGCAGCCTCTGCTGGAGAAAGCCATACAGGTACATGACCTGACCTGGTATCAGTCATTTGTAATGCTTTCATGAAGATGTGTTAACAGGCTGCTTTGGTTTGGCTCTGTTCTGACAGTGTGTGAAGAAGGCGATCATGCTCGACAGTGCAAATCACACATACTGGAATGCCCTCGGGGTGGTCTCCATGGCAAAGGGTAGATAAAAATATACATTTGATGTGCATAATCGCATTAGTCTGGATTATATAACAGTGTTGTGATGGACTATTCTTGTGTTAATTGTATATTCTGCTTTTATATTTTAGGAATTGAAAACTTTGCACTTGCACAACACTGCTTTATCAAATCGGTAAAAGCGGAGTCAAATGTAAGTAATGCAAGAAAAATAAACTCTTTCTTCACTTTTTAAACATTTGTGTTGATGCAACTAATGTATCTCCTGGTTATTTTTCAGAATGTGGTTGCATGGACCAACCTTGGTGCTTTGTATCTGAAGAAGGGAAATATAGAGGTAATAAGATTTTTGTCAAGTTATTAGCTTGACTTCACATGATTTAGAGAACCACGCTGATAGTCCTTTTTCTACATTATTTTTTTTTAGCTCTCGCATGAAGCTTTTAAGATTGCTCAGTCTCTAGAACCCCTCTATGTGAACTGCTGGATCGGACAGGTAGACTTTAGTTCAGACCTTATATATAACATCCAGTGCCCTTTTTTATTCTAGTATGACACACAGAACATCTAACTTCTTTCTCATTATACAGGCCCTGATTGCTGAGTCAGTGGGCAGTTATGACACCATGGATCTTTTCAGACACACCACAGAACTGAGCACTCATGTATGTCTAATTATTTCTGAAATATACACAGTTATTCAAGGGTTTGAGGTCTGTACGTTTTTTAAAAGAAGTGTCTTATGCTCACCAAGGCTGCATTTATTTGCTTAAAAAACAGTGATATTACAGTAATTACAATATTACTGTAATATTAATTCAATTTAAATGAGCTGTTTTCTATTTGCATATATTTTTAAATGTAATTTATTCCTGTGATGGCAAAGCTGAATTATCAGCAGCATGTACTGACCCGAACTTTTGAACATTTGTGTAGTTTCTTCTTTAGGTTCAGATTATTGATCATTGTTCTGCTTGCAGTAACATGTTTATTTGATGTTAGACCGAGGGAGTGAAGGGTTATGCATATTGGGTTTGCTCCACACTGCTGGACAGGAGCAACAGAGACTCAGAGATCTACCTCTACAACATAGTCCAGATGAACGCTGTCTCTGCTGCCCAGGTGGCTCTGAGCAAGTACACCGGTATGAGAAGAACACAAACACAGCATACTGTTTTAAGATATTGCAAGGTTATTTATGGGTCTGTCATTTATTGTCTGATCTCAAACCAATTTTGTTAAAGAAAAAATAAATAAATAAATATTGTCTTTAACCAAAGTTAAAAGTAAGTTTCTTTGTCTCACTCATATATATATAAAAAAAACTTAATACATACTCTATATCTGTTACCATTATGAAGTATGTAAATACATTAATATGGCACTATATGCATGTTTTATAGGCCAGGCTAAAAGGATATTTAACCTGAAAGCAGTTAAAGACCTGGCTTTGATATACCCCTGATATATTGAATGATTTCACCAGGAATGCAGGTGGAATGGCTAGATAAAATTAAAAATGTGTTTCTCCATAAATATTAAGGAAATGATCCATGTGACAATGACAAATTATTTAAAGATGAAGTGAGGTAATGAAGCTCAGTGTGCTTTCATTGTTTCACACCAGAGAGGGTTCAGACAGACCCAGACGCCTTCATCATGCTCGGATACCTGAACACACACCTGCAGCTGAGGAAACAGGCCACTGAGGCATATCGCAGGTTTGCCACCTCTAGCTATTTATACATTTGGAAATTCTGCCCAGCCAGATGGACAGCAAGTCTACTTGACAAATTTTAAACCGTAAATTTGAAACTGGAATTAATGAAAAGTAAAATTATTGATTTTTTTTCATAACATCACATTTTTTTTTTTTATATTAGGTCTTTTATGTTATGCTCCAGGCCCAATTGTATTATCACATTCAGCATGAATTGA
>NW_015656585.1:1788860-1804543 GCF_001515625.1 Sinocyclocheilus rhinocerous
CATGAATTGATGTTCATATATATATATATATATATATATTTATAACATTAAAATATTTAAAATGCATTAATATTTGACATGAAACTTTTTTTATGATTTATAAAAAATAAAAAATTTAGTTCATATTTATAATAAAATGAATGCCTAATATTTGCTGCTGAAAGTTTCTGACACTGATCTGGACCACACTGGTATTAAATCATTCTTGGATATATTCTGTTCTCCAAAGAGCTGTCGAGTTGCTTCAGCCATCCCCTCACACAGATAAGCTCAGCTTTGCTCTGAGGGGTTATGGACGTGTACTCAGGTAAAACTCACTTCGTACAACTATGCCATCAGTCATTTCATCTATAGCAATGCTATTAGATTTATTACTGCGAAATAATGTTTTTTTCTTATGTTGTTGTCAGTGATGATGGACAGTGGGAAGAAGCAGTGCGTATTTATTCCTCCACACCACTAGAGGAGCTGCATGATCTCATTGGGCTGGCGCTTGCCTATTTCAGAATCGGTCGCATGCCAGAAAGTGTTCAGGGTGAGCAGTCATTGCCATTTCGCGATTGTTGACTGTTACCATCAATGCCTTCTGAAAGTACTCAAGCTTGTGATTGTGTATGTTTCTGAGGGTGTTTGTGTGCCTATTTCCAGCCTATGAGAAAGCCCTCGCAGTTGCCTCTAGCGAGAAGGAAAAGGCCTGTATACTCACTGCACTGGCCCTGATACAGCACAGGCTGGGCAACATTGATCATGCCAAAACTCTTCTCTTCAAGTGGTAACATAATGACTCAACTGTCTCAGAGCAACACGTTTTCTGCTTTAGCCATCAAAAGCAAAGCCTTTCTCCTCTTGTTTATGTTTGTGTGTGTGTGTAGCTCCATGCTGAAAGAGCCTGTCTCAGAGAGTCTGCAGTGTCTGTGTTCTCTGGGTTTGGTTCATGGGGATGTGACCCTGGCAAGTGCTACGCTTACTGAGCTGCTAAAACTGGGGGAACGTGTAGGAGGCGCTGTGGAGGAGCGCTGTCTGCTCACTTGCACCCTGCTGGCTCTGCAGGGCAACTATAGCGGCGTACACAGGGAGGCTGCTAGGGCTATACACAGGTAATTTATAATATTTAGAGATACGGTGTCTCCTAATTTGATACAATGTGATAAAACAACAAGAATCTATTTCTTTTGCTTCTGTGTTAATCTGAGTTTTTGTTTTAATGCAACAAACAATACTATAAATTATCATTGTCCAAAAATCTTTCTTCACATATCTATTATATAGTATATTAGTATTTTAAAGCAAAAGTACATATTATATTAAGTACGATTCATTTTAAGATATCAGATATGTCTGATTACCTGTAATTTTGTTGCATAGCATCTTTCATCATGATTCCCTCAATAAGGGAATTATATTACTGTCTTTATATTATTAAATTAATACTTTCATACATCAAAGGACACATTAAATTGATCAAAAGTGAACTTCCTGTTCATGAAAGAATCCTGAAAAATGTAGCATGGTTTATAAAAAAAAATAAAAAAAAATGAAGCAGCGAAACTGTTTTCAATATTGACAATAATAATAAATGTTTCTTGAGCAGCTAATCAGCCATACTAAAATTATTTGGAATGACTGGAGGAATGACTGCTTAATATTGAGCTTTGGTATCACAGGATTAAATTAAATTTTAAGATGTATGTAAATAGAAAAAAGTTATTTTAAATTGTAATAGTATTTCACAATATTACTGTTTTTACTGTATTTTTGACCAAATAAATGCAGCCTTAGTGAGCATAAGAGACTTATTTAAAAAACATTACAAATCTTACTGACATCAACATTTATTATTACATTACATTATATTATATTATATTATATTATAAAATGGCTAGTTGTTGCAGAAAAATAGCTTGGAGTCAGATTGAGATCAAAATAGACTTTTAGTTGTTGCTGATCAGCTAAAGCCCGGACTCTTCACTTATTGAATATTCGTTATGTCTTGTTGAGTAGGGAATTGAGGACTTTAATTAAATTAAATGCTTCTCTTTATTTGTCCAATAGCAAGTGACCTTTCAATGTCCTCCTTTAATCTACATTCTACAAAGGTTTGAAAACACTCAAATGCTATTAAAGGGAAGATGCTTTAATCTAATTAACCTCAGGTATGAATCATTGCATCCAAATGCCAAATGAGGTACCAGAACACCCCAGAATAACAAGAATTCTTCTTTTACTTCTGTGAGCCATTTTTTATTATAAAAAAATATGTGTTTGACATCTGCTATGTTGTAGGAACCCAGGAAATCCTTCTCTCTGGGCTCTTCTCTCCAGACTGGTCCCACAGTACTGCCCCAACAAAGCCAATGTAAGTATTCTCACATCGGCTTTCGCACATATTTTAGGAGAAAGGGAATAGTTCACCTGTTATGAAAGTATTGACCGTAAGTGTTCTTATTTTCATCAGGGAGGTGCTGTGGCTGGCAGTGTGGCGTGTCATGCCAGCTTGACGCTTGGAAAGGTAATTTAACATTTGTGGATGGATGAACTCTTGTGTCAAGTTCTGTGTCCATTAAAGAGTTCAACTCTTTTCATCTGTAGAGGGCGTTGCTGTACAGTGGAGTGAATCAATTGGCCTCAGGCCGGCACTCTGGTGAGGACAGAAGACTCAACGCTCTGAAAACAATCCAGAGAGCTGTGCTGCTGTGCCCAGGTAAACTGAGTTACAATCAGACACTCTGGATCAGTTCTGAAGTTAGCTGCTAAACAAGTTACTAACTCTAAGATTCAAAAACAGACTTTCCAAGACCCATATCTCATAATTCCCTAACACAGACTAATAGCAGACTTCCAGACCAAGACTAGACCCTTTGAGGCCCAGGACACTGACCAAAATCTCTTTTCAGGAAGTCAGTTCTCTTAGTAAAATGACATACTGTAATAGTGACCTTAAAGTGTGGGACCCTTGAAATATACAAACCAGAATTTATGCCAGAGTTGTAATGAGCTTTGGCTTCTTGTTCAGGAAGGTTATTAATGCAGTTTTGGACAGAACACAGTCTTCTATAACCCTAAAACGATTAAAAAATATTCAATTTGGATAGTAAGAACCTTGCATTAAACGTGTCAGCAGGAGTATGTGCCAAGTGTAATGCAGAGAGGCCTATGTGAAAAGTTTGAGATGAGAGAGGAGACGCTGAGACATCGATATATCAGCCAGATGAAAGATTTGTCTGCTGCCTAAGTCGGATGGCAGTGATTCAGTGATGGATTGATGTGACCTCTGTCTTTCTCTCTGTATGACAAATGCAGACGATCCTGCTGGGTGGGCGGGGCTAATGGCTGCCTGTCACACAGAGAACACTGCATGCTTACTCCAAGGCTCCGCCCCTCGCAGAGAAGATCTGGAGAGGGCGCACATGACACTGGTGTCTGAAAAAGGTCAGTGAGACTTGAGAATGTCATTTCAGTGTATTTGAATATATGCTGATGGGAGCATGGTTTTAAAACTATGTGCTGTGTCTACGGTCTGTTCTCAGTGAAGGGCCTGCAGGCAGAGGATGGGCTCTTGGCTCAGGCTCTGGAGGGATGGGTGCTGCAGCAGGCCGTGACTGGACTCAAACAGAGTGGCCAATATGACCAGGCAGAGACTCTCTGCTCCCAGGTACACACACACACACACACACACACACGCATGCTTTCTCTTTCTATGTCACGCTGTCCCCTACTGATGAGTCTCTCTTGTGTGAATTGGGCACAGGTCCAGACACAGACAGGCTGACCTGTTCTTGTGTTTCAAAGCAGAACAGTTTCATGCGCTGACACGGCACCATCTGTCTAATATCCATATATTGTGGCTGTCTATCTGCTCATAATGCTTGAGCTGTTCCCCTTTGAGGTGTATTTGTAGAACAGGAGTGTCCAGTCTTGCTCCTGAAGGGCCAGTGTCCTAGCCAATGAATATTCATGATACTGCATTTAAAATCTAAATGAAAAATACTATATGTAAACTATATGATTTAAACTAAATCGGCAGATTTTGTAATGCTCGTGAGAGATGACAGTCACTACATGCTTCTCACAGTGAATGGCTGCTGCCTGCTGTTTGATGCTTCTCGTTTGCATAAATTTGAGCTTTTCCCAACAGTTAGATGCTCTTGGTCGCTCTAAACAGGTTCTTCAATTCACTGTCAATCCCATAGCTCCAGTACAAAAGAGTTGAAACTCTGCTCCACTCACTCGTTGCCAATGGACACATACCGCAAAACTTGAAATAGAGGTGTCAGACAAAGGAAACATTGAATATGTGCAGTGTCGAGGGCCTCCAGGAGCACGGTTGAAAACCACTGATCAAAATTAACTGGTTTTATAGAACTCAAAATGCTATTTTATGTCAGACTGCATTAGGTTTCACCAATGAAAGTATTTGTTAATGGTTAGATCTAAGTGGATCTTTAAAGGGGTCATGAAATGCCTTTGTTTTTTATTTTGTACTGTTCTCTGAGGTCCACTTACAATGTTATCAAGATTTTTACATCAAAAACATAATTTAGAAGTAATAGGCTATTTTCTGTTCTGTTTTTAACTCCCCTCATCTGAATGCTCTGTTTGAATAGGCGTGGTGAATTGTAGACTCAAAAGTAAACGCCCACTGCTATGATTGGCTAATAGTTGTGTATGTTTGACAGCCTACGTCCTTTACAAATGGAACTGCTGTGATTTATGTTAAAACACATAAATACTCATATCAAACGCAATAGTGATCATGTAATAAAGACAGTTACTCACACTTGTGTGTTTTGCGACATTACTGCCGGATCCAATATAGTCGGCGCAGCATCATCTTTTAGTTTCAATCTTTCTGAAAATCCTGCGTCGAATTGTGCCTTGTTTGTAAACGAATCCATGGTAAAATGAAGTGAACAAAGGACCAAGTTCTTACTGACGCGGTCTGGATCTTCAGTAAAAATAAAGTTAATCCACTTTTTCCTAACGTTGCGATCAGAAGAAAGGCAATGCAAAGACTGTTTCCCCCCCCCACAACTTGGCACTGCACAGCGTCTTGTTGTCTTCGGAGCCATCTTTTATCGTTTGGTTTCTGTGCATTCGCCTCTCTCGTAAACACTACATGTACAAATCAGTGGGCTGGGCTAAACAGGCAGCGATGTAGAAGCAGGCGTTGATCTTCTTCTGCGGAGACAGTGTTTAGCCACACTATTGCATTATAGTCATACATTCCATAAGCTGTCGTCTAGGCAGACTGGCTTCAGTATAAGCTGTTTTTAGACTAACGAGAAAGTTTTGAGTTCTGAAACTTGCAGGATGTTTTTATAGTACAGTGACCTCTTATATGTCAAAAGATCAAGGGAATTTTGGTCGCTAAGTTCATGTCACCTTTAAGGTAACAATTACCATTTTAGTGTTTACCGTTTTCAGTGTTGCAATTCTAGAAAGTCTCCTGAGCATGACGAAAAAAATATACATTGAGTGATATACAATTCATATACAATTTGAGTCACAAGTCTTTTAAAGGTATAGTAAAATATGTTTAAAATGATGTACACTCACATGACTCTGGTCATATCAGTGGCTTTGAAAAAGCTCTTTTATTTACCCACCTTCCCCCACTCCTGGTGGCCACCATGTTGAGATCATGACATTTGTGTTTTGCAAGTTTAATAGCACAAATATCAGACAAGCTTAACTCAAATTCTGATATTTTCCTTGGAACATCATCATATGTTGCACACCAGTCAACCTGTGGTAATGATAAGACATTAAAGCTGGTAAGAAGCAGAGAAGCTAATGCTGTCATACTGGCTAGGAAGTAACACTTAAACATGTAATTACTTTATGCCCATTTAACTGTTTGTATACTTTCCTCTTCCTCTCTCAGGTTCTGAGTGTATCTCCAGAGCAACCTGTGGTGTTCCTGATGTTAAGGCAGGTTCAGTGTGAGCACCTCCTGTTGTCTGACGCCAGTAACTGTGTTCCTCCTGCGGTACTGGATCAGCTCAGCGCTGCTGTCATGGCCAACCACACATCTGTGTCCGCCTGGCATGTATGTACATTCAGCATCTCACTGAGGAGAGCTTGGTGTCAAGATTGATTTCATAGTAAAAGTCAATGTGAATGTGCATCTTGCTATGTTATATGTATTTAATTTTAAATGCTGCCTTTTTGGTTTCCCCTGGTCTGAATGTGTTTCACACACTTTATTAAATCACACAGGAGATTTTCAATGAAACCAACAAATGTTTTTATATTTTATATAGAAAGGAGGTTTAACCAGGTTTACTCATTGTTAATTTGATCTTGCTGTCTCTCAGTGGTTGGCAGAAGTGTACCGTTCTCAGGGTCTGCTGGCTCAGGCCTCTGTGGCATATAGACAGAGTCTTCAGCTGGCCTCTCAGCTCGGTGACCACATTGGAAAGATGAGCAGTCTGCTCCGACTAGCCCTGCTGGCACTCATGCCGTGTTTGGTGAGTACCAGATTAATCTTGTACAGGGAAATTGGGGAAATGGGCACAGATTTCTCAGACACTTTTTTATACTATACAGTGTGGCCTGAATGACTTAAATAATTTTTTGTATTTAAACACAGACGTAAACAGACAAATTTTGAAAAAAGTAAATAATATAAAAAAAATATAATATAATATAAATTGTCGATATATCTGTGTGTGTGTGTATATTTATGTATTAAGTTTAAATGTCAAACACAAAGTCTACAAATGGTCTCAGACTTCAGATTCAGCTGCTTCCATTTTGTCACCTTCAAGCAGTAACTAATTTACCTGAATATTAATGACTGAAGAAAAATGCAGAATTGTTAAAAGTAGCACGGCTTTCTTTGTGAAAATAGATTTATTTTGTTTGCTGTGCTTTCTTCGAATAGTTCTTCTTGTAGATGGAGTACCTCTAGACAGCTGTCAAACCTTGCGAATCCCAAGTCTTTACGTTAGATCAGAGGATGTGCAGTGGGATTTCAAACGCAAATATATGGCAGCCGCAGTCTGAATCCTGTCCTAACCGTCTGTTAGACAGAGAGGAATGGTTTACTCAGGGTAGATTCAGCTCATAATAACTCATGAGATCACTGTGTGATAATCCTGCAGTCTTCATAAAACACTGACTGGATGGATGAACAGCTATGAAAAGTTGTTCAAACAAGCATGTTCTGTAATATGGCAGACAATCATGCGGCAAACCTGATGAAAGAAAGGAGTCCTATTGTAGTGCTGTTGACAGACTAATAGTGGAAAGTTAAACACAAGGTTATCAGACCACTCTGTGCTCATTCCAATGTGTTTGGTTAATTTAACTTTTAATTATAATTCCATAAAATACCATTTAAAAATTTGGGGACAGTAAGATGGTGTTTTGAAAGCAATGAATAGTTTTATTCAGCAAGGATGCATTAAATTGATCAAAAGTGACAGTAAAGACATTTTAAAGACATGTTATAAAAGATTTCTATTTCAAATAAATGGTGTTATTTTGAACTTTCTATTCAGCAAAGAACTCTGAAAAAATAAACGTATCACAAATTAACACAAAAATATATAGCAGCACAATAGTTTTCAACATGAATAGTAAAAAGAAATTGGAGTAATGGCTGCTTAAAAGCAATCACATAATTTATTTATTTATATATTTATTGTGTACAATTTCTAAATAATTTTTTACTACATTTGTAATACATTTGGATCTGGTATTTTTCTTAACGTTTTCCTTGTCACATTTTAAATTAGTTTGTCTGCTAGTGTCTGTATGACCTAATACGCTAATAAAAATGGAAATTATTATTTTGGGCTAAGCCTTTTACAGCACCATCAGGCATCTTTCTTGCACATTTTCCCCTTTTTTCTCTGCTTCCTCTTCCTCCCTCCCTTTTCTTTTTGTCTATCCCCCTCCCCTCCATCCACTGTCAGCGTATTGCCTTCATTTTAGCTGACTGCAGCTTTGCCTGCTAAATTGAATTAGTCACTTTGTGGCTAGCCTTTCATTACTTTTAATTAAAGCGTGTCAGCCTTCAGCGTATCCAGACTCCGGTCATATATTAGTCTGAACTTTGCCAGCTAAAATACATCTAAAATCCTGAAATCCTTGTTTTAGAAGGTTTTTTAATTACTCATTCCATTGCACAAACTTTACAGACCATTCTACAATGCAAGGAAACACTGTGTAAAGATGTCTACTTGTACTTCTGACAACAGGCTGGTGTCTGTGTCTCTGAGTGGAAGGATCTGGTGTTGGAGGCCAGCACTGAAGTCTTAAAGATGGGCAGCTCACCAGTAGCTCTGCTCTTCCAAGCCTTACTGCAGTTCTCTATAAAGATGGGTGCCAGGTAGAGCCATTTCACAAAGCACAAGTTACTTTTTTGCCAGTCTCTTGCTGCATATGAGAGGATTTTTGCATATAGCTTTAGTAGGGTTTTGTGTTCACATTTATTGTCACCCTGACATTGTCAACATGTCAGATCAGTCATGCCACATGTTTGTATTTCATTGTTTGCCTCCTCTTGGCATTGCATTCTTATTTAGTCTATTTAAATATGAAATATATCACCTTTATTCATGATATCAGAGGTTAAACTGGGTCCGGATCAGATTAATAATGGTTTGTTCTTCTACAGGGAAACCCGTCGCCTGTTGGAGAAAATAGTTTATGCTTCAGCCTCAGGCGGCTCTGAAACAATAGCGTCAGTGGCACGCTGGTACCTCCTGCGCCACCTGCACGCCAAAGATGACCTGGAGCTGATAGATGTGAGCAGTTGCATTCACTCGCTCTACTTGAAAACAAATGAGTAACTCAGGCTTGTGTTGCCCTTATCAGATTTGATTCCAATGTAATAAAGCGTACTGAAAGTTCAGCTTCAGCTACCTACTATATTAAGATTAATACCTATTTAATACCTATAGTAATACAGTGTTTCATTATCCATTTTGTTATTTTTTGTGCTGTCAAATGATTAATTAATCACATCCAAAATAAGTTTTGTTTACATAATATGTGTGTACTGTGTATATTTTAATATATAAACATGACATATTTTTCTTAAATATATACATGCATGTGTGCATTTATATATACATAATATAAATATACATAGTACACACAAATATTATGTACATAAAAACTTATTTTGGATGCGATTAATTGCGATTGACTACACTAATTATTTTATAAATGTACTTTTTTTCAAATTGCTTCAACGGTTATTGTAATTGTCCCTATAGTAATACAGTGTTTCATTATCCATTTTGTTATTTTTAGTGCTGTCAAATGATTAATTAATTAATCACATCCAAAATAAGTTTTGTTTACATAATATGTGTGTACTGTGTATATTTTAATATATAAACATGACATATTTTTCTTAAATATATACATGCATGTGTGCATTTATATATACATAATATAAATATACATAGTACACACAAATATTATGTACATAAAAACTTATTTTGGATGCGATTAATTGCGATTGACTACACTAATTATTTTATAAATGTACTTTTTTTCAAATTGCTTCAACGGTTATTGTAATTGTCTGAATGGTAACTATTGGCCATCTAATACAGTTAATGAGATGAATGAACTACATTCACAAGCTCAAGCTTTGTATTTAAAAGGGTCATGACATGATAAATACATTTTTCCAGAGTTTTTGATATATAAGAATTATTTGTACCATTAAACATCCTGCAAATGTCATAGCTTACAACATCACCAGTATCAAAAAAAAAAAAAAAAAAGGAACTAACCAAGTTCCAAAACCGTCTTATTTGGATATTGTGGGATTTGTGACTTCACACAGGCAAATACATTTTCATATGACTACGTCTAGAACATCGATGAAATATTTTACATCATCGTACTATACGCCCCACCCACTGGCATTCAGTCTGATGCTTGTGCTTGTTCACTTTCTAACGTACTCCATGCGCTTGAGCTACTCCTGACAACAGGACAAATGGAAGAGTAAAGGAATACTTACTTTAATGCGTTTGGTTTAAACAAACATTTGCGTCTGTAGAGCCTTCAGAAGGTCCCCAGCGTCATTTTATACAGAGGGTCAGAGTGAGGGTTCAAAACAGTCATTTTTCAAATATATGACTGTTAAAGTGAATATGAAGTGAACCACAAGTTACACATTAAAATAATTTTATAAATCCATGTCATGACCCCTTTAAGAATGGCATTGTGTTTTGGGCTTGTAGACTCTGTTGGTGAAGGCAACAGCAGAAGGAGACCGCAGACTGGTGGATTTCCACAGACGCCTTTACCCATCCAGCTGAGACAGTCCACCATCCTCACATCCCTCAGGAGACCTGCATTTCACCATTGTTCTGCTTCATCTCTTGCACACTGAGCAGTTTACTCACCGATCAATGTTTACAAATCTGAAAGTCTTTACATGACCAAGTACATTTCATTATGTACGGATATATCTGCTAAGCTAATTTAAAAAGACACTTGATCTATATGAATGGCTCTTTTAATAGCAGTTTATGGTATAACTGAATTAGCCTATGCTCACTGTATTGCAATCACATGAGCGTTGATACATGAAAAATTACATTAATGATTCATGATTATTTTTATGTGCCTTACCCAAAGCGACAGTTTTTCGCCATTATTACTATCACCATAAGGCTCAGCTGACTATACTAAATCTACTGCTATTGCGATTATGTAACTCAAAAGAGTCATTGCTTCAGATCCAAAATCACTATTGGGCACATTTGAAAGTGCAGCAGTGGGATATCTGCTCTTCAGATTGTCTGTTTATGGTCAGAGAAACCAAGAATTCAAATGAATTGCTTTTTATCTGATGCATCATTATCTTTGCCCTACAGAAGCAAAGGCAGAACTAATTAACCTCTGTTTTTCCTCACTGTCATTTCCAAATAACTGACTTTACTCATCTCTGCAGAACGGTCGACTGGGCTGATTGAGGGCTATTGAGTCCCAGAAATACTGAAGCACATATCCAAAACAGAAAAAAAGTGGGAAATAACAATAATTGTTTATCATGTTGGGTGTATTTATGCTTTGCAATTATGCATTGTTGGCTTGGAAAATTAAATGAAAACAAAGCGATCTTGTTTGTTTATTCTAGCATTCATTACAATCAATACTGGCCTGGGGACGTGCAGACAAACACAGAACAATTCATCTTCATAATCATTCAGTATTGAGCCTGCATGAGTATTGTGCTTCTAATCTTGGATTTGTCGTAATTGTACCTTGATTGAATTTCATCAACTATGATTGTTCACTCAGAATCTGATTTTAAAGTCTGGTCCAGCAAAAAGAGATTTAAAGGAAATGACCTCACGACTAAAGCTGACTAAATCCTTTTTTTTTCAATCTAGAAAACAAATGTAGAGCTTATTTGATTGTATTGTCCTCTGCCCACATTCTGCTGAATCATACTTGGTGTTCTCACACAGGCTGTATATTCCAGCATATTTGTCTTCTAAAAGAATGATCCAGTCAGGGCTCCTTCAGTCCATCCATGTTTCTCTGGATCTGTCTGATATCTCGTTGCAGCTCTCCTTTGTCCAGCTTGGCTTTGGTGTTGCCAATGTGTCTCAGAGACGCAATGGCATCATGAACCGCATGGAACCCTGGCAAATATAATAGAGGAGATCACCTTCAGAAAGCTGTGGGAGCATTACCTCTGTGGCAGAAGTGTGTGTTAGATGTCTCATCAATAATGCATCACCTGCCTTCAGTCCGTCACAGGAGTCTCAAAGAGAATTTGAGAGCAGAAATCATGTAAGGCCGGAGGTTACAATGATTGTGAATTCTTTGTTCTGTTTGTTTATTGAGGTTGATTTGGTCTTTTGTACTGAATGCCTGGAAAACGGTGTAATCTGTCAATCCATAACTTTTAGAAACAGGAAGGAAATATAGATAAACTAATAAATGTCATATCTGCTAGGGTGGAAGATGCCCAGCAGGCTTGCCTGTACATTAAGCTTCAAATGATGCTAAAATACTGATTAAGTCCCAATTTGGGCCTTGTTTTCTATTAGCACTTTAATTTTACAAGCAAACAGCCACAAGAGAGATAAATTGGGCCGCTCATTTTGGTTGGTATTGCATGGCAGGCAGCTAGAACACAATCTTTCCAGTCTGTTTTTATGTGATGTGCTAGTTTACTGTTCAGATTTGGGCTTTCAATGATTTGTCAATTCAGAGGTGTGGGCAGAGAGGCACTAAATATGATGGAGTAAAAAGGTCTATATCATACTTAAGCTTTTCATATACAGTTTGGAGTCCAAACTTTTGAATGGTAGTTAACAAGTTGAGATGTTCTAAGGGCTTATTATGGTTATGTCATCCTATTGTAAGACTTGCCTGACTGGTACTCCCTCCTCATCTGTTCTAGTTCTTCTCTGAAGCACTGCTCCAAAGTGTTGATCTTGCTGCTGAGTTTGCTCTCTGAGCGCTTGGTCCTGTCTGAAGATCGCACCTTCTCCAACTGTGCCTCCAACCTTTCCAGATGACTAAAGAGAACAGCCTGTGCTCCACAATGCAGTCAGGAGCTAATATTGTCGCTGAGATGGAGAGCATCACCTTGCACATGCCATGATGCCCATGTGGCAGCTCATAGACTGGCATTTGCACTATTTGGAGGCATATCTGGTGAGACATTGGTTCCCCTGGGAGCCATTTGGTGCTGAAACACTTGACAGTATGTGGAACTGACACTTCTCATGTTTCCTATTTACATTAGTCTCAACAGAACAAGTCCTCCTGACAGCAGATTTGATAGAGTTTGCCGGTGGAAAAGTATCGCAATAAATGATGCCAGGGCTGTCAAGTCTCTTCACTAGTGCCCTTCACATAGAAATTTTATTAGAAGAAACTAGGGGCCTAAAATAGATTTCTGCAACAGGTCTGATTATTGTTTCTTTTATCAATTAAATATTAGCAGTCCCGCAGCCCAAACCACTTGAAAACATGTCTGCCAAGTAAAAATAAATAAATGAAAAATTAAATTCACGCTTCAGTATATTCCAACTTGGCATGTCACATTTGATTATATGAGATTCAATAGTGTTTGGCCTTTTCTGTTTCTCATCTTTTCTCTTTTCTTTCGAGTATGTCAAGGAGCCATGTTTTTCTTTTATTGCTAAATACAATAACATTTTTCAAATGTACAAGAACAAGTGCCAGAGTACAAAAAAAAAAAACTAATAACATTCCATTTGAAGGAATTTTTTACAGTATGTCAGCTGTAAAACAAGAATTCATTTCTTCTTAATGAAACTTTCCATATCAAAAACATTTTTGTACAGTATGAATTCAATTAATACAAAAAAATTACAAATGGTTTCCTTGTCATTTTACAAATCACAAAAGTAATCAGTATTTATTTCAAAATGCTCCAGCAGATGTTTTACAGTCAGTATATATTTTAAGTAATTGTTTTGTGAAACTTATCGAATTTAACTGCTGTTCAGTGTAGGATCTATGTCTCACAACAGACCCACCTACATGATGGAGACACAGATCAAACCCGCACATTCCATGGAGGGTTTTCGAGGTTCGTTTCCTCAGCCATCTGCAGTCGTAAAACTCATGCCGGGTCAGTGAAGGTGAATCAAAATGCTCCAGCAGATGTTTTACAGTCAGTATATATTTTAAGTAATTGTTTTGTGAAACTTATCGAATTTAACTGCTGTTCAGAATTTGCACCAGTTCAAATCTTCAAAAAAGTTGTGTTGTGTTTTTAATGTCAATAAATTAGAATCAATTTTTGTATTGCATTGTTAATGGACATTGTTAATTGCCATTACTTGCATTGGTTAAGTGAATGATTCAATGACTCATAAAGACAGTCCACTAGTTTCATTCTTGAATGAATATTATACTCTCAAAAAGTAAAAATATAAAAGCTGTCACTGAGGCGGACCCCGAATCTTACTAATATACACACTTTAGGTATTTCACGAATTCACGCTTACATATAATTAGCTGAAGAATGGTAATGCATATTTGGCGTGCTGTCCGGGGAAGGGCTCCGAGCTCGGGAATGGCCCGAACCTAGAGTACCCCCTCCCCCCATAAGTGTAGTATGAACTCGAAGGGCGGAGGAGGGTCGCTGATAAACTGTCAATGGATAGAGGTAAGTCAGCTGTATTTATATCATGGTGTTGATTAACTTGAGTGCGCTCCACCTGTGTTAATTAGGCTAAGTATCTGACGCGCTCCTCCCAAGCCTTGTTAATAAAACATCATTAATATGTAAGATAAGATACTTTAAGATACTAATAGGCACTGTTTAAGGGTAAATATGGTACAAAGGTGTACCTTTTAAAATGGTACTGCCCCAGAGACAGCTTTTCAGAATCAGAATCAGAGTGAGCTTTATTGCCAGGTATGTTTACACATACAAGAAATTTGCTTTAGTGACAAAAGCTCCATAGTGCAACAGAATGACAGTGACAAGACAAGACACAAAATAGCAAAAACACAATATACAAAATAGACAGTTTGTATGTACAGGTATGTTATGTGCAAATTTGAAATGTAAATAAGTATGTGTGTTAAATAAATAAATGTATAGTAGTGTTGTGTGTTCTACATTGTCAAGTGTTCATGAGATGGATTGCCTGAGCCCTGAGGGAAGAGACTGTTCCTGTGCCTGGCCGTTCTGGTTTGTAGGCCTACTTTTTTTTTTTAAGAGTGTACATGTAAACCAATTATACCATGGCAGTTGCTACTGAGAAGTGGCTTTAATTGCTCTTACTTTAGATCCAGTCGTTGTATCTCCTTCTGTAAATCTCCAGTGGCGTTCCTCTGAGAAATGAACTTCTCTGACAGTGACACCTCTAGTTTTCCTATATCCTGAGACAGCTGGCAGATGACAAGACAATATAAAATACAGCTGTCATCACACTCACTTCACATGTGCATTGTTCCCATGTTCCCATGTGCATTTGACACACACACACACACACACACACACACACACAAAAACAAACAAACAAACAAACAAGCAAGCAAGCTCTGGCTGTCCTCGCCCCCTTTCATTCAGTGACACCGTTTTCCTATATTCTGAGACAGCTGGCAGATGACAAGACAATATAAAATACAGCTGTCATCACACTCACTTCACATGTGCATTGTTCCCATGTTCCCATGTGCATTTGACACACACACACACACACACACACACACACACACACAAAAACAAACAAACAAACAAACAAGCAAGCAAGCTCTGGCTGTCCTCGCCCCCTTTCATTTTCAATTACCGTTATGGTGTGTGGTGCCCACTCCCCAGAGCTAATGCACTGAAATCACTGTGATTTACTGTTACTCCCTACACAGTCACCATGCACAGACTTCAGTATTTGGATGAGAATGCTGCAGTGTCCCCAGTGCAAGAAAGGCCCACACTCATGCAATTTAATATCTAATGCACATGCTGGCTTGGTCACAATATTATTTATTTGTGTATGCCTAAGTAAAGGAAAACAAGTGCAGACATGCCAATGCCAGAAGCATGGTCTTATCATAAATCTATCTATCTATCTATCTATCTATATATATATACAGTGGGTACGGAAAGTATTCAGACCCCCTTAAATTTTTCACTCTTTGTTATAATGCAGCCATTTGCTAAAATCATTTAAGTTAATTTTTTTTCCTCATTAATGTACACACAG
>NW_015656585.1:1805408-1809018 GCF_001515625.1 Sinocyclocheilus rhinocerous
TAAAGCCCATTATAAACGAGGCATTTGTTGCATCCAGTGGGGACATAATTACTGATTATAATGACTTATACTGTGTTTTTACGCTTTGCGTTGCGTATTGTGCCGTGTAAACATAAAACCATGTCTGCATTTGTGATCGGAGAAATGACAAACAACAAGCGCTACTCTACACTGCTCAAAACTTGCGTTTGAATCATCAGTGGCAAATTCTTTAAATGAAAACGTACTTACGTGAGTCAGAACTGCCGGCATTTTAGTCTAACGTAACTCTCCCAGGATCAGTAAACAGTCCTCCATAAAATGTGCTGCACACATCTGGATATTTGGGTTGAAGTGTTCTGGAACAGTGTTGTAAATACAACTTAACCACTGATTTCTAGTCGTGTCCTCTTTTGGAAGGCCAAACAAAGTAGTTTCGCTTTCACAACGAAACACAGCGTCACACACGGCGGGCTTGAGTGAGCGGCGGCCGGCGTATTCGACGAAGGAGCGTCCGGCGGGCTTGTGGCAACCACATGTGACGACCCCAGGCTGGACTTCGTTTCGTCCACGGTGAAAGCCGATCCGTGTATTTCCTCAGCGATCAGCACGGATCAGCTCCAGGCATGACGAAGCAGATATCGTCTTCTTTTGGAAGACCAAACAAAGTAGTTTTGCTTTCACAACGAAACACACAGCGTCTCGACATGGCGGCATCAATACTACAGCGAGAATAAAAGTTATGCTTTCTTTCTTTGCGTGAACATTTGGGCGTTGTTATGCAAATCTTCCCACATAGTGATGTAGGTATGTGGGGGCGTGTTAGAACGAGCCGTTTTAGGTAGGCGTGGTTGACTGTTAACTTTTATAAAGAATATCTCTTTGGATTTGAGACTTTAGTCTTTGCAACTTTACAGATCTTCTTTATGCACCAAGAGCTTGTAACACTCCAAAGAGAAAGGAAAAATTTAAATCGCATCATATGACCCCTTTAAATATGGCGATACTATGTTCTTTGACATGCACCTTGTTTTTGCAAAGTGTTGATGTTAAATTAATTGCCTTTGCATGAATATAGTTTGACATTGCTCTTCAATGGCCTGGCCATTAATGTCTCACCTTGAGCTCCATGTCTTTCAGCTTCAGCTCCAGCCCAGAGTGTAAGTTGCTCACTTCCTGTTGGAGTTTCAGGATGTCCTGCCATCCAGCAGCACTAATGTCTGATGAAAGTTTAGCAATGCTAGCATCACATCTAAGGCAAAAAGAAATTTAAACAACTTTATATTCCATAATTTTGTCAACATTTTTATCTAAAACTTTTTTTAAAATGTAAACTCTTTTGTACATATTTTACAAAAGTATATCATCAAAATAACCCTTTGGATATATTTAATTGATTTTCAATAAACAGTCTGTTTAGTCTGTCTACTCTTTATTTAACGTGACCTTTATTTTAAGAAAACAAAAATCTTTTTCATAAAGTTACTTTTGGTGTTTTTGTATTGCAGTCATACAACTGCCATTAAAACACTTTTTGCTAAATTTTTGCTTTTCAACTGGAAAACTCTTCTTCAGTTGCATTGTGCAGCAATAACATCAACATTTTCATGTTTTTAAAAGTTAATTATCAGAAATAAAATATTTATACATTATAATTATAAGGTCATAGAAACTATTTAAAGTAACAGTTAGTAGCAGCTACTTCAAGTAAAAACATAAAATAGTTTTTTTCATACAAGATACAAAGACATTTTTCCTAAATGTTCCTTACAAATAAAACAAAACAAAATTGTGGAGCATTTATGGAACTGTAAAGATTGAAGTTTGATCTTTTGAAATAAAATAAAATAACAAAATAAAATAACAAAATAAAATAAAATAATTGTGTATTTCTATCTATTTCTATCTCTATCTATTTCCACATTCATTTCTATATAAATATTAGGCTTTTTTGAATAAACAAAAGCCAAGAAGACATCTCTCTAATAAGTTAACAAGTTAACAACTAAGCTAGTTGTTTGGAAATATGCATTCTTACTGTCACATTTATTTTCAGTTAGTTTCAGTGTCATGGACTTTTAGTTTGTATTCATTAGTTCTGTTCTGTTAAGCTGTTTCTATTATTTACCTCATTCGTTGTGCTCCTAGTTCCTGCATTTCCTCAGTTCAGTGTCTGGTCACATTTGCGTTTTGGAGTGTTTACTGCTGCCTTTGTGTACTAATATTATTAAAGATTCATTTTGGAACTTCTTCTGTATGTGCACACACTTGTGACAGTTACACATGAGTGATCATTTTATTTTAAGCCTCATTGTTATAAAACATAATTAGCAACACAATCATAATCATTTATGAATCACTCATAGTATTGTGAAATAACAGCCTAGTCTTTGAGTTCATGGTCATGTATTTAAAATGATGACTGTTTTTGGTGCAAAAATAGTTAACTGTATAAGTGGACCTCAGGGAAAATAAAATGGGAAAAAAAATCTAAGCAAAATGAGAAATTATTGTTTAATTCATCTTGTTTCTTTAAAATAAAATAAAATAAAATAAAATTAAATAATTTGGACCTCTAAATAAAATCTTGGTGTAAATTGTGACCTTGCCACTCTGCCTCTGAGATCCCCAATACCCGTCATGTTCTTGTGATCCAAGCTCTTGACTGCAAAAGTTGTCCCTGCAGCAAGGTTGTCTCTCTCAATAATCTGGGCTTCCAGCACCTGGGGAGACAGAAGATTGTTCTGTCTTCACGGTCATATAACAGTGTGATTGCTCATATCAGCAGTCACTCACTGTAATCACAGTTTGACAGACTTCAGTATTTTTCCATTAAAATGCTGGAGTAATTATTAGAAGGATCTTGTTTTTTTCTTTCTTTTTTTAAATAGCTTCTAAATTGGATAATGTACCTCGAGTACATATTTTATAATTGTAGAGGGAAAGACAAAAGTGGTTCAGCCCAAGCAATTAGGCCTAGCATATTCGTATTTTTTTCCGTTGCTAAACAAGCCTGTGTTTCCTGGTTACGTCATTACTTTTCAGGGACAAAAAAAAAAAGCCTCATTCTGGCTATGGTAGGAGCTTTGATTTATTTGATTCATTCATTTTTTATGCACATATTCTGCATAATGTATCCCATCAGGTAAATGGCTCTGCTGGCCGGCATATTTTGTCAAATTGTACCTCGCTCATCAAACATTGTTACATTTTTGCTTTCACATTAACAGTAAATGGAAAACTTTGAGATGCTTTGATTATTGATCTAACTGTCAATCAGTGTAATTAGTTCAGACCTTTCTGAACATCGAAGTAAACACAACGAACCCCTTTCACATTTCCAGGGTACTCAGAAGCAGAAGTCATCATAGTTGGGTAAACTTTTATAGTGGTAAATGGAAAATACAGCAAATATATTGTAAATATATTTTAAAATATATAATATAAAATATATTTAATAATATGACATAACATAACATAACATAACATAACATAACATAACATAATATAACATAACATAACATAATATAATATATAACATTTTGCACCTGGATGTTTTTGCTAGGCTGTTTGACTGATGGGCATTCACATTCTTATAGATTATTAATTTTCATTTTATAATATAATATAA
>NW_015656585.1:1809126-1848516 GCF_001515625.1 Sinocyclocheilus rhinocerous
TATAATATAATATAATATAATATAATATAATATAATATAATATAATATAATATAATATAATATAATATAATATAATATAATATAATATAATATAATATAATATAATATAATATAATATAATATAATATAATATAATATAATATAATATAATATAATATAATATAATATAATATAATATAATATAATATAATATAATATAATATAATATAATATAATAAAGTCATTATAATTGTTCATTTTGCACCTGGATGTCTTTGCTGAGCTGTTTGACAATGTGAGTTATGATTTGAATGTGGTTCTCCAGTAGTTTTCTAGCAGACGACTCCATTAGGACTGAACCCTGAGTTGCACGTAGTCCAGTCACCACATCGTCCCTGATCTTCATGGCTTGTTCCAGTAGAATGCTCAGAGTGCGTTCCTGATTGGTCATGTGGCTCTCCATATGTCCTATAAGCATTTAATTCAAAACATAATTACACAACTAGCACTCATTTGCTAGAGCCCCATTTTTTTATTCCTTTAAACATAAACAGTCAAGCCCACAGAGAGTTAAAGTAAAGTCTGGCAGTAAAGTTTTATTTTCAAAGGCTGGTCACCAGAAACTTAATTTTAAAATCTCTTCATCAAAGGCAAACAGACTGTTACATCTCATTACAGTGCAATGTGAACTTATTTGGTGTCATTTAATATTGTAAAATGTATAGTATAATTAGCAAACAGAGTCTGATAATGCTTTACTTTATAAAAGAAATTACAGTAAACAGCCATACTGTCGAAATGAAGCTTAATCAAATGCCTTTTGAAGCTGCAAGAATGCAGCCCTGTTTTCTCTTACATTGCATTAAATATAGTGAGCATAACTCAAGGGCTCCAGCAAACTACATCAACTATTGATTATCTGCCGCTGAGTACCGTTTCACTCGTATAGAGCACATATAGAGTATTCATTTAGCAGAGATGAATCCTTTTGATTGAGCATTTACAGTTTTAATATAGCCATCCATCATAACATAGCAGCAATGACAAAAGAAAGTGTTAAAATGTGTATGCATGTGCTATATACAGTATATATATATATATATATATATACACACACACACACAGTATATATATATATATATATATATATACATACACACACCGTATATATATATATATATAAATCTTTACTTTGTTGAAATCTTTACTTACTTGTGAACTGTTTCCCTGTAGTCTATGTTTGTTTAGTCTGATCTCTTAGCTACTGCATGACATGTTCTGACAGGAGTGTGCCATTACTTGACAACTAGATAATGCAGACAATTTGCAAATATGATATTTAAAAAAAAGTACATCTGCTTGTCTAAATATAATGTAATTACTACTAATTAACATTCTATTCTGCGAAGGATGACAGCTTTAGGATGATGCAGTTCATCATGCAATAATTTGACAAAAATTAAGTACTGAGATATAAGCCAGACATCTCAGACTCCTCATTAATTCTCATGGGCTTCTCTGGCCAGAGTGCCAGTAATGATTTCCCTTTTGTGATTTGTAACACATCTATTATGCAATAGCAAATGTACTCAGTATTCCCATGCTTCAAAGCTAAGTGGTGATGGTCTCTTCTGGGGTATTATTAATGTCCTAATGTGTGTTGTTACTTGCTGTGTGTAAAATCAATTTGATACACATAAACATTTTAAACATCACAGCTCTTCGTCAAACAGACATGCCTTTACAGCAGCTGTTACAGCCTTTATAGAATTAAATAATTCAAATTCTAAGATCTTTAAAAAGGAAAATCGAGTGGGTTTTATTGTGGGCGGTATTCTCTTGGCTTTGCCTTCACTTTTAAACCGATAGCATGGATATTTACACTGTAAATGCTAGTAATTGTAATGGAAAAAGAATATGAAAATGATGTCAACTCTAAAGGTGTCTTTACACAGTCCAGGTAAAGCTAGCTAATATGCGCCTGCTCAAAATTTTGTGTAAATGCGCAATAGTGCATAAAAGCCAGACTAAATTATGCCTGCTCAGACCCAACTCAGCTCCTATATCAAAGTAGTGTAATTGCTGTGTAAATGCATTTATGCCCCTGTGCCACATTAGACACACAAATTCCACTCCAGAAGCACTTCTCTGCCACCTTTACAGTGTAAATTTGCAATATGAGTTGCCTCACCATGTATGTTAAAAAATGTAACGTCATAATTTAAAAGACAATATATAATACCTTATTGTAGCTGTATTGTAGTTATTTTTGAAGTTATATAGGCTATATCTATATATCTATCTATATCATAGCCTATATATATATATATATATATGAAAAATGTTCTTAATCCAGAATTTTTATTTTACTATGCTAAAATAAATATTCAGCGATATCTTCAAAATATTTTTTAATTTTGCGCACTTTTTTCTCTAAATAATGTTGATATGGTAACTAATAAATGCTGTACATTTTGTTATGCTAGCATGTGTGTTACAACTTGGTTAGTGTCTTCTGCTAGTTATCAAAGCATTAAAAAACTAGCTAAACTGATAAATAACAGTTTGGAGATTAAAATAATAGCTGATTTGTCTCATGTTAAATTAATAATAAAAACAGAGATTAAAAATTTTCTTAATCCAGAATTTTTATGTTACTATGGTAAAATAAATATTCAGCGATATCTTCAAAATATTTTTTAATTTTGGCGCACTTTTTTCTCTAAATAATGTTGATATGGTAACTAATAAATGCTGTACATTTTGTTATGCTAGCATGTGTGGAAATATTCAAACCACGTGTGTTACAACTAACCCCGCGTTGCTATGTGCCCTGCGCTCTCCTACTTCTGTTGAGGCAGTTTTGCTTATCTGCTTATCTCTAAGTCATGTGTCTTTCCGGTGTCAAAGCATTAAAAAACTAGCTAAACTGATAAATAACAGATTGGAGATTAAAATAATAGCTGATTTGTCTCATGTTAAATTAATAATAAAAACAGAGATGAAAAATGTTCTTAATCCAGAATTTTTATTTTACTATGCTAAAATAAATATTCAGCGATATCTTCAAAATATTTTTTAATTTTGGCGCACTTTTTTCTCTAAATAATGTTGATATGGTAACTAATAAATGCTGTACATTTTGTTATGCTAGCATGTGTGGAAATATTCAAACCACGTGTGTTACAACTAACCCCGCGTTGCTATGTGCCCTGCGCTCTCCTACTTCTGTTGAGGCAGTTTTGCTTATCTGCTTATCTCTAAGTCATGTGTCTTTCCGGTGTGCCACTGCCACCTGTATTATTATCAGCACTTTTTATTGTAACAAACAACAACATTTAATAGCTCAAATGGCTTGTATTAACATTATGTAATATTATGACATACGTTGACCTGTCCTGTAAAATATACATTCACCAAATTCCTTATAATTACTGACTTTCACCAGAGGGAGGCGTATCTGCAATTATGTATTCTTGTACTGGCTATTTCTTAGGTTACTGTCAGGTCATTAAGCCATTAAAGAGTGAATCAGACGCACAGTCACGTTTATTTCACAGGTAACCCTTGTTGTTTGTTATTCTTCTGATTTTTACCTCATGTTTTCTTCTATAGGGCTATTTTATGAAATTAAAACAAATGGTCCGGTAATAGGTTTTAGTTTAGACTTTAAGGTTAATGTGCCGTGAAAGACCCTCTGAATAATGTCACTAGCAGCATTATCACCAGATAAAGTGAATGTGTTGTAAGTGCCCAAGTGTCATTTGCGATCGAGAGCACGCGCTCCTGTGCGCTCGCCCGCGCGCTTCAGTGTCACTGGCGCTCCGCGCGCTGACAGCCTGCTGCCGCTGCTGCTGCTGGACGGGAACCATGGAGGAGAACCACAAAGATGAGAGCGCCAAAGACCCGCAATCAACGTCCTACCAGAGAAGGATGTGGAGGAATTTCCAAGAGAAGACCAAACCATTTTTGAGCCCCAAACTGGGGACCGAACGACGCAGCGGGGATGGTAAAAAAGAAAGCGGGTTGTGGATGTTTAAAAGAAAGAAGAAACAGGTCCTGGACCGGGTCTTCTCGTCCTCGCAGCCCAATCTGTGCTGCTCAACTCCGCCGTCTTTCGTAGGCGACAGGACCCTGTGCGAGCAGCCGGACTCCAGCGCCGGTAAAGGGCTCGGGATCTCACCGCTGGCCGCTGCTGATGGAGCTTCAGTCAGTAAACCGGAGATTTCCGTATCCGCGCACGGAAGCCCGAAGCTGCTGGTGTCTCATCTGGTGATGTCTCAGCAGAAGAGCTCGTCCTTGGGCTCGACGTGCTTCGAGAAGCTGGTGGTGGAATCGGCAGCATCCAGTGAGGATGAGCTGGCCAAAAACGCTAGTGACCTGGTAAGTGTGGTTTTAAAACACAAGATAACCAGGAAAGTGACCTGGGTGTGCTGTTTGCATCCTGAGAAATGATTTTTTTTTCTTCACGCTTCACTGTCTCCTCATTAACTGACCTGCAAATTGAATATTGTCTGGTCATCTCCCATGTGGGGTATTTAGACAGCAGTTGACATTAAACATGTTGACTGATCTGTCAATGTGTGGTGCTGCCGATTCCCTTCTTGTATACTCATTTGTGGTTTAGAGAGACTAAGAAGTAACTTGATTCATAATGTCACATAATGTCAATGGCACTTCATTAGATAACAACATATCAAACCAATGGCATCTGCAAACAAATTCTTATAGATCTTTAGTAACTTTACTTTTCACAGCCATTTTTGCAAACACTTTTTACTAACTAGTGTCAGTGTCACTTGTGATGAATGTATGTAGTCATTTCCCCTCAAATGGGGAAATGTTTACACAAGTATCCTAGCAGAGTGACTACAGGTGAAGTTCATCACATCAGGATTCCCATAATACATTTCCACGACTTTCCCATGATTTCCCCAATTGTTTCTAAATACTGGATAAAGGTTTTTATAAAGATTGCACTCCCGTCACTGCGCCCTTGATCTGTGTCATGAATGATAGTAATTGCCTTAAGTAGTGATGTTGTTAACATGTAGCAGCTTTTGTGGTTATCACACTTGAGAGTTTGAAATAACACATCTGTCTTAATGAGGCTGTTATGTGCAACAAAGCAAACTTCTGAATATTTATTATCTGCAATCTTAGGTGCAACTAGTGCAATGAGTTGAAGCTCTAAAGTTTTGGCTGAAAACTGCTGCAGGTTGTCAGCTGTATTATTGGAGGCATTATTCCCTTTGTGCAAATATTATTTAACAGTAAATAAATGAAATCAGCTGTTACACACTAAATGTAATCAACAGCATAAACAGGACTTTATAAAGTTTTTCTTCAGGTATAAGAAATTCAATTTGTTTTGTTTTTTTATTTTATCTATTTTTTCAGACAATGGAAATGCAAGAGAAAGCAATACTTATTAGAACCTGTTTTTTAGGCTATTCATTTATAATTTTGTGAACCTCCTTACATCATTATTGGCCCTTCATTTCATTATTTTGTGAATCCCAATTGGTCATGTTAAAAATGAATAGACAGCAAGATCAGTGGTTGAATATTTAGAAGGTAGGAGTTTAAAAGTTTGTTGAGATTTTTTGATGTAATGCTGCAGAAAGAGAAAAAAAATACTTATGCTTAATTATTTGAAGGGCTTATATTTATTAAAGGGGTCATATGATGCTGCTAAAAAGAACATTATTTTTTCACAAAAAAAAGTGCTGAAAATGTACTCACCCTCAGGCCATCCAAGATGTAGACGAGTTTGTTTCTTCATCAGAACAGAAATTGGAGAAATTTATTATTACATTACTTCCAATAGATCCTCTGCAGTGAATGGGTGCTGTCAAAATGAGAGTACAAACAGATGATAAAAACATCACAATAATCCACAAGTAATCCACACGACTCCAGTCTATCAGTCTGTTAATCTCTTATGAAGTGAAAATCTGCATGTTTGTAATAAGCAAATCTATCATTAAGGTGTTTTAACTTTAAATTGCCTCTTCTGGCATTTGTTTACAACTGTGAACTATTTGAAACTTGATCTGTGCATATTTCTCTCCTAATTCAAATGAGACCTTTTCCCTGAAGAAAGCACTGTTATGGATAGAGGTTCTATTTTTTTTTTTTTGCGATGAAGAAACAAACTTATCTACATGGGCTGGACAGCAACATTGCAGAATAACTACCTTCTTCAAACTCAGAGGGATGTATATATGTGACCCTGGACCACAAAACCAGTCTTAAGTCACTGGGGTATACAGGTATTTGTAGCAATAGCCAAAAATACATTGTATGGGTCAAAATTATAGATTTTTATTTTATGCCAAAAATCATTAGGATATTAAGTAAAGATCATTTTCCATGAAGATATTTAGTAAATTTCCTACTGTAAATATATTAAAACTTAATTTTTGATTAGTAATATGCATTGCTAAGAACTTAATTTGGACAACTTTAAAGGCGATTTTCTCAATATTTAGTTTTATTTGCTCCCTCAGATTCCAGATTTTCAAATAGTTGTATCTTGGCCAAATATTGTCCTATCCTAACAAACCATACATTAATTGAAAGCTTTCAGATTATGTATAAATCTTATGACTGGTTTTGTGGTCCAGGGTCACATATTACCATTTGTGTAAGGCATCCTTAAATAAAAAAAACAAAACAAAACAAAATAGAACAAAACAAAACCTAAAAACAAAAGTAGTCATATTTTCAATGTAGGCAGTTTACATTAGGCTTCTTATATGAAATCTCAGATATTTATGGAAAGATCAAAATCTCTGCACGTAATATGATAAAGTATGTGGGTTTGAGAAGTTCAGTGACATTGTATGCAGAGAAGGCAATGAAAGAATCAGTGACCCATTTAGCCTGATCCATAATTAAACCCTCTACCATATCTTTCTCTCCATAGCAATTATATAATACCTTACTGCCATACTGGTTCTGTTCTTCTGTTTGAAAATTTCTGTAGAGAGACTGTTAGATATAGATCTATGCAATGTCACTGTAGAGCAGATTAGGTAAGGTCATAAGTGAAGAGTGCATACAACCACTACTGCTCATGGGAGTCCTCTTGTGCTGCGTCATCACGTTTTTATTACCTCACCATGAAGGTTTCTGTCACCAGCTGAGAGTGGAAGAAGCTTCTGGCAGTCAATGTACTTTCTGGCTCTGAGAGAATAATAATTTTTGCCAATATGCTGACTTGTCTTAGTGAAGTGTCAGGGCTGCATAATCTTTAATTATTAAGAATATCCATTTGGTTTAGTACACGTAGTTACTCTATATATAAAAAACCCAATAAAAAATTTATTAAATAATCTAGTCATGATACTTTATGTAAGTGGGTCGTTTCACTGTTTGTATTGTTTTAAAGGGGACATCAGATGCCCATTTTCCACAAGTTGGTATGATTCTTTAGGGTCTTCATGAAAAGTCTATAACATATTTTGGTTAAAATTTCTCAATGGTAGTGTAAAACAACACCCCTTTTACCTTGCCAAAAACAGCTCTGTTCACAGCAACCCGTTTTGGTGCATGTCCCTTTAAATGCTAATGAGCTCTGCTCACCCCACCCCTTTCTTCCGTGGGGTGACGAGCAGTTCTCTGAGACTGTAAACTTTAGCCGCGGAACTTGCTAACTAGCACAATATTAGGAAAGGCGATCTGCAAAGATTCATATAATAAAAAAACTTATACTCACTTCTTCTGTAGGTGAGGCTGGATCACGAATGATTCGCGCGAACATAAACGCATTTAGGTAGATTGGGGGTACATTCCCTTCAAAAACAAAATGCTATGACTGCTATGTTCATTCTTATATTAAACAACAATACACCTTAATCGCTTAGGAGACATTCTTGTCTACACCTGCTCCAGCATCGAAACAATGGTGGACTGTTGATAGTTCACTCAGGGTGGGTCTATGCTAAAACGGCAGTGTTCGTCAATAGTTGTGGGAGGGGCCTGTGCCTGTGTGACGTCACTCTGCCAAGAATCTGTGAACGTCTTCATCTGACACAGTGCTCATGATTTTTGGGGATTTAAAAAAAGCACTGGGTGGATTTTTATCATTATAGGGTGGTTGTGTACACACAATGCCAACACACATTTATGTCCCCTTTAAGACAGTCAGTTTGGTAGGGATTTTTAGTGACTCTTTCTGCATGCATACAGCATTTAGTTACAGCCAGTAGGTGGCGACAAGCAAAAGTCTTTAGATGTGATTCATTGATTCACTCATTCAAACGATTTTACGGATTAAAGGGTTTGTTCACCCAAAAATTAAATTATTCCATGAATAATTATTCCATGATTTACTCACCCTCAAGGCATCCTTGGTGACTTTCTTCTTTCAGTTGAATCCAATCGGAGTTATATTAAAAATGTCCTGGCTATTCCAAGCTTTATAATGGCAGTGAGTGGGTGTTTTTGTTCGACAGTCCAAAAGAAGTCCAATAAAGCGCATCCATCCATAATAAAAAGTGCCTCACATGGCTCCGGGGGGTGAATAGAGGCCTCCTGTAGCGAAACAATGTGTTTTTGTAAGAAAAATATCCATATTTAAAAACTTATAAACAGTTTTCTCTAGCTTGCGCTAACTGTCGTACGTGAAAGCCATTCCGGGCGGATGACGTAGGATGTATGCGTAGCGCATGCTATAATATAACTCTGATTGGATTTGTCTGAAAGAAGAAAGTCATATACACCAAGGATGCCTTGAGGATGAGTAAATCATGGGGTAATTTTCATTTTTGGGTGAACTAACCCTTTAATTCAGGAATGAGCTAGGTGACTTTTTAATAAGTGAGTCATTGAATCATTCACTCAACCGATTCGAACACTGAATCATTCTGGAAACAAATACTGTTGTGTGCTGCTTGGACACAACTTTGTGTGGAACTATTTTCGTTGGCTGAGCGAAATCATACAAACTACCTGGGACATTATTGTGTCTAAAATGTAAGTTATTCAATATGTACTTCTTGTTCATTGCCCTGTTGTATATAAAAGCAAATTTCATACTCTGTATCTTACATAATTGCGATTCATGCCATGCCTATCAATAACAATCTTGCTCGCCTGTGACATGTCTAATTATTTTGACTTCTAAAGCCACTTTAGATGACATTTTCCACCTTAGTTTTGCAAACAATAGTTTCTCAGCAAACAAAATATTTCTCAGTTCAGTTGTGTAGTCTTCACAATCTTTATTGGTTGGCCTAATTCAGTTCTTTTGAACTTCTCATCATCTTAGTTTTGACACACATGCTGCTCTATTAATGGCCATAGCTGGTCACTCAAATGAACCTTCACTACTCCATGTTCCCTCATTAGTCTTTTATGTCTTTTTATTAGTCTAATGTCTACATCAAGGTAAACTACGCTTTTCCACTTTCTGGACCTTAATATATATAATGAGTAGTGTATGTAATTTGAGGTAGCTTTATTAGTCCTGTTTAATTGAGTTTCAAAGCACTGCGATTAACACTTAGTCAGTTTATTAGTAGCGAGAAGATGTTTGAGTCATATTTACTGACACATACAATGGTAAACCACAATAGGTTGTGCTTTTCTGTGACTGGAGCCCTTTGATCACTTATGTGAATACTCCATACCATCAAAGATTCCATCAACATCCTCCCCCAGGGGCACATAGGAAATGATCTGAAATGTGTAAACCACATAACATCAGAAATACATTTTCTCACAGGCTGCTTGGCTAAATGTTGTAGTGTTTCTCTGCCTGGAGCAGAAGTGCCGGTGTATTATCCTCATGCCCTGCATAAATGAGATGGGCGCACATGCCAGGATGACTCAGGTTTTTTTTCTAGATCTATTGACTGTGTAGGGTTGTTATCTCATATTCTTGTGTTGAGATTGGGGTTATAGATAAGACTAACAAGACGCTGGCAGTAAACCAAGGTTTATCTTCGTGAGCAATTCTTCAAGTTGAGTCCTTTGTTTTTTGTGGTGTTGTGTTTTACAGGCTTGGATATTAATATAAAAGAAGTGGAAATTAACCAAATTTTGTTTGTTTTTCTGGTTATTTCAACCAAGGTGTCAAGTGTTAACATGATCTAAATAGCCACTGCTGTTAGATGCCTTTGCTACATTATGTGGCAGGCATCTTTCTCTATTTGCAGGCATTCAAAAGATGTGTATTCTGGCAATTTACTTATCAATTGCAGTTGTTTTATAATATATAGTAATATATGTAGTATGTGTATGGTAGTATAATTATAGAAATTCTATTAGTGGATGCTCTTAAAACAGTGAAATAGACTTGATGTCACAAGCAGCCAAACCCATGCCACCACCCATATATGAAAAGAAAATGCTATTGAAACTTTTTGAAAGACAGTCTGAGATACATTCATAAAAACCTCCACCCCAAATTCAATATTTAAGATTTTCCTCAAATATTTTGAGCATCGCGAAAAGTGAGCTTGCTGTGCCTGTACAGTATTTTCTCTACTAGCGTGTTTATTCTCGTGTCCCATCTCTGGCCTCTGTTAGTTTCCTGGTTATAGACTTGTAATGTTTTAAAATATTTACAGGGCTGAAGCAATACAGTACAAACCAGTGGGCTGCTGTCTCTGCATGGGCCAGTCCTTGGCCAAAAAAACAAAAACAAAACCTGTATCTGCCCCAAAGTGTGTCGGGCCACCGGCAAACGGTATGTCAGATTACCAATCCAGCCTTGGTCACAAGTCAGGATGCGCTCCAAGAAAAGTCTGTAAAAATATGGCCCAATGTTCTGTGTTAATATAAGGGAATTTTCCATATAGATTTTTCACTCAGATTGTTTATGGGTTTACAGATTTTACTAGATATGTTTTACTCATATTTTGAATTATGCAAATGTTTGGTACTTTGCACATTCTTGTGGTGCCATCAGCCAATCAGCGTTGTCATGACATAATTTTTCTGTGGTTTGTTTGTCACATGGCATTTAAAGCTCAGGTGATTTACTCTGGCTTCATGAGCAAAAATGGCAAATGTCCCTTTGTGTACCTCCAGGTGGTCCTGTGTCAGCCAAGCAACTACCACTGAGATGAATGGGAATAGACTTTTTTGAACATTAAACATTTGTTTTTTCCTCAGTACAATTCAGTTTTATTAATTTAATCAGCTCTGAGATGTTTAATATAATATATTTTAGAGACAGCAGGAAACACATCAACATAACACATAAAACCGACAGAGACAGACTGCACAGACTAGGACTTAAATACAGGGGATGATTGGGGAAACACAGGTGTATGGGATGACTAATCAAACTAATTAACAAAAGGAGGACAGGAACATGACCAAATAAGGGAACAGAAACAGGGACAAAATTGTGATAATCTGTGATAATTTGTTTATATGAGTAGAAGAAATCATAGGAAATGTTGCAGTGAAGGAAGCCTTTGGAAATATTGTTTATTTGTGTGTGTGTGTGTGTTTTATTTTTTTAATGAGGCAGCTGTAGCGAATAGAAATATGAATAATATACTGTAATATACACTTTTAAAAATAATGGTTCCATCACAATCTTAAACATTCATTGAAACTTCCAGTTGCACAAAAGGTTCTTTATAGTGGGGGAAAAAAAGAGAAATTCATTTAAATGTTCATACCCATTTCCCATATTTTTATATTTAGAATATTTTTGGCATCATCTAATTTATCTTTAAAAATACTTTAAAAAATAAAAATACTTAAAAAAATAATGTAATAACACGTTTAAATATACTCTTAAGCTAATCTAATTTTTCATGTTGTACTTTATAATATTGTGATACCTATTTGTAGCATTTAAAATTATTGTGTTATCTCAGATGTGGGTTTCTTATGGTTGCAATGAGAGTTTTTAAGACAAGATGCTTGCCAGGCAAAGGTTTTAACCTATAATCCACTGAACAAACTGTACTTCTAACCCTTACAGCCTTGTTTCATTCTTGAATATGGTCACAGCCTTGTTTTGTCAAATTGAATATGATCAGTTGTGGGTGTCACAATCTGTGATGGCGAGGAACAATTGAGACGTGGAATAAACGAAACAGTCTTTAATCCATGGGACACAGGGTACATCAACACTGGAGACAGCAGGAAACACATCAACATAACACATAAAACCGACAGAGACAGACTGCACAGACTAGGACTTAAATACAGGGGATGATTGGGGAAACACAGGTGTATGGGATGACTAATCAAACTAATTAACAAAAGGAGGACAGGAACATGACCAAATAAGGGAACAGAAACAGGGACAAAACATGACACAGACAGTCCAAGATCCTGACAGTGGGCTGGTCTCTGAGGAAATAGCAGCTGTGACAACATGATCTTAATCTGTAAATTTCTTGGTAATGGCTGATAGTGGTAGTAATAGTGTTGCAGTGATGTAGTGTTATTAAGTTAAGTTGTATCGTAGGGGTGTTTAGCTGCACCTTCACACCTCCCTATATAAAAAAACAGTCCTCCTCTTCTCACTCTCTTAAAACATAATTTTATCACATGATTTGAAGATTGCTTCACACACCATGGATTTGTTTGCTTAACCTTTGTTTGCTTAACCTTAGAAAAGAATGGCACTACTGCTCAATTTTAGTTTAGGGTTAGGGGATATGTCTCAGTTATTTAAAGGGATAGTTCACCCAAAAATGAAGTAAAATTCTATCATTAATTACTCACCCTCATGTCGTTCCAAATCTGTAGGACCTTCATTCATCTTCAACATAAATTAAGATATTTTTGATGAAATCTGAGATTTTTCTGACCCTCCATAGACAGCAATGCAACTACCACGTTTAAGGCCCAGAAAGGTAGTAAGGACATTGTTAAAATAGTCTATGTGACTCAGTGGTTCAACCTTAATTTTATGAGTCTACAAGAATACTTTTTGTATTGTACTTTTTGCGCAAAGAAAACAAAAATATCAACTTTAACTACCCCAGAATGCCGCCTCCTGTGTCAGCAGCACCACACGCATATGTCTGAATGTGCATCGAAGACTGACACAGAAGAGAAGAAATTGCTGAATAAACACATTTTTTTTTTTTTTTTTGTGCACAAAAAGTATTCTCGTAGCTTCGTATAATTGCGGATGAACCACTGATGTCACATGGACTATTTTAACAATTTCCTTACTACCTTTCTGGGCCTTGAATGTGGTTGTCTATGCAGGACCAGAAAGCTCTCGGATTTCATAAAAAATATCTTAATTTGTGTTCTGAAGATGAACAAAGGTCTTTCATCAAGAGGTTTCAAGAGGTTTTGGGCACAAAAAGTATTCTCGTAGCTTCATAAAATTAAGGTTGAACTACTGATGTCACATGGACTATTTTAACAATTTCCTTACTACCTTTCTGGGCCTTGAATGTGGTTGTCTATGCAGGACCAGAAAGCTCTCGGATTTCATAAAAAATATCTTAATTTGTGTTCTGAAGATGAACAAAGGTCTTTCATCAAGAGGTTTCAAGAGGTTATTTCAGGGTTCCCCATGGCTCATCTGTCTTCCGTTTGTCTGTGACTGTAAGAGAGAAAGAAAAATGGCAATATGCTTGTGGGTGGTTTAAGTTCACGAGTTGGTCAACTCTGTGCTCATATTAATATGTAGATGTCTTTATGATCGGTTAATAGCTATGATTTTTTTGTGTCGATGCTAATTTACATATTTGCATTAGTTAAATGAATAAATCAATGCATACCAGATGACTTCTGTTCCCTTCAAGGCATCAAAGTATGCTAACAGGCCTATTTCATGTGGCTTTATTGTGACAAACACAGAGGCAAACCTTCCAGAGAAATAAAAGTGCCATTCAAAATGTCCTAGAATTACCTCAAACAAAGCATGTGTTTTTGCTAGATAAGCGCAGAAGTCTACTTGAAATTTGAGGTCCACAACAGTATTTAAGGTCACAGTCACAGAGACTCTGCTTTTGTTTCCTAATTCCTACTTGACCTCTGTTTCCAACCATATTAGCTGGCACGTTACATTACTGCTAATGTGCATCGAGTTCTGTCACAGAGAGTATTTCTCAAAAACTGTCAGTAGTTAAGTATTTGCATGTTTTAGCTCAAATCAGAAATGTACAATAACAAATGTACAAACAAATCCTGCTGCAAGCTGCAATTAGGGGGCCCAGCACAACAGAGGCAGAATGAGCAGCAAGCATGGCTTAGAGGATAAGACCAAACGCAACAATAAAGAAAAGACATTTTAAGGTGATTTTACTCAAACTGTCTGAAAATTCATAAATTCAATCATTAGTGATTTAATGGTTTATATATTTTGACCAATAGGTGGCACTGGTATCAAATTGATGTGGTGTGGTCAGTGTGCGGTAACAATGACACACATAAAGCTTGGTGTCAGCATGTCAAAGCTTTGCAGAGATACAGCCTCAGATGCAGTTTCAAAATGGCAGACAGGAAGTTCAGCTGATTATGGCCTAATTGACCGTTCACAAAGAGTTTGATTGACAGGCGATCAGACCAATCATAACACTGAATCTGTCATTTTGCCCGACAAACAAATCAGACAGGAGAGTAGATTAACTTCGGTGGACTTAAACTGGAAAAATTGTGTGTATTGACGTCTTTCCGCGCTTGAAATAAAATACGTTCTTATGTTCAGTCATGTTTATTTCGTGCTTTAAGTAAATATGAAAAGACGATCTGTTCACGTGCCGCTTGAACTGAGGCAATACATTGATCTGTCACGACACATTAAAGAGCCACAAAACGGTATTTATTGTTCGAATTTCTTAAAAAATTAAAAAACTGAGAACTTGTTTCATACAAGAAAGTAACCTGCTCTGTCTTGTCTGTCAGCGTGTTGGCAGATTCCTTTTGCTCCGTGATGTATTTTTTAAAAACTGAGAACTTGTTTCATACAAGAAAGTAACCTGCTCTGTCTTGTTTGTCAGCGTGTTGGCAGATTCCTTTTGCTCCGTGATGTATTTTTTACTGCGTGAGAACATGATGTGTAGTGTGAGAGCGGCATGGCTTGTCGGACATAGCAACAGTAACTAAGGAAGGCGGGTTTTTGCGAAGGGTCAATTGGTATTGATGTTCTCTGCATAATCCAAGGAATCTAACATGGCCAGTCACATGACAAGAGGTAAAACATCCTTGTTGTGTTTATAATCACATTCTCGCAAACTATTCTAACTCTGACTTTCAGGGAAAATATTTTTATAAATAAAGACTGAAAGAGAGAGTTTTTTACTTCTGGTGATTTTATTTATCCATGTTTTATGTGCTCTAGATATGAGCGTTGATCACTTTCTATGTGAATAAAAGCCTAAATTTAATTTGTTCATCATATTAAGTGATTGTGTTTAAGGGGGCTTTCACAAAGTTCAGTTGCCTGGTCTGGTGATTTTTTGGTTCTGAACCACAAACCTTCAGAGTGGCAGCTGTTTACCTCTGTTACTAGGTAACAACTATGCAGAAGAAGGCAAAATGAATGGATGCTTGCTTGCTTCATTTTCGAACCTCTGATTTTTAAAATTGATTCATTTCCAAAGCGCCAACACAGATGACACATGTGTCTATTTGTCACGACTGTAACGCGAAGGTACAAAAGAATGCGGGAGTCAATTTCTGCGAGCAGAAATGAGATATAAATTTTCTCTGCTTGCAGTGTGGCAGTCACACTTTTCAGGAAAGTGAGTAAGTAAACACATAAATACACAGTTTGACCAATTCATACGTCATTATAATGGTTCTCTTCTGTGATTCAGTATGATTGCTTTCACAATTCACATCAGAAGTGAACCCTATCAGAGTTGACCACCCTTTTTAGGTGGACTCAGGTACTGTATGGTTCGCAGGTGCGCATCTGAGTTCAGAAAACAGTGTTTACATTTTCCAAACAAACCAAACTCTGATGTCAAATGAACCCAGGTGCATACCAAATGTGCTAGTGTGAAAGCCTCCTAAGTCAGAAGAAAAGAAGAAAAGAAAAGTTTTGGTTGCGTGTACTTTCAATGGAGGCACAGAAACCTCTCAGGTTTCATTAAAATATCTTTATTTGTGTTTCAAAGATAAATGAGTCTTATGGGTGAGAAACTGATAACAGAATTTTCATTTTGGACTGAACTGTCACTTTAAATATAATGAAATTTGATGTTCATTCACATCAGATAAGGACTCTAAACGTTCTAGAAAAAGCCATTTTATTTTATTTTATTCCCCCCATGGATGCCACCATGTTCAGATCACATGACCAGCTACACTCTAAAAAAATATGGTTCTTTAAAGGTTCTTTACATGCAGTAATGGTTTTATTTAGAACCATAGCATTCTGATGAACCCTTTTATGCTGAAACGGTTCTTTGTGTTAGAATTTAGTGTTCTTTATTCCCGCCCTTTTGTTTTTCAAATCTGTAACTGTCAAAGCAACTCATTACTGATTTTCTGGAGTTCAGTGATCCAACTACACAGACTGTCAACACACTCTCAACAGGTAAATGATTTCATTCTTACATTTAAATACTAATTTAACTTTAAAATTGTAACTAGTTTCCAAACAAACATGTTCTTATTTTTGTTAGTTTTTGGTCACATATAAGTGTGTGCAGCTCTGTTAAGCTGTGAAAACTTCTCTTCTCCACAGATGTATCAAATCCTACTACCACCTCAACTGCAGAGAAAAATCGCCACTTAATCACACCAAAATGATGGACTTAAAGGCATAGAGGATTGTGATTGTTTCACTGAAACTTGGTCTTCATCACATCTATGTTTGTTCTTATTTTGTTTTACTTCTTTATGTATTTATTCATGGTCAATGTCAATCGTCATTCATTAATGTATTCAGCTAGTAACTGTTGTTAAGAGCACTGATGATTTTGCATGTCAATAAAAACAATTCACACAGCATGCTGCTGTTGTGGTTATTGTTGTTTTCATGTAAGACCGTAACCGAGGCTACACTCTAAAAGATGCCTCTTTACTGATTTTCTGGAGCTCAGCCATCCAACTACAAAGACTATCAACACACACTCAACAGGTAAATAATTTCTTTCTTAAAATGTCTATAAATTATAACTTTCAAATGCTAATTGGTTTTTCTATGTCTTTTCTCTTTTTAGTTTAAGAGAACATGTAAGTGTGACCAGCTCTATTCAGTTAAGGATACTACTCTCATCTTCTTCACTAAGTAAGTAACAAAGATATTGAATTTATTATGGTCCATTTTGTTAGATTTTTTTATTACTAGGGTTTATGCATAAACATACTATGCCATGACTTTATATTACTTCTTCCTTTTAACATTGTGAAGTGCTCACATACTACTTTTGGCCTTCATAAACAATTGTTTTCACATAAACAAATGAAAGGAGACACATATATAAACTCAATTGTGCATTTCAGATGCTGTCACATCCAGCAACCTCGTCATCTGCAGAGAGAAACTGCCATTAAATCACAACAAAATACAGATAATGATTAACTTAAAGGCATCATAGAGGATTGTGAAGATATTTCACTGGAGCTTGGTCTTCAATACACTATTTTATGTTCTATTTTGTTTTGTTTCTTTAAGCATTTATTTATGTTCAATGTCCATTGTCATTCATTAATGTATTCTGCTAATAACTTTTGTTAGAACACTGTCATTTTTGCTACAATTTCACATGCCATTAAAAAAGTTCCTAATTGACACTTGTTGTTGATGCTGTTGATTTTATGTAAAACCCTAATAGACACTTCAAGATATTATAAGACCAAGCAGATAGAGGGGTAAAAAAACAACATAAATAAATAATATACACAAATAATACTAATATTAATGATATTAATATACTAATATTAATGAAAAACTGTCAATAAAAAGGTTATTTATAACACCATTAATGTCCTATATAGCATCTTCAAAGCATGGTTCTATATGGAACCCTATAAAAAAGGTTCTATTTAGCACTAAAAAGGGTTCTGCTATTGTTACAAGCCGAAGAACCCTTTTCTGGTTCTGTTTAGAACCATTTTTCTTAAGAGTGTATGTCATATAATTGACACTAATAATAGCACGAAACAAACATATTGCTTTTAGCCAGCTGTCAAACATATTACCCATTATAACCCAACAGCTTTGCTATCAAACGTCAGAAGGTGTGCATGCATCTACACTAATAGGTGTCAGTATAAAGTCCAAGACCATTGAAGCTGATAAGACAAATAAGATACAGCTAAATGCATGCCTTTAAGGCCTAATCATGATTTAAAGGTTAGATTTCCAAATGTTACATTCAGTGATTCTCAATATTAGATTTTCTAGTGTGTAATAAAAAAAAAAGTCATTTTTATTGCCCCATGACTGGGTCAGTGGAATTTATTTCCATAATCTTGTCACCAAACAGCACCATGTTAAACTACAGGGGCAGTCTCGCTTTGGGATGAAGTGCTCGAGCACATACTGCACATACTGGATAGATAAATGATTGTCCCATGCGTGTTTGACCCTGCAGTCTTGTGGTTACCAGACCAGATCTCAACCACTATACTACACCCCACAGATTTAAAGACATTCTCACTGCACTTCGAGCATGTTTGTGAAGACAAAACATAAAATACAGCATTGACAAACACAGACTCTACTCCACTATACAGTCTAAGCCTCATCTGGTGCTCATCCTTTCCTCTGTAATACCTGCTTTCAGACTGCAGTCTAACAAACCACTGAAGTAACGTCCCACACATGGGTCTCAGATTACACTAAGAGTCTGCTTTACTCTGATAACCTGTAATTAGAGCTGCCCTGAGTAAAAGCTGTGAAGCTGGATTGTTATAAATGTTCAACTGCTGCTGTAAGGAGTGTTAGACGTTACACGTTATTTAATTAAATAGTGTTTTAATCCCTCATAGTTCAAGGCCCCATGAAATTCATATATGAAAGTTTTATGGGTTTTAGTGCATGTATATTGGCTTTGAGGTCATCTGTATGCTAATATCCCAATGTCCCAAACTGGGTCCTGTAAACCAGTTCAGGGAACTGCCAGGGGTTTGTGGTCTGAAAACTAATATTAAATAAAAAAAGGTCAAATTAAAATAAATAATAAAAACAAAATACATATTTTATATATATATCTTAATAATACACACACACACACACACACACAATGCGACCCTTAACTGATATCAAAGAACCATAAATATGGAAATTATTTGTTACAATATTAGAAATTTTCTTTTAAAATATCAGGGGGTACTTCAGGTAAATATTTTACAAAAAAGTCTGTGAATCCCTTTGCTGGTGCAACATTCACTTTTAACAAATAATACACACAAACAAAGTGGTCTCTTTTTTTTCTGGGAAAATGAGCCAAAACATTGATAAATCATTTGGCACTGCAGATTTTTTGTCTAATAAAATACTTTCTAGAATGAGAATGACCCTACCCCCAATACCAACTCCTATGAATGCTTCTGTTTCAGGATAAATAATGGTAATTTTAAGTCACATCATGTGATTTCACAATGTGGTAATTTATCACAAGTTAAAAATAATGTAAAGATTTAAATAATGAAAAAAAAAAAAATGTATAAAATGTCACAATTACAAGTAAAACTTTTTTACATGGTCTTTACAGGGCTGTATTTGTCAGCATCGTGTCCTTTCTTTCACAGCTGTGAATTGTATAAATTAGGTGTAATTTGCTTAGATGTAGCACCTCAAATTAAAAATATCAAATAAAGATTTCTTATATTTTAATAAGACCAGGTTTAAGGTTTTGTGAGAGCTGAGCAGTATAAATGTTGTATAAGTTATATAATGTTGCTTTAGCACCCCCTCAGGAAACTTGCTTCGGAGGTTGTCTTCAAAATCCAGATCTCACTGTCATGTACAGTTCAAGCCTGTCAGAATAGGAGAGTTAAGTAGGACCATTCACTTAGCTGTTAAATATTCATGATGCCATATCACATCCTGGGAGCATGTGTAACTTGACTGTGTGGGGTACCCTCTGTTTAATGCAGTTCTAGTTTCATCATGGGGAGTTTTAGGACTGGAGCAGAAAGGAGGCTCTGTGTGAATAGATTTGGCTCCACCTTCTGGCACACACATTGAACTGCAGCTTATCTTTCTCAGCAGATGGACAGTCTTTTTGGGTTATTTTTTGCTTTTGGAGTGACTTATTTCAGAGCCTTTCACACGACTGTCACAGTAACATCAGAATAATTCCCAGCCATAATGTCTAGCATGATGCTGTCTAACCTTGTTCATATATGTGAGTGTTTTCATTTAAATTATTGATTGGATGTCTGAAAAATATATTCGTGGGCTTATTGATTAGACATGACACAAGATATGAGCCAGGGCTTTTCCGCATATACAATTTAAAGAGATAGTCCATCTCTGTTAATCACATTTTTGCAATCTATTCACCATCTTGTCTTTCCAAACCTATTTGACATTCCTTCTTCTGTGGGATACAATAGGAGATTTTATTTCCATATAATGAAAATGAATGGGCAAATGACAAAAAAAGCATGATATGGTATGCATCAAAAGCAGTCCATATGTGACTCATGCACTATATTCCAAGTGAAGAAATCCAAGATGACGTCAGATATGGTCAAGATGCATGTTTTGTGCTCTTTTCTCTCTTGTTCTCTATGACAGAGGTGCATTTTGTCTGCAGGATGTTCATCTGTGCTCTTTAGCTCAAGATCTCATTTCCTCTGCTTCCAAATTCTCCATCTGGACTTCTTCCACAGTCTTCCAAGAGCATGTTTTCTCATTTAGAGCTGAAAATGGGCTCGTACTGTAAAGGCCAGCTGGTTGTGTATGCAAACACCATCTTAACCAAGGACGTACGTGTGTGTGTGTGTGTGTGTTAATGCAAAGTGCTGACAGCATGCAGAGCAAACTATTATTGACACACAACCTTATGTTGAACAGTTGGAAATGTATGCTCACTAAAGATCAAAGTCTGTAGAAAAATGCAAATCATTGGTTGGTTCATGCATTTGTCATTAATTTATCATTAATTATTATAAGACTTTTCAGTGAGTGCCTCACATGTTTTGTTAAAAAAATGAAATATTGCTCCGTTTTGGCTGGTGTTGTGTTCTCAAAGACTGATAATGATTATTAATGGTCTTTTCAACTGACAAAAGGCAAAATACAAAGTAGATGCAAAGCTTTTGGTTTCTGAGTTCTCAAAAAAGACAAATGAATTGCCTTATCTCTTATTTTGAGCAGAGAGAGCTGTGATTTGTAAGTAGAAACTATTTTTATTTTCCACTGAAGACTCAGATGGTCTGCACTGATGATGATGGGTTCTTTATTTTGCCTTTATTTAAATAGGACGATGTAGAGATTGGACAGGAAGTGAAGTATGAAAGTGAGGGGGGTGGCATTGGAAAGGACCAAAAGCCAGGATTCAAACTTTGGTCGCTCAAAGCATAACCGCTCTGTGTGTCAGATCACGACAAAAGGCAAAATACAAAGTAGATGCAAAGCTTTTGGTTTCTGAGTTCTCAAAAAAAGACAAATGAATTGCCTTATCTCTTATTTTGAGCAGAGAGAGCTGTGATTTGTAAGTAGAAACTATTTTTATTTTCCACTGAAGACTCAGATGGTCTGCACTGATGATGATGGGTTCTTTATTTTGCCTTTATTTAAATAGGACGATGTAGAGATTGGACAGGAAGTGAAGTATGAAAGTGAGGGGGGTGGCATTGGAAAGGACCAAAAGCCAGGATTCAAACTTTGGTCGCTCAAAGCATAACCGCTCTGTGTGTCAGATCACTGCCCATGAAGCTTGTTCTGAGGTTTGAAAGCAGGAAAAATGATGTATTCTGTAAAAGAAAAATATTATAAAACATTTTAATTCCATCCCTTTAACTTGTCACAAACATTTAAGTTCAGTTGTCCCTGAACTGGTTTTTTTTTATTGTTTTTGAACAATACTGGCTATGTGCTGGACACTGACCTTGGCTTTAAAAGAGGACAGATCAAGAGATTAACCTATAATTTGAAATGTCTCTGAGCAGAGATTATGCCTTATTGCAATAGTGTGTGTGTATGTGTTTGAGAGTTATAAATCACACAGCTGTTCATTGTTGACTGACAGATCCATTACTTTCTTGAGCACCTAAGAAAAGCCTTGAATTCCTCTTTTGGCTCTCTCTTTTTCTCTTTCTCTTTTCGAAACATACACTACCGCTCAAAAGTTTGTGGTCTCATTTTTTTTTGAAAGAAGTCTCTTTTATTACCACTTAAATTAAGTTTTCTATTTTAAAGTAATTTTAATATACAATATTTTTTATAATATGTATTTTATTTAATTAATATGTAATTTTATTTCTGTGATAACAAATCTGAATTTCCAGCAGTCATTATTCCTGTCTGCAGTATCACATGATCCTTCAGAAATCATTCTGATATGCTGATTTGCTGCTCAAGAAACATTTCTTCTTATTATTAATGTGGAAAACAGTCGTGCTGCTTAAAATTTGGGTGGAATTCTTGGTGGGATTAATTTGGTGAGGTTCTTTGATAAATAGAAAATTCAAAAGAACAGTATTTATTTGGAATAGAACTCTTAAGTAACATTAAAAAAGTCTTTACTGTCACTTTTCTGTCACAAAAAATCTTACTAACCCCAAACTTTTGAATGGCTGTGCATGAACGCATTCACATTGATTGAACACACAGTAATACAAAAGTTTAAATATTTCTGCAGTTTAAAAGTGTGAGTGGAACTTGTTTCCATGATGACTGACATTGTGTCTTTCTGAAATACCAAACCATAATTTTGGACATGTTGTTTATTTTAATCAGGGATTATGTGAAAAACTATTGAACCATTGTTTATCACATTCATGTTCTGTGTGATACAGTCAAAGTGTATATTGGGAATTGCAAGAGAGAGCAGCATTGCAAGGTAAAGTGCTCCTGTACGATCTTCGTCAGCAGTATTTAGGTGTGACATAATGCTTTCAACAATACAGCAAGTGGCACAATGGTTTTAATGTTCTTTTGTCCACAGAATTGAGGTTCAATTAGGGAAAAGCGATATCATCTGTCCTTCCTTTTAATACGCAGTGTCTTATCATCTCAGACACGTGCTCTGGTTGTTACGCTGTCATGCTGAACGTGAAAATTGAAAACAACATGCCAGCCATTCTGATTGTTTGTAATTTGGATGCGACAAGGAACAGATTGTTAAGAGCTTTAGCCACACCTTACAGCTGTTTTATTAATAGCAACTAATTACTAAAGTTTAATCTCATTCTAATCGCTTGGAATGCCATTTAAAAAGAGTTTGGTGGTTATGTTCGAAATTATGCCGTATTAAGAGCAGCTGTCGGTATTTATGAAGCATCTCCATCTCCTTAAGGCTAATAGAAGTATTTATTTTTATCTACTTTAGGAATAGGGCACTCAAAAACTAGAGACAAAAAAGTAGTGGCTAACTATGGCTGTCAAGCTAAAAAAAAAGGTATGTGTGATCTATTTCAAGACGTATAAAGCCATACAATAACTTTGAACAGACTGACATAGTTGTAATTTACTTAAAGGGGTGGTTGACTGTTTTTTTTATAGGCTTGATTGTGTTTATGGGGTGCAGTCTAACATGTGTTTATGCTTCGTTTGTTAAAAAACGCATTATTTTTCACATAATTTACCTTTATTCCACACCGCTCTGTCCCTTCTCTGAGAAACGGGCTGATCATTTCCTGCTTTTATGAAGCCCCTTCCTCAGAAATACACGGTGGGCTCTGATTGGTTAGCTAGCCCAGTGTGTTGTGATTGGCTAAACCGCCTCTAGCACGTAAAATTTTCATCCTTGCTCTTAAACTTCATTCGTAAACCTTCAAATCTGTTGTTAGTTTGTACAGTAGTTTTTATGAACATTATTATTTTACTATTACTATACTATTATTATTATTATTATTATTAACAACAAATAGTAATATTTTTTAATTTGAATACTTCTACTGCTACTACTAAAAATGTCATTTTTGGAACATTTTAGGTTTCAAGTGACATCAGTTCATAAACAAGATAAGAGTGATTCTGCTTCAGAGAATATACTTCTGTAACAGTACAGTAATGCAATTTAAACATTGGGCACAATCAAGGGATGGGTTGCTCTAGACGAGTGATTTAATGTCAGACAATGACTCTAGTCTTTAGATTCTAGCAGGCTTAAAATAAAATTGTGACGAGAGGGGCGGGGCCAAGAGCCGTGGGAACGGAGCGAGGCCGGTGGAGTAAATGCTACAATTTTCTTTAAATGTTTGCCGGTTCATGCCTCCTTCTTCCCGACCTACGAACGTTTGTTAGATTGGTGCCGAAACCCGGGAGGAAGGAGGGACACGCTGCCAGAGATCCCTCGATAAGAGTGATTCCGTGGTGAGTCCGCGGTGCCATCGAGCATGGCGGAGCAGTCTGCCGCTTCTTCCCGACCTACGAACGTTGTTACAATAATCTATTCTTATTTTGCATCAGCATGGTAATTTAGCTTGCACATCTTCAAAATGTATACCCAGTGGTCAGATATGCAGATTGTAGAAAAGCCTGTGTTTACACTTTATTAAATCAGTGCGTGTGAGTGTGTGGGTATGTCTTCTAGAAACTGGACAGGAGAGAGGTGTTAGTTTAGTCACCACTGATGACTCTTTTCAGGCTCTGACATAAACGTATGCATGAGTCAGAAGGAAATATCAGACATTAAAACAATGTGCAGATTTGAGGAATTACATTAGGCCAGGCTGCTCATGTGGGTGCAGTGGGTTCAAGTCCCACTTGTGTCATTTTCTGGAACCTTTCCTCCATATTTTTCCTTTCTTTTCTATAATATCACTGTCCATTAAAATGTTGAAAAGGTCAAAAATGTACCTCAAATACAAACTGAATAATGACAGTAGGGGTTGACTGATTATCTGGCCGATTATCGGTGCCGATATTAAACATTTTATGCAAGCTATCGGTCATTTTCAAAACCGCTTTGAAGATAAAATAATATATAAGCATTTAAAAAAGCCCTTGTTATTCTTAATTTTGACATGAATTTTCATTTTTACACCAGACATATTGGTTCAAAATATTGGTTATCAGTCAGCTTGATCCGTAATAATCTGTATCGGCCCTGAAAAACACATACCGGTTGACCCCTAAATAACAGCCTTGAATAAGAATAAGGGGCAACATTTTAACAGACACCTGTCATCCACCCTACATTTCCTGTGTCTGTCACTGCTGTCTTTGATTGCCAACACATCTGCATTTGTGTGTGTGTTCTTGTAAAGCATGAGGGAAGAAATCAGGTCTGCACACTCATTTCCTGACTCAGCACACTGCACTGCCATCTGTCTCTCCCTTATTCTCCTCTTGTACATTTCCCCTGACTTACTTAAATAAGGATAACGCTGTTTCCACATCTTTCAAGTCAGAACGAGAGGGATGTAGCAGAGCATGAAATTAAACCTGAAGAGTTCCTCAGCCGAAGAATTTCTGGTCATTCTAACGTGACATCATATTGTTCATGCTACTTTAACTTATACATCAAATAAACAGAAGTGTAAAAACTTCAGTTTATCTGCCTTGTTTTTACAAATAGCAGTTTAAGTGAAAACAGTCATCAGTTACTCATGTCTTTTGAAATCTGTATGACTTTCTTTTGTTGTGTCACCTGAAAGGAGTTATTTAAAAGAATGTCCAAGCTGCTCCATTCAATAGTGAAAGTTAATGGTGACCACTGACCATGGTGAGTTAATGGCTGTCAAGCAAGATTTTCAAGGCAGGATTTTCAGTGAATAATGACTTAACTTTCAGTCTGTTCCTCATACAAATCTGTCATATGGTTTTATAGGACTGTAAATATAAAAAAAAGTCAGATGAACTATTTTTATGGTGTTTTTTGTTGATTGACAGCCCCTGGCCCACATCAACTTTTATGGAAAAGAACAGTTCAAATGTTCTAAAGCCACTAATTGTTGGGTCCGCACTAGATGGCAACAGTTGGGGCTTTGCTTTTAACAACTTCTTCAAGAAAAAGAGAACAATAAATATTCACTTTGGCTGTGTACAAAATCGCATGCTGTCTGAGTAGGTACTTCTTGTGAATTTACTGTGCAATCATTAAAAAAAAAAATCTTTAGAGTGTGAATGTGTGTAGTATCAATTTAATCCAAATGTCCTACATTTGTAATTTTGTCTTTCACATGACCTACCAGGGTCAGTTGCATTATTTCACTGTCATTTGCTAACCCTCTCCTGTGGCCTCAGGTAATTCAGACATGCTACTTTTTTCAAATACTGTTTTTCATCTACCATATAGTTGGGAAGTATTCCATTTTGGATGTAGCCAGTCACTTTGACTGTCCTCTGGAAAAACAAAACATACCACTTTTAGTCTTCCAGGGGCAAAAGAAAATCATATGGATTTGGTGAGTAAATGAAGATTGGGAAACCTGTTTGAAAACAATGCTTGTTTTTGGAATTCCATTTAGTGCCTCTAGTGGAAGTAAAACTATACACTTCACCATTAATGTGGTATGTGCACATTATATGTTCTTATTAATGATGCATATATTGTCACATGCTATTTGCATGTGAGTGTGTTTACGATGGGTGTGTGTGGAATGTAGATATGTATGTTCTGGGAAAAGCACTAATTTTATCTAGGGAGACATTAGTGCTTTTCCCAGAATGTGTATATACACACACCAAAAAATGGGATCTTCACAGCATTCTTTTTCATAAACAAACACGCCATAAATGTAATTACAGTAATTTCTCAATTTCCTGGTCTCAAGTAAACTATCTCAGTCCCTTTAGTGTGTTTTGAGATGTAACTCAATGAACACACTCAGCAATCAAATACAACCTATCTCTGGTATAAAACTGAGAAAACAGAAAAAAATAAATATACAAATGTCAGAATACTGTCATAGTATTCTGAATGCTGTACATCTTTGTAAATGCAACGAATATATTTGTAATTATTCCCGTCTTTTAATATAAATATCAAATAACTTTCTTTGTGGGTACAATAGTTGCCTGTGTGCTGTGGAAAGATAGGTCTATTTTTCGGTTTTAATCCATATAATGGACCCCACTGACCTGCATGAATATAAAAAACACTGAGACATTTTTTCAAATGATCTTCTTTTGTGTTTCACAGTAGAATGAAGGACATAAAGGTTTGGAACGACATGAGTAAACAATGACATAATTTACAGTTTTGGGTGAACTATTACTTGAATATTCCTTGTTCATTTAAAAAAATAAAACTGGGCAGCTGGGCGGTACGTAACAGCTGGAGGAGAATGTTTTGAGACATGATTTTAAAAAGATGAACTACAGTTAACTTTACATACCATCTGAAAGTGGTGCTCATGGTGTGAGATGCTAATAAAAAATTGTGACATGATGCAGCAGCCATCTTATTCTGCTGCATGTGTGCGTAGACAAACAATAAAAAACATCAGGAGGAATGCAGTATGCTGTACAGCCCCTAAGTCAACATGATTAAAGAGTAGTTGAAATAAAAGAAAATGTGACTTAAAGGGATAGTTCACCAAAAAAAAAAAAATCTAAATTCTGTCAACATTCATGTCATTTCCAACTGTAAGACTTTTGTGTGTTTTTTTAACCATAAAAAATTGATGCATTCTTCGGAATATCATCTTTTGTGTTCAGCAGTTAAAAAAAACGACATACAGGTTTGAGTCAAGAGGGTGAGTAAATAGAGTAAACAGAATTTTCATTTTTGGTTGAACTTTCCCTTTAAAAATCGTAACAGTGCCAGAGCTCTTGTCTACAACAGATCAAGAAAAAGTCTCGAGCCCATATGATTTCCAAAAGAGAATCTCTTTTTATGGAGAAATTTGGCTTAAACTCTTCTTAAAAAACTGACCCTGACAATCTGATTTACATCTGTTTAGCCAGACATTGGCTAAGACAATGGAGCAGAGCTGTTCTGAGCAAAATACTAGAATCTGTAGGAGCTGTAGGAGACTCTATAAATACTGGCCTATTATGTGGTCGTGACTGCTGAGAGAGGGAGGGATGCTATGATTAGGCTGGTTATGGCTGTGTTTCAGTCGGCGGCACAATCATCTCCTCTGTATGACTAATGGAAGTGTGAGGAAACTTCCTGCATGAAGCTGATCATACACTAATAAGGGAGTGAAACGCTTGGAGGCACTTACCAACTTACAAAGAGTACAATGAGACTGAGTAATTTTAAAGTTATAAAGAAAAGTTGGAGTGGCATAGTGGCATAGTGGTTAAATATCAGGGCTAGTGACTGAGATGTTGGTGGTTTGAGCTCTGTAAAGGATTGAGGGATTGTTTGAAATGTAAATCACCTTTTTAATTTATCCTAAAAAAGCAGATTGGATTTTTCCCATTGAAAGCAGTAAACATGGCGAACTTGTGTACTAGCCATGTGCTCTCATTTCCAGCCAAAAACACAACAAAGCAGATGGCGTTTGCCTTGTTTGCGCTCGCACTCAGTCTTGCATTCTCCTTTGTGGACAGCACAAGTAAGGAGCCCAGATAGACACAAACAGCATGTGTCTCACAGGCAATGGCGTAGGATTGGTTTTAGGACATTTTTAAATCATTCAAACTATGCAGATAGACCACTTTTTCACTTAATCTGTCAATTTGCCTGTTGCATCATCAGTTTTACTTGTTTAGAATGAGTCAGAGTTTTACTGTGTGAAACAACATAACAGACTCCTGTACTTGTTGATAATGAAATGTATTATTATATAACCAGTGCATCTTGCACAATAAAACTGGCATCATATAGTACGATTATGGTTGGCTCTGTCAAAGTGCTTATTTTCTTCTATTTTAAGTCGCTTAGGATAAAAGCATCTGCTGAATGCATAAATGTAAATAAAAAGCTTCTATTTTGAATAGACAAATAATAAAAATGTAAGTAGTTTACAGTATATATGGGAAGAATATTGTCTGTGACATTTTGCACATTTATTAAAAATGTCCAAGCAGTTTTTTTTATTATAGCCTAATAATTTTTGCCAAAATCAACACAAAATAGAAAGCTTAAAGTGGCAATGTATAAATAAAAAAACTATATACAAGATCTGCCCATATAACTACAATAATAAAAACAAACAAAAAACTAAATAATACACTTAAATAAGGGGAAAAATATAAAAGAAATTTCATTACATTTCAGGTTTTAATACAGTTCTTATTTTAAACATTATGAAATGTGAAAAAGTAAATTTAAATGCAGTCCCTACTGAACAAAAATATACTAAATGGTTTTTAATATACAGTAAAATATAAAAAAATATATAAAAATTGTTTTTTAAAATGTCTTATCTTGAAGCTGTAAAGACTGTAATATTACCATGTACTATACAAAAGTTTGGGGTCGGTAAGATTTTATTTTACATTTTTTTAAATTAAGTTTATTCTTGCTCATCAAGGCTACATTTATGTGATTAAAAATAAAAAAGCAATATTGTGTAATATTATAATTTAAAATAACTATTTTCTATTTTAATAGATTTTAAAATATAATTTATTTTTCTAATGGCAAAGCTATCAGAGGAATAAATTAAGCTAAGCAAAATTTTCACAGGATCTTTAAGAGATCATTCTAATACATGAATTTGGTGCTCAAGAAAAATGAGTATGCTGCTTAATATATTTTTTTGTGAAACATTAATGCTTTTTTTAGGATCCTTTGATGAATAGAAGGTTCTAAAGAACAGCATTTATTTGAAATAGAAATATTTTATAACATTATAAATGTCTTTACTGCCACTATTAATCAAATTAATGCATCCTTGCTGAATAGAAGTATTAATTTCTTAAAAAAAAAAAAGCTTTAAATGGTAATGTATTATTTCTCGTTGCTTCTTGCTGGCTCAGCTGATATATTTTCTGCACTGCTGTCATTTTAGAGAATAATTTAACAAAAACACCTTGAGTATAAAGGTTTGTGATTCCGCACCAGAATTAATGCGTCAAGACTTAACTCATTCACAAGCACATGCTAGACTGCGACCCTGCTATTAATAGTGATTCCAGTCAGGGGTGCATATACCACACCTGACACTTGATTTTAGTTTTGTTTGTGTCAAACCTATACATTTTAAATTATGATGTTTTAAGTTCTGTTTGACACATTTGTGTGACACATATAGCATAATATTTGCTTCTTGGTGAGTCCAGTATACAATATAAGTTAGTAGGAACATTTCTTGTTTGGTGTTGATGAAGGGCTACGTGAGCTTTGACGGAACTACGAGGGTACGTGAGATTGTGAAGTAGTGCCTTGCAGAATCTGTGCCGAGTCTAATGCAATTGTAAATTATCGTTCGTACTGATGTTTACAGCGGGAGATGAGAGCGCTGCACAGTGATCCTCTCAGGATATTGTTTGCAGAAGTGGAGGTTGCACAGATGACAGATGATACTTGTTATTTCTTATGCCACTTTCATTAGTTTAACCTAGAGAAACAGAGTACAAGTGTAGTCATTTGAATGCTCACTCACAGCCAACTAAACACACACACCGCTGCAGGCTTCATGCTGGCAGTCTGTATGATATCTGATGCTTCCCTGCTCACTGAGTCAGACACGCTTCTTGTTCCTCACCGTAACCCATTTAAGCCAGGGGGCAACTAAAGTTGTCAAAGGCTGTCTTTCCAATCTGTAACTAAACATGTTTTTAAAAACAATTGACATACAATTAGACAAGTTTAGGAAGAGCTTTTGACACCTTTCTGGATACATAGTGTGGTGTCTAATTAATGCAATGGAATTTCTGGATGTTTATCTAGAAATGCATCTGACAACTTTAATAATCAGTGGGGAAGCCAATCTAGTATATCTTTATTATTATTTTTGCAGTGCATCTTTGGTAGCATTTAGTTTGCTAGAAACAATACCTACATTTCTATATCTATTTCTATATTTCTATATGACCGTTAGCCTAATGCTGTGGTCACGCTAGGCTTTGAGCAAACCTGCTTTTTGCATTCTTTTAATTCACCTAACATGTCATACCATGACATATCGATCTTCTATTGGTCACATGTCTTTGTGATGTAAATTCACAGGTGAGGGTTCAGCCAACTTTAACGTTGTTAACAGTGAAATTCACATGAGTATGTGTTTCTGCTTTCCCGCATTTACGTGTGTATGAATGGAAGTCAAAGGAATGAAAAGTGTTTCAAGGAATGTGCTTGTAATATTGTAGAGGACTGTGGAGATCACTGGTGAAGTATTCACAGTAAGAGTCTTGCATTATGTAAGATTTTATGTCGACTTTTAAGATATGTTGATTTTAGGTTTTGCAACAGAGAAATTGAAATACTCTCACCCACAGCGTACCTCTCTGCCTATATTAATAAACTGATAAAAGAACAGCCATTTTTTAGCATTTGGTCTGACTTATACATTAATGTCCTCGAGTTACAACTGACCCCAGATCAGCAGTTAAAGTACAGGACGCTCTGAGAACATGGTGTGCTGTATCTGCCAGTTCTCTGTGCCTCATCCGCATTGAATGAAACAGCCGTTATCTCTGAGCACACTGATATCATCAAGTAGCTGCAGGAGGTGGACCACAGGAAGTGCTACAGCATTCTGTCTTCTGTTGTAGGAAACTAAAGACTGGTATAAGTCAAGATTTGTAAAGAAGAAAAAGTACAAATCTGATTTTTTTAGTGCATATCCGATTGGAATCCGATCATATTTAGCAAGTGTGAACGGCAAAAAAATCACATTAAATCATTCATATGTGGTTTGAAATCCTATTGAAATCACATTTCTTGAAATCTGTTTCAGTCTGACCACTCAGATTGGATTTTGCATTATTTTTTAGCCTGTGTCACTTTCTCACGTAATACGCAAACACGTTAGGCGTTGTTTGTAGAAAACATGCTGAATGTCTTTACAGAAACAAGGCTGTGTTGTTGGGAAGTGCAAGTTAAGTGGAAAATGACATCTGTAAGATAACATTTGTATTGCAAACTGTATTGCTGTTATTGTTGTTTTTAGCATAGACATACCAATTCACTGGCACAGAAACCAACACTGACATTCTGAAAAAAACAAAAATGCAACAGGACACACAAATCAGATCTGAACAGTTGCGATGCACAGTGTGGACAGTCAGTCATTTAGATGGATTCCAGTCGGATACACAAATAATTGGATTGGGCTGACAGTGTGAACAAGGCTAATGTGTTGTGTACATGTCTGTTTTAATGGGTTTGGAAAGGCTTATTGTTGCAGTGAAGTGTCTCATATTCTGGAGCTACTTTGCATTACTTTTTGCATTTGTTTTTGTAATACAAAACTGTATAAATGCACTGGTTACTTTGATGAATTGTCCTACCTGCTGTGAAATTCCAGATGAGCACTGACTGTTTGATTGGGTGTGCATATTTTTGCTCTTAAAGGAGTAGGATGTTGTGCTTACAGCAGTACACTGTTCACATAATGTATACACCATTATAAAGGAATATTCTGGGTTAAATACAGCTTAAGCTCTTTTGACATCATCTGTGGCATGCTGTCGATTACCACATAAAATGTTTTCAGCTTGTCCATTTGTGTCCAAACAAAAATTAATGTACAGTATTGCACTTACATTGGGAACATTCTCTCTTTTTTTCATTATTTTTCCTGATAAAAACACCTTTTGCAAATAAGGTACATCCCTTGCATCTAAAAGGGATGTATCTGTAAACCAACACACTCTCGTGGCTATTCATAACTAACTAACTAACTAACTAACTAACTAACTAACATTTTGGTAAATTGGTGGTAAATTTGTATCATTTGTACAATTTCATTCATACGTTTTTGTATGATGCGTAAATATGAATGGGTGGACCTTCATATTTACTTTTTTCTAAAATTCATAGATTCTCATACAAAACTGCCAAACAGAATGCAGATTAGCTAGATTTTCTTATGAGTGTTGCTAGAAACTCATGGATCAAACTATCCGCCAAGAAAAGTATCCGCCCGTTGCAAAACTTGACAACTCAAATGATTTTTATTATTATTATTATTTTTGATTTAATTGAATAGTTCATGTTTAATATTTCAATGATTTAAATACAAATATGTGCTTCACATTTGTTTTTAACTTCCTTAGACTACATTTGTAACTGGAGTACTATATGCATGTTTTTCCTTTGTTTTTACAAACTGAAAGATGTATAAAAAGATTCTGGAGTAATCATCAGAATAGCACATACTGTTGATAGAGCTTAAGTAAAGCTTTATTTATATAGCACCTTTTAAATTGCTGTTTGCAAAGTGCTTTACAGAAACCTTATACTGCAAATGTCATGCAATAAAATATAGTAAAAGCAAAATTACAAAATAACATAGAACTAAATGAATAATAAATAAAATGCATAAAATAAGAAAGTACTATTGAACTAATGGAGTATGAAAAAAGTGCATAATCATGGCAGATAGTTTTAACCATGAATATTCCTATATTGATAGAGACTCAAAGCATCATTTTTATTTTAGCCTCACCAAACCTGCATACTTCAATCTTCATACTTTGTACCACTTTTTACCTTGTGATCCTGACCTGCCCTTGTTTCTGAAAATGTGAGATCAAACAAGACGTAACATTGTGTGAGTAAAAATAAAGTTTTCATTCTCTCTAAAAGAAATATGAATTATTTTATAAAAACATGTCTCCATAATCCTTTAATTAAATGTATGATAAGAATATGAATTATGACCTAGAATTATATGATATTATCTCTTTGACTCTTTGACCTTCTGTCTTCTGATCATCTGATCTCTCTCTTTCTCTGCCAATTATTGCACAATTTCCTCGTTTCATTGGCTGTGCTCTCAGGTAATTATATGGCCTGTGCCTTTGGACATTGTGCCACATTAGGTGTTACAAGGACAAGTATGTGGGCATTTCCACTTTAATGCTTCAGCAGACCTTTCAGTGCACCCTACAGTCTGACTAAATGCAGGTGTATTCAATTAAAGCTCCAAGAGGTCCCAGTCTCTACATTTCCATCCCATTGAGGGTCTAGATAGCTCTGCTGCATTGTACTCAGCTTCCACTGTCTTAGTGGCAGCTCGCTGTTGTCATGGCAGACAGTGTGCTTCTTGTTTTTTATGTATATGTGTGTTTAGAACTACAATACATTTCAATCATGACAACTCGAATAATTTTAGCATGTTATTGTACTGAACAATGTAAGTATATTTGGTCTTGACAGACTAGATCTGCTGCTCGCTGTTGTAAGCATGTAAGGTACATTGTTGCTGCATGAAACAACATAAATCCCCTAGCAGATCTAGACAGGTGGAGCTGGGGAGGTGGAAGGATTCTGATCTTATAATGTAATTCCTTGTAATTGCTAGAAGATTGCATTTAAAGAATCTATCAACCTACACCATTTAGAGTTTAATGACTGAGCTAGATATTTGTTTATGAGCCATTGGTGACCTCTGGTTTTTAGTGTTAACTGAGCACTTACTCACCAAGATGCATCACAGCTAGTCAGTTAGCCCTTATGGAAAATGATGAGTTTGACTTTTTCTGATATTAAATTGTCTAAACGATCCTGTTGTGGTTTGCAGAGGTCTCTCAGTCTTTGACTGATTATGACAACTTTCCTTCTGCAATATACAGGGAAATGTATCAGTATTTAAAGTAAACTAAAGCCATTCTTAAAAGGTGGACTGTTCAAACAACAATAACACAAGAATCGTTTTCCAAGCTGGGCTTTGATGCACATCTAACAGTGAGCTGGCAAGAACCACAGGGGTGATGTCTACCTTGAGAACAGCTCCAAAGTTTCCTGTGTTCCACACTACAGGATGTTTCCCTCTGATCTTCCTGACTTAATGAGCCATATGGTGGATGTGCCAGGCAACACAACCAAAGGACTGCCAGTGCTTGGGTGTTATTGATGCTTATGCCAAAATACCAGATATCTGTGCAATTTGTCCATTATTTTACTTTCTTTTAGATCTAATGGTTTAGGCTTCGGTAAGATCTGTGAGGTAACAGTACTTCTCTATTTGACCCTGAAAGCATCTGCTGCTTGTTATCGTAGGAGAGAGCAGGGGCCCATTCTTCGTATGTCACTAACTTAGTTAGCTAGATTTGATTGTTGACGATTTGACATGATCTTGGATTGTTTGGTTCTTTGAAGCTCATCCCGGAGTTGCTGTCATAGCAACAGGTCCGTAAGCTTAAACCTGCTCGGAACAAGGCTTATTTCATGTAAACAAGATTAGATTGCATCTTTTTAAGCAGAATTGATACTTAAAATCTGTCCGCTACCACCGCTACTTTATTACAAGAGTACCCTACTAATCCAGGGACAATAATTAGTTTTACTCACTGAAAGATTTATTCATTAAAATTATTACTTCATAATTGTATTCAAGTCTTACACACATGCTATACAGTTAATGTAGAGTCGCATTAATTTGGGTGGTGACAGCTATTATGGGAGTTGCTTGATGGAGCGCAGGAGATGCAGATAACATGATCTTGACCCTTAAGAAATTAATGCTGTTACGTAACAAATCTGTTCAAATATAAAATTAAATGAATTGCTAATTACTACATTGCTATTACGCAATTACTACATACTAAAAATGCAAAGCCTGTACAAATATTAGAAATCGTGAATATAAATAATTGGGAATCATGTCAAAATGTAAAATAAAAACAGTGTACATTTCATTTATCTATAATAACATTTATGTAGTTTTGTTCGCTTAGCTGTTTCCTTATAAAAGTAAAAAAATTTGTCAAGTTTTTCGTCAGGTGTCTTTTTTAATTATATGATGTCAATATGTCGCTGTCTTGCCGCCGGCCAATCGTTGCATTGCTGATCGGGGTTTCGAGTATCGATACATAGCCCCTTTTAAACCAACCCATGAACGCAAAATTATGTCAGATAACGCAATCCAGCCATACTAATCATCAACAACAGGTGCATTCGAAGAACCGAATTAGCCAGATCCTGATTAGCGCGATGATATCATCTTGGATGTGACATTTAATCTCGGATGTAATGAGCGATGTACGAAGAACGGGTCCCAGCACTGACATTTGGGGATTCAGAGAGGATACTTGAGTTCCACATGATGAAAATTTGATTGCTTTATATAAGAGTACTTTAATGGAGATGGGCTCTCTGAGAATCCCTGTTCTTGTGATGTGGCAGTGAGTTTCTGGAGTCAGAGGGAATCCTCAATCAAGAGATGAGTGAGGCTTCTTCCACTGCTAATGTGAACTGCCCCAGACAAGATTGCTACATCACAAGCAAAAGATACCAATTAGTCATTTTTAGTGATGACTGATGGTCATTCAAAAGACTGAAACACTGCACTGTTGTTGTTCTGTAATACTGAAGTATTACATCATTTGGAGCTGATTTGACATTGATGCCAGATTTATTATTGATTTGTTATAAATAATATTCCCTTTTGGTTGGCATCCATTAAGTTAAAGAAAAACAATACAAAGTACTTCCAAGAATACCATGGTACTCCTTATTTACATAATTGTTCTCTTAAAATTCAGTATATGTGCTGAAGGAGTGAGATGAACAACATCATTTGTCAGTGGCTTACATTTAATCTAAAATAATTTGAGATGCAAAACTGAGTCTGCTTACTGACACTATTTACAAAACCACCTCCATTTCTACAAAGTGCAGTCGCTCCATTTCTCTCCCATCCCATCCTTGGCAGCTAATGAGAGTCATAAAGTAGGTGTGGGTTTTTCCATGCAACAGGACTGACCCATTTTCATGATGTTGGAGACCCACACTCTCTCCGTGGAGGCATTTCTACAGGAATCCATTTGTTCAAGAGCACCTGGGCAGAGGATCAGAGATTAATAGTGATTAATAGATGGCCTCTTGCAGATCCTGCACACACTCACGGTCCATAAAATATGCAATTATGGTGCCATTTACTGAGGCTTCAACGAGTAACTGCAGATAGTGGAATTAACACCATTGATCAGGTAGTTCAAATAGCTGTAATTGCATACATTTTAAAAGCCAAAACTTCTGCTTCAAATTAAACATAATGCCATTAGTGGAATTGACACCATTGATCAGGTAGTTCAAATAGCTGTAATTGCATACATTTTAAAAGCCTGATCGATCAGTGTTTGACATCCACGAGAGCGATTCGAAAGCGCATGGAGCAGTCTGCTTTCTTTAGCTCTCGTGGTACTGTAATACACTGATCGGTCTGCACAGTCGGTCCGCGTCAAGTCGAACACACCTACTAGTTTACACCGGTTACACTCAGAGATGTGGCGCACACGTGAGGCTGTAGTGCTAATGCGTCCCCGCCTCCATAGATGTAAGGCTACATTTACACTGGTGCGTTTATGTTTGAAATTAAATATGTTATTACCTCTGAGTCAGAGCAGCGATCATGGAAGAGAGAACACAAGCAGACAGCGCTGGAAGCTGCTAATGCTCATCAGTAAATCAGTGGAAAATAAATAGAAATCATGATTCTGTCTGAGCTATGCGTTTTAAAACGAACACGCACTAGTGTAAATGTAGCCTAACAGATGTGTAAACTGAAGACTATTTGAGCTTTATTAAAACTATTTGCACTGATTTATTGTGTTGGTTAAATTTTGTTCCTTTGTGCAGTGGCTCAGGAGATGAGTATTTGAGTTTGTATAAACATCAACAAGCTGAAAAATGAAACCAAAGTTTTCTTTTTAGATAATGTAATCTTGTTAAAATTGATTTCATAAATTTGGTATCGAAAAAAGTATCGTTCAGGAACCGGTATCGAAGTCAAGGTATCGGTATCGGTATCGATATCGAAAATTTTTGAACGATACCCAGCCCTACACATATTGGACAGAATGTTGTTTTTCTTGATATTCTCTATATATAATTTTTGATTGTCTTAGAATTGACATGAAAGTATATCCATTTCCTTTGTTGTAATAGATTCTGTATCTTCATATGATCGAGCGTCATATGTGGAGCAATATAAGCTAATACAATTTTCTGAAAAATGTTTGTGAAGAAATTATCCAGTAGCATGTAAACAGTCAACAGTTGTGGGCCTAGGACAGAACCTTGAGGGGCACCATGAAATCACCATGCCATTATGTTCAGTTATATGCATGAAATGCACTCTAACTGACTACTGCTTTATCTGAATTAACCTACGTATTTTACTGAATTAAATTGGATGATAAACTAGAGACTTGTCAGAACAGCATCTGTCATTTTCAAAAGGTACAAACGGCAAATCCAACATTTATGCAGATAGAAGTGATTACAGCCTGCTTGGTTCAGCCTGAATCGTTTCTTTCAATTCAAATTCGAATAACCCTTTTGCCTCAGTTTTGGTAATTCTTTATGACAGGTCTTTATGCACCTGCTTAGAACACTTTACAACATCATATCCACAAATAGCTTGAATGGGATAATTCATTTTGGTTGCATTTTGGTGAAGGAGTGAGAGGGAATGAAAGTAGAGAGTGAGAAAGTGAAAATGAGTAGGAAAAAAAGATGAAAAGGAGAAGCTAGGGACATTATTACTGGATAAAGTGTTGAAGATGATGTAGTGGAGAATGGTAGCGTAAATGAGAAATGGGGAAAGATTCAGATGGAAAGGAACAGTAAAATTAGACTAGAAATTGGACTAGGAGTAAAACTAGTAAAAAACTTAAAGGGATAGTTCAGTTAAAAATGAATATTTTTTGTCATTTACTCACCCTCTTGTCGTTATAAACTTCTATGACTTTCTTTTTTTACTGCAGAACACAAAAGAAGATATTTTGAGGAATGTTGGTAAACAAACAGGTTTGGTTATAATTGACTCTTACTGCATGAGGGGGGAAAAAAGAAAAAAGAAAACACATTTCTCATCTCATATCTAAAATCTTCTTTTTTTTGTTCCACAGAAGAAATATAGTCATACAGGTTTGGAATGACAATGAATTTTATTTTTTCAGTGAACTATAACCTTTTAAAGGAACCAAAGCGACAATCAGTGTGGTGCAGGTGATTAAAGAAACGTCTCGTGCAAAAATGGAAATTCTGTCAGGTTACTTTATCCTGGGAACACAAGAGGTGAATTTTTAAGAATCCTTAAAGTGCCCCTATTATGGGTTATGAAAGGTTCATATTTTGGTTTTGGGAGTCCCCAACAACAGGTTGACATGCATGCCAGGTCAAAAAATACTTTCATTGTCTTATAATATGCATTTATTTTTATCTTACTTGCTCAACGACTCCCAAACGATTCGCTCAATGATTCATTTTTCCAAAACCCTCCTTTGCGTGACGCTAATCTGCGGCGATTGGCCGATTTCATTTCATCTCGCCTGTAATGCCTGATAAAGCAGCGTTTGTGAGCGCAGTACTGCTTTGT
>NW_015656585.1:1848866-1850352 GCF_001515625.1 Sinocyclocheilus rhinocerous
TTTCATTGTCTTATAATATGCATTTATTTTTATCTTACTTGCTCAACGACTCCCAAACGATTCGCTCAATGATTCATTTTTCCAAACACCTCCTGCGTAACGCTAATCTGAGTTGATTGGTTCGATTTGATTTCCATTTCATAAAGCAGCGTTTGTGAGAGCAATGTGAACCTGTATATATCCCATGGGGGAAGCCCCGCCACACATAGAGTGCAAGTCTGTGGGAAACACTGTAGCAATCTTCAGTAAAATGACGGGGATACAACACAAGGTTGGGGCTATACACTGCTGTGGTATTGCTGTAAAAATGAACTTTAACCATTGATTCTTCACAGCCTCGTCCTTTGGCAAAAAAAAAGAAGAAAAAAAACACTGATGTCAGGTTACTTTATCCTGGGAACACAAGAGGTGAATTTTTAAGAATCCTTAAAGTGCCCCTATTATGGGTTATGAAAGGTTCATATTTTGGTTTTGGGAGTCCCCAACAACAGGTTGACATGCATGCCAGGTCAAAAAATACTTTCATTGTCTTATAATATGCATTTATTTTTATCTTACTTGCTCAACGACTCCCAAACGATTCGCTCAATGATTCATTTTTCCAAACACCTCCTGCGTAACGCTAATCTGAGTTGATTGGTTCGATTTGATTTCCATTTCATAAAGCAGCGTTTGTGAGAGCAATGTGAACCTGTATATATCCCATGGGGGAAGCCCCGCCACACATAGAGTGCAAGTCTGTGGGAAACACTGTAGCAATCTTCAGTAAAATGACGGGGATACAACACAAGGTTGGGGCTATACACTGCTGTGGTATTGCTGTAAAAATGAACTTTAACCATTGATTCTTCACAGCCTCGTCCTTTGGCAGTAAAAAAACGGATTTACCCTCACAGTGCAGAGCACAGCGTCAGTGTTTGAGGGAGGGGGGTTCAAGGTTTCCCGGGTCTGCGTGCGCAACAAGTGGGCAGACAATATGCTAATGTTTCATGTTGGCTTGGGATTCGTTTTAAAAACGACTCGTTTAAATGATTCAGAGTCGACTCTTTCTTTTGAGAGACACTAACTTTATACACGGTGCACTTTCAGATTTAAAACTTTGCAGGATGTTTTCATTCTCTTAGAGCTGTGTTGCACACTGCATGAAAGGTAATTTTCAAAATCCATAATAGAGGCACTTTAAAAAAAAGAGTCTCTGCATCTACATGATAAATTTCGGTAAGGAAAAACAATTTTAAGTTTAAACAGTGATAATTTTCTCCTCAGCTGAAGCAATTAAAATATTATATGTGTACATCTTCAAAGATGGATTTGAGGTCATTCATTAAAAAGTTTAAAAATAATGAGATTTGACAGCTGCAGCCAATGTATTTTCAGGGAATAACATTGATACATAGTCCTGTGCCTAAAAAAAAAAAAAAAAATTTTTTTTTTTAAAAAATAAAAAAAAAACCTTTTTGTAACTATAAATGACTTTAATGACTTT
>NW_015656585.1:1851214-1859981 GCF_001515625.1 Sinocyclocheilus rhinocerous
AAAAAAAAAAAAAAAATTTTTTTTTTTAAAACTTGAGTACATAGCACAAATCAATAGACTACTTTTATGGTGCTTTTTCACCTTTTTTGAAGCTTGATAGACATGATCAGTACGAATTGCCATTCTCTTTGCTTCAATGGTAAAACCATACATTTTGGGTAAACCATTCGTTAAAAAGATAAGATGAGAGAATATTGAGTGAAAATGTGGGTTTTTCAGAGATGAAGAAACAACAATATACATGGCGGTGGTATAGGAAAAAGAAAGAGTGACAAGGGCATGAAATGGTAAAACAGGAATGGTAAAACGGTGACAGTTATCCTCTGAGACACTGCAGACAGAGTGGCTCTCTGACCCTTGAATGCTCTACAGCAGCTCATTAAACTTCATTCCCCAGGGTCCTGAGAAGCACCACTTTACACTTTATGTGTGCACCTGTTTTACGAATTTACTGTACAGTGTCCTGAAGCCCATAGTTTTGTATATCAAAATCAGCAGTCTCATGGATGTTTGAGAAGTTGAGTAGAATTGCCCCCCGTCTCTTCTGACAGCTGGTTGCTACGTGCATTGTATGCATATGTGTGCGACTGTGTGTGTGTGTGTCTGTGTGTGCGAGGCGGGCTCCCGCTCATATAGGGCAGCAAACCAGAGGCAGACTCAGCAGTGGCAGCGGCAGCAGTGTGAGGAGAGAGTGTGAGGACTCTTCATCTCTGTGGCTGGATGTCAGCACTCTCTCTCTCCTCTGTGGGACAAAAATAGTCTGTATGTATGCTCTCTTCCATCCTCTCTTGAAGCTTTCCTTTTAGCTGTGCCTCTAATGAATGTACTGCAGATGGAGTCCTCTGTGGCACGTGTGTGGCATGGAGCCTGTGTGAATAGGGAGTTTAATCTTCTGTTAACATTGGTGCATTCAGCTGCGTGATGGGATTGAAAAGTCAGTCTCAGGTAAAATAGCTATTTCTTTTGCATTTGAAATATTTGAGCGTTTGTGATAAATGCGAGCCAGTTATGAAAATGTTTCAATGTTTTGTTTGCACTAGGGACTGTGTTTATTCTTGGGATAGTGTTTGGTTTCTAAAAGCGTGTGGTTGGAACTTGAGAGGGATATTATGGATGGCACAAAAGGAGTGCTGGAAGGGAAGACATAAAAGAGGAGTGAGGTGTGGAGAAGGAGAGGAAAAAGGGTGGGAGAAGGGGGGGATTCCTGCTGTTTGTTTTTGTTTTTTCCTCACAGAGACAGCTGTCAGGTTTTTTTTTTACACCCAGACAGCTGATAACTGGAGAACAACAGCAGTATCAGGCAGCATCCTGTGAAAAGACCAGAGAGAAGTGTTTTCTCAAGCCTATAGAGTGTGAAGTGAATGATAGTGGAGGAAACACCCCAGGCTGCAGGATGTGTTTGATGGTGAATTTCTAGGTGCTTTGATGAAATTGGTATGTACCTGATGTGTTTAATTCATTTTACCATGAGTCTGAATGGGGCTTATTAGACGTTTCCTCTTCAAACCATAACCAAATGATTGCATGAAAGTATATGTGAAAACATGCAAAATGTGACATTATGAAAAATTGTTCAATGCAGTAGGAGTCATATTTCATATAGGCATGCTGTGGAAAGTTTGAGTTTGAACAAGTTATTGGTTTTGCAAACAAATTAGGAACAAGCACAATAGGAACTCGGTGTTTTCTGAGGGCAGGCATTGTAGCGCTTCTTGGTTTTGGCTCTTTTAAAAAGGTTTGGTATAAAGCTTTTAAATCAAATATTTTTGGCATATTAGCAGCCATTACTCATGTCAGTTAAATATATAACTTATTTGAAGCAGATACAATTAAACTAGAAGTACACAGAGGCAGATGTTACTTAATAACACCCATCCAACGGCTAATAAAGAACAAATCAAGTAGCATTTTAGTGGGTTCTATCATGTGGCAAAAGATTGCACCAAAATACAAAAGACACAGAGCCTTTGTAAAGGAAAAGGAAAATGCTGATTAAGCTATTTTGCTATCTTGACTGCATAATTTGTTGCATTTAATTGTTTGTGTTCCATTGTTTTCTCCCTGCCTAACCTTATTAGAACAGATCTGTGGTCCACTAGTTGAGGACCACTGGCCTATATAATGGAAAAATGCTGACATTTGCTAAACAAAACTGAAAATCCAGTCTGGCAGTTACACAGTATTTAGGAATCGTTATTGATTATGCTGCATTTACTTTATGAAGAGGGATATAAATGGCACAAGCGATCCTGCAGTTCAGAATAGTGGAAGAGAGAGAAGAACGCTAATGTGAGAGCTACTCTCAGGATTAATTAATTTGTTAAATTCTTCTCTGTCTCATAGAGATAGTCTCATAACTAGATTTGGCATTGGAATTATTAATTCATGTGTTTGATGTACAACTACCCGGCAGGTGGACTGACCCTGTCTCACCTCCTTCATAGTCTGTCTCTTTCCTTCCGTCATTTCCTCTGTTCATCCACTTATATACATAGAAAAGCCTCATTCTGCCTTTTTTGGTCGAATGTAGCTGATAGAAATATTATGCAGCAATTAGTTCCAGTCCACTAATTTGATTGGTTGAGCGAGCTAACAGCTCTGGAACGTTTCACTGTTTGTATCTCTGCTCTTATCTGTGTTCCAATTCAATGGTTTGCAACTTTGTAACTGAACTGTTTTTGCTGCCACTGCAAAAATACACAAAATATCTGACAATATTATGTTTAAAAGGTCGGTTACTTGATATTAACTTCTTGTTTTTTGAACTGCGGTAAAAAAGCAATATCACACTCGAGTGATAACATCTACTGAGGTCAAACCTGAAGTCTTTGTAATGGCTTTTTGAGTTTATTTTGTGTGGCAAGATGGCAGCCGTGCAGTGAAAAAGTTGAGGTGTTTGTCATGTTGAGCAGCATGCACAGCCAATCAGATGAGATTCTGCTGTGATTACTGAGTCTGTTGATTGCTGTAAGGGTAAAAAGGTTGGCCATTAGCCATAGTCTAGAATACAGGCGACTGTAGAGTATCCCATCACAAAGAAAAATTACTAATGAGATCTCTTTAAAGGGATACTCCACCTAGAACAGTAGAAGTACATTCTCTGATTTCCTCACCCCCATGCCCTCCCGGATGTATATGACTTTCTTTCTTCAGATGAACACAAACAAAAAATAATCCATCTTTGTGAGCCCATATAATGCATTGGTATAAGACCTCTAAAGTTGGCAACTCAAAAAGTCAATGTTTTCTGAAGTGGAATGTGTGTGTTTGTGTGTGTGTGACAGAGAGAGAATATTACTTCAGTTTTAAACTTTCTTAACTATAAATCATTGCTTCCGGCCAACTGTCATATGAGTTGATATCAATGCCAACACGTATGGTTGTGAAACAAAATAAGAGATGCCCGTACACAGGCATTATATGGGCTCACAAAGATGGTTTATATTTCTATAAATATTTGTTTGTTTTCAACTGAGGAAAGTAAGTTTTATAAATCTAGAACTGTATAAGGGTGAGTAAATTATGCGGAAATTTGACTGCACTTAGATTTACCAGTAAACAAAGTCTAAATTCAAAAGTTGGTTATTTTAATATGAAATCCTATCAGATTTATCCATGACCAAAAATGTGATTTTCGGTTCACATTTTCAAATGTGTTATTCATAATTTTATTGCTCTTTACTCATTGCATGTCAACAATGTTCTGATTTGTTTCTGCTTTTATTTCTAATAAGGAATTTTAGGAGAACCATTTGATGCTTAAATGAAACAGAATTATTGAGAAACCCATTAAGTTTCCTGAGCTATAAAAGAGCAACCTCTGATTCACAGTTTTCCTCTGGGATATTCTGCGCAGGTGAGATAATGCAGATGAGACATAAAACCTTGCATATCTCCAGATTCATGCAGCTTTTGTTGTAATCGATGCCGCAAAAAGAAGTCATCCTCCAGTTTTATGAGTCTCAAAGCAGTTTGACCTTTTTTTAATGTATGTTAACACTGCAATGAAACTTAGACTAGGCCTATCACAATTATTTATTTGATCTAATTGCAATTATTTGAGATAACTGTGTTAATTGCCATTCAAATAAGGGAAATGTAAGTATGTAAAAAAAAAAAAAAAGTCATCATATATGAAGGTGTCAAAAGCAAACCTGAATCCATTTATGCAATATCAGCAGCACATGACACTTTCATGACATGCACATGTCTAAAAATTCACAACAGTGCTACAGTTGCTCTCATACTGGATGTCTGCCAGCCCTACCTCTCTCTGTCTATCTATTCTCATCTCCTCTCCTCTCCTCTCTCACTTTCTCTCTGTTTCACCTGTCTTGGTCATACAGTTTCACTTGTCACTCTGAAAGCCTTTGTTCATTGTTACCTGTACATCTGTCTGAAAGGCTCAACTCTATTCCTCCTCTTTCTCCTACATTCTGGCCTTACCTGTCAAAAGTTTTCAGTTTGTGTGGATATATTTGCAGGTTACTATTTCTGTTTTCACTATTACCTTTACCTTTTATTTCTTGTGATCTTTCATTTAACATCCTTGAATTCAAACAGTTACAGTATTTGCACATGATATTTCAGCATGATATCCTGAGCTGCGAGTATTCAGTACACACATTTTCTTGATCTTTCTCACATCCCCCTCTCTAACACATTTCCTTTCTTACACCTTTTCTCTTTATCTCTCTCTCTGTGTATTCATGTGCACAATGTGTGTCAGACCCAGCCGTGTTTTTTTTCCAGTGGAGCTGTGTTGGTCTGTGGGGATAGATTGCCTGTCATGGTGCTTCCCTGCTACTCTGCTTTATTCCGGGTCACTGCAACCTTCCTCACCTGTAGTTCCTTCTCAGACTCAGCATCCTGATCTGAGTGCTGTTAATGCCTGAATATTGTGTTACATGATGCTAGCTGCTTCACACTGTGCAACTGAATAAAATGCTTTGAAACATTCTATGTAGAGGGCTGCATTTAGTTTCTTTTGAAAATGGATGTGCTAAACAACATGCCAGACAAACCTGAATGGTTGTGTCTATGATTTATATATATAGTTACTTGTAGAGTTCTTTAATGAACACATGCAGTATTAGAGTCGACATGAAACTGAAGTTGTGATCATCTTCTGTATTGTGGAATATATATTTAAGTAAAACGGCTTCTCGAATGAGAGAATATGTAGGGCGGGACTTGGTTTTTTCCATTGGGAATTGATTAAATCATTGTTGTTTGCTAATTGCTGTGAGTAACAGGTTTTTGGTTCACGTCATCAGAGAAGAGATAATGTTGTGAGGGGAAGTTAATATTTTTTATTTAAAAATGACAAGGGTGCATGAATAAAAAAAAAAAGTGTGTCTATAAATCATTTGTAATAAACTACAATATTCCATTAAAAAAATGTGTGCCATTTTATTTATTTATTTATTTATATTAACTGTCTCTATAAATATATTTGCTCTTTTATATAGTTATTTATATCAGTTAACTATTTTAAAAACTAGTTATTTTAGGTGAGAGGTGAATATTTAGGTCATATATTTTTATATGCTGCATGGGCTTTCAAAGCAGCAACTTCATTTGGATATAATTTATACCTTATGGAAACAGCAACATTTCAGTTCTGAAATAACATTTATTTAATCAACAGATACAATGCAATGTGAATCATAACAAAAACAGACCAAAAACAGACAGGTGCAAAAATTTGGGCACCCCAATGGAATAATGACATCAGTATTTAGTAGAGCCACCTTTTGCTGAAATAACAGCCTGTATATGCTTCTTATAGCCACTGATAAGTCCCTGAGTTCTGGCTGCAGGTTTTTTGACCATTCCTCCTTGCAAAAGCTCTTCAGTTCAGTCAGGTTTGATGGCTGCCAAGCATCGACAGCCCTCTTCAATCCATAGATTTTTGATAATGTTTAAGTCTGGGGATTGGGATGGCCATTCTAGAAGACTGTATCTGTCTGTGCATAAATTCCTTGGTAGATTTGGAACAATGCTTTGGGTAGGGCCCTATAAAATCTGTTTTTCCCCAAATTCTGTTTTATTTTTTTCCAAATTCCTTTTTTTTTTCTGGATTCCATTTTTTTCCATTTTAATTTTTCTAGACTCCTTTTTAATGGGTAAATTAAATTGTATTAATCAAAAAGCATGTCTAATTGATTAAAATAATGACAATTATACAGTTTAACATCATTTTATTAAAAGTTTAACAAAAATGACGTTTAGAGCCCTGTGAAATGTTTTCTCACGTTATGTTTTTTTGTTACCAAATACTGTGTTTTAGCATGTCTAATTATTTGAATGCATTAAAACAATAGCCTTATGAATCCCCCCCTCCCCCCTCGGAAATTCTGTGTTATGTATTTAAAATGTTCTGGTTATTAAATAAAGGCACAAAACATTAATTTAATTTATCTTTTAATTAATGAAAATTAAACAAATTAATTTTTTTGGCAAATAAAGGAAATGTACTACTAAAATTAAAACATGGAAGAAATATTGTGTGAATTTTCCTTAAAAAATAACATTTTATAAATTTTTCAACAGTAGTAGTAGTAGTAGTAGTTGTACATTCTACTAAATAAAAGTAATATATTTCTGGCACAATGTCTTCAAGTTAAACTGAACTTTTATTTTGACGGGTTGTCGTGAATACCTTTATATTTCTGTGTGTATATGATATGACTCTAGTTTTACTCAAATGAACGGTGAAATGGTCATGAAGTGACTCTCAGAGCAGTTCTGGAGATGTTGTTCATGTATTTATGTCCTCATTTAGTGAGACGGCAGACGCTGAAATCACCGCGAGCTGTGCGCTTTAGTACGTGTAGTAAACAAAACCGCGAGTCTGTGCCATTCATTTATACAGAGACACGCAGAACACGCAGTATTTATATTTAATTTTGCGGCTTAATATTTACAGATACTAGTCCATATCACGTTTCGATTTAAGTGTAATGACCTACTTTTGATGAATTCATCCAAACTTTGACAAATTCCGTGACATTCTGCGTTAAACTGTAAATCCAATTTTTTTAACTGGATTCCGCAATTCCGTCCACGTTTTCCACATCACGGAACTCATAGGGCCCTTTTTGTGTCATTGTCCAGCTTAAACAACCAACCCTGGCATAACTTCAACCTCTTAACTGATTCTTGAACATTGTACTTAAGAATCTGCTGATACTGGGGGGGAATCCATGCAACCCTCAACTCTGATAAGGTCTCCAGTACCTGTGCTTGCCACACAGCCCCACAGCATGATGGATCCACCACCAAATTTCACAGTAGGGAGCAGGTTCTTCTCCGGGAATGCTGTGTTCTTTTCCACCATGCAAAGCGCCTCTTGTTTTGACCAAATAACTCAATCTTAGTTTAAACTGTCCACAGGACATTATTGATGATGAGCCTTTGCATACAACTCTGCTTGTTGGCAGTATGCAGGCTTTTTCCGCATCACCCTTCCATTGTGTTGTTCCTTGTGCAAAGTGCGCTGAACTGTGGAATAATGTACAATGAAATTATCAGCAGCAAGATGTTCTTGGAGGTGGTCTGTGGTTTATCTTTGACCTTTCTAACCATTCTTCGCCTTTGCCTTTCAGGGTTTTTTCTTGGCCTCCCACATCTTTCCTTCACAAGGACTGTTTGTGGCCTTCCATTTTCTAACTATATTTCTGACTGTGGAGACTAAGACTTGAAACATTTGTGATAACTTTTTGTATCATTCTCCTAATTCATGTTAATGAATCATCCTAGTTTTTAGGTTATTACTGAGTTCTTTTGAGGTTCCCATGTTGCTACTACTGTAGAGATCAAAGAGAAGCACTACTAGCAATCAGCTACCTTAAATATCCTTTTTCATTATTGGTTGCACCTGTGTTTGCAGTGTTAAGGTTCATTGAGTCAATCAAATGAATTTTGTGTTGCAGTCAATCACATTAAGTGACTAAAGGTATTCAAATCCCGACAAATGAGAGGGTACCCAGCCTGTTTTTCACTTTTGATTTTATTTCACATAACTCAGTACTGCTACACTAAGAATTTCTGTCTGACAAAACATCACATTATCCAGAAACTGAAAGGCATATCACTACGATCTTTTCTGATACAGAAAGAGCACATTATTAGGCAGCCGCAGAGGGGTGCCCAAACTTTTGCATGAAACAGTAAACAAATATATATACAAAATACATTACCTTTTGTCTAAACACTTACCACTAAATAAAAATAAGTGGTAAGTGCTAAGAGGTAATAATATATATTCTATATTTTATTTTAAATATTTAAAAACCGGTGAATTCTAGATGAGATGGGATTTCTGCTATATCTGCAACCATTGTTTAATGTTGCAGTGCAGTGTAGGAGTCAGATCTTGGCAGAGCAAAGATATTTCTAATCAGCTATAGCCTTTCCCAGTTGTTTTCCCAACAGAGATGCAAATTAGGCGAAGACTTAGGTGGAATAGATGGTGGTAGATACCTAATTAATCCTTGTTTAAAGTAGGGCTGCACGATAAATCGCATGCGATATTTAACGCGCATCTTGTCAGAAAGCCGGTTCTGTAATCAGCGGTAAATCTCCATCACGTGCGTGCTTTCACATTGAGCAGCATTAACTACACAGAGCCGTTGTTCACTGACGAGCTGCGCAACACCACGTTCATATTCGCGCGATTTTTTGCGCAGCTTGTCATATATTAAATTAAATTATTTAAATAACTGAAAAGATACTTTAAAAATGAAACTAAAACTGCCAGCAG
>NW_015656585.1:1860225-1869037 GCF_001515625.1 Sinocyclocheilus rhinocerous
CGTCAGTGAACAACGGCTCTGTGTAGTTAATGCTGTTCAATGTGAAAGCACGCACGCGATGGAGATTTACCGCTGATTACAGAACCGGCTTTTCTGACAAGATGCGCGTTAAATATCGCATGCGATTTATCGTGCAGCCCTAGTTTAAAGCGTCAAATTTCTTTCAAAAGGTTTACTTTATTTTGGTCACTATACCATAGACATGAGTGTTTAGACACAATTGGTACTTTTATGATTATTTGATTGTTTATAGCATAAAAATTATAATATTGTGCTTGAAAAGAAGCTGTTCCATGACAAATACTCTCTTAACAAACATAATGTCAACAAGCAGGTTGTTTTTGCATTGATTTACATCAAATATTATGGACTAGACAGTGGGAGGACATGAGCAGAAGCTAGTTTGACTCCTGCTTCCCACAGCCTCACCTTCCTCTTATGCTTTTTCCTCTCGTAGTTTCATCAGCTTTCCCTCTTCTCTACTCTCTTGCTCATCAGAAAAGATTCCATATCTGACTATATAGCTCCAATGAAGAGCTACACCCCCTTGATCTCCAAGGTGTCCTTCATACTGCATGATACAAACAAAGCATGTGCTGATAAGCTGTTCCTTTGGTCTGGATCTGCACACACCCAGGTCAAACACATACCGACCCCGGTCTGTCCATCTGGAGCCTGTCCATCTGTGGATTAGCCAGACCAGTCCTCTCGCCATGGCACCACCTGCTGGCCCTCCTCGCTGCAGCTGGTTCCGGAAGGGTGAAAGTGGGTTAGGCATGTGCTCTGAGCCTCTGGGTCAGGGGTGGATACATCGGGATTGGAGGGGTTTAATGGAGGTTTATAATAGTCACAGTAGCCAGAGGCAGGAGTCTATTATAGATGGCAGCTCCCTCAGGGCCCGCTCGTGGATCTACAGAACTACAGTATTAGGGCAGAAATGAATAGAAATGGAAATATGGAACATTATCAACTCAGAATTATGGGGCTTATATATCTGTTTTGGGAAATTTGTTTAAAGTGCCCCCCTTATGGAGTTGATCAGCCATATATAAATCATATATTACTAGAAGTACAGCTTTTAATTGGAAATCAAAGCTGCTCTGTTGTGTTCTCATTAATTCAGTGTCCTAGATATTTCGAATGCAAGATATTTATTGTTTAGTTGTAGCCGCACAAGCAAACTCCACTTGAGGTTGCCATAGTGAAGGAAACAGCTCCAGAAACAGTGTAAGATTACATAAGAGTTTGTTGGCATCAATATTTGATGGATTGTAGGAGGACAGAGAGATCTGTGTTGAAATCTGTGCAGAGAAATTCACTCACTATGGAAAGTCACTTAATAACGGATAAAAGCTGAAGGGGTCATATGTGAAGTAATGAGACAAGTGGATTAGACACTTTTATTACCAGATGACAATATGTTATTATTACATGTGGTATATAGCTAATAATGTGCTGCTGTAGATGTGGGAGAAGATCTCCAAACTTTGCCAAGAGGATGTTATTTAGGCTGCTATTTAAAATCTGAATGATCTGACAGGAAAACAACAACCTGTAAGTAAGTGTTTGTTACTCATTCCACATGCAAAGAGGTTATCCTTAGTCTTTACCCAGTAAACCAGGAAATTCATGTATTCATTTATTGGCTAAAAGAGGGTGACACCTCTTTTTTCTGTGAACTGATCTCGTTTAAAGGTTACACCGGTTGACTTGTCAAGAGCTGTGTAAAAGGTTCTTGATGCTGGTGTAGTAGCTTCCAGTTTGCCTCATCTCATATTATTTATTACCTTGGGGAGATTGCAGTCCCCCAAGAGCATTCAGAGGTATACAAGCCTCAGAGGTTAAATGGGGGCAAAATGCTCTTCTCAGGCATCCACGGCTAAGAGTTTGTTAACTAATGGTGGATGTTCAAATGAATTAACCATGTAGGATTAGCAGAGTAGTTGATGCTATTACTTTTAACTGTGTTGTCTTGGTGTCATTAAGTCTTATACAGTCTCCAGTAAGTGCTTGTTACATATTTTAATGTCTAAATGGATTGCTGTGCTGAAGATTGTTGAAGCTGCTGCCTAAATTCCTTATTGATTAAAGTGAGTGAATAGCAGGGTGGGAAGTGGCATATTCTCCAGAGATGGAGTTAAACGACACTGTGTTGTCTGGGCTCACTTTGATTGCAAACTAAATCATCCGGTCATTTAGATAAAGTATGTGCCCACAATTAACTGGTTTTAATGTAATATAGAAAATCCAATTAGTTGTGGGCTTTGATTTGAGGAGATGCAGATTCTTTCCCCTTGTGTCTCTGGATCTTAATTGTTTGTACAGAATATTTGCCTTCAGTGACGCTCCTTCAGTTTATAATGAATGACCGCTAGCTTGTCTTGGTCAAAATGTTTAAACATTTCTCCTCAAGGACCACCTGGTGTGTGGCCCTTATCTAAAGGCTTCTTGTTCTACAAAGCTTTGTTATTCTCTCATTTCCGCTTTCGGATAGATTTCCAGGACACCCCAGGTGTATTCCCTCACCACTTAGTCCTGTCAGCAGTGTGCACAGACTGAAGAAAAGGAAACTGGAAAAAAATGTATTAGTACTCACATACATATAAAGTTGTGCTTTCTCTTTTATTTGTTTTATCAATGTTCTCCCTAACATTGATAAAACAATGTTATTGTGGTAATACCATAGTATTCTTTTAAGTACCCAAGCAATTGTAGAGGGAAAGTAATTTTCTTTATCACAAATATTTTTTTATTGTTTTATCTGACAGACTCTATAGAATAACAACATTGATAATGATAAGAATTGTTGAAGGATCATGTGGGTCACAATATATTTTAAGGTCCAATTCTCACTATTAACAAACGATTAACTATGACTTTTGCCTCAATAAACTCCTAATTTGCTGCTTATTAAGTTAGTAAGTTAGTTGTTAAGTTTAGTTGTTAAGTATAGTGAGAATTGGTCCCTAAACTAAAGTGTTACCAACATGTGACACTGAAGACTGAAGTAATGGCTCCTGAATATTCAGCTTTACCATCATAGGAACAAATTACATATTAATACGTATTAAAATAATAAAAAAACAGTTATTTTACATTGTAAAATATTTTGCAATATTGGTGTTTTTACTGTGTTTTTGATCAGATAAATGCAGGTGAGCATTTGTGTGTCAAATAGCTACTCTACTCATAGCTGTGCCATTCAGATACTGTTTTTCTCAGTTGCAGACTTTAGTTAGTGGAATCAAAAGCGTGCATACTGCTTGTTATCTTGATTACTGATGGTAGATAATGGTATGTTTCCTGTTTTCCTGATAAACTAAGCCAAAATTCTCACAGTCCCCTGAAGCACCAAAACATGCTAATTGTCACCAGACCTCCAACAGATGACCACAATGCTGTTGAGGGTGAGTTCAGAAGGGCATGTTGGCCTACTTTGACCATACTTCAGGCAGCTGTAACTTCAGATATAATGCTGTTTTTTAGAGCAGTTCGGAAAGGATGATTCATGATACATTCAAAATTATTTCTGCATCTACCCAAACCATCCTCCACCATGAAAATGTAAATCTATTCAGTCACGTCTTCCACTCATTTATTATTTCCTGCAGTGTTTCACACTTTTCATTAGTATCATCTTATTTTCTAGGCTCTGAGTGCATCATTGATTAGATGTCCTGAGCTTCTTCCTTCAGGCTTCTTTATCATCATCAGTCATATTCACCTGAATCAGCCTTGCTTATAAAAGCTTTTTTTTCTTTTTCTTGGAACTTAGTAAATGTGATTTTACTTAGTTCAGGAAAAGGGATGTTCTTCTTTGTTGTCATAGTTTGTTGTCTGGTTTCGGATTTACCTACCCTTAAATGTCACATCCAAAGTGACTACTGTAGTAGCTTTACAATACACAAGGTGTCATATTACTTATTGAAGACACAAAAGTTCAATCCATATATTTTTTATTGTGAATGAGTGTTTTATTGTTTTTTGTCAATGATTTTCTGATCATTTTGTAGTAGAAACTCTTGTCAACAAAATCCAGTAGTCAAAAGTGAACAATTATTATGTGGTTAGTATGTTTAGCATGTTTAGTATTTATGAACTTATTTCAATGGCTTAAAACCACACATAAACTTGATACATGCTTTTCACATTTTATGGTAGCATTATTTTGTGCTCAATACAGTTTAATCAGATTTTAACCATTAAAATGCTATAAGTAACTGAAATAAGCACAAATGTTAGGGCATGTTAGGGCAAATAAAACCAGGGTTAAACATATTTCATTCAAAGGGTCACCAATATTCAATTTCTATAAGATGCCTATGGCAGCATATTTTACTGGACTTACCTGTTTTTAAACCTAATAGGCTACGGTTTTATTCAGAAAGTTCCTTAATAAATGATTTTTCAAGGCTTCATCAGTAATTTTGAAAATGTTTTTTGTAACTATCAAACTATTTTGCAACTAGCAACTATTTTGCAAGAAGTCTATTTGTTGTGTTTTTTGTTTAAATTACTTTAATCTTGGCATAAAAATGCATTTTTGCTGTTACTTTATGGGTAAATGAATGAAGGAATGGTTGCTTTACATGTTATTCTGACAGCAACAATGACTTCATTCCTATTTGCAGGTTATGACAATTTCCTCTTTGAATGGAGCTAAATCTGAGTGATATTTTTTCCCCCCACAGTTAATTAGGAGTCACAGATGTCCTCGTGACATTTTTCTGTCCAGGGTCATTAGTGAAGTTCTAACTCTATCCTCAACCTCATTAGCAGATCTGTCCCATCCATTCACTTGCCATATTAGCATCTGGCTCCAAAGGGTCAAGTGTGTTTCTTTGGTTTCAACCAGTTACACAAACTTCTTTAATACAACCATTAAAATCATACAAGGTTGGAAACTGTGAAGGAAATATAAAAGAACGATTATTTGTTGAAGATTTAAGACTATAATTTCTTTCTTTTTCTTCAAGTCTCATAGTAAATTGCATGCTGCAGATATGCTGCCTCTGTGAGACACATCATTTCTTGTAATTTAAATTTCTATGTAAATACATTGTAATATTGTGTATATGTAATATGTTATAACATGTGTAAATACACTTTTATGCTATATACTTTGTTTAATATTTGCCTTCCTTTGCAATTTTAGATCGAATTCGCTCATATCCCTGTCAGAGGATCTCTGTCTTGGACAGTACTTGTACTGTATCCCAGTCTTAATAGTAGATTCTGCTGATGAAAGCTACAATACACTACACAACTTTTAAAAGAGTTATTCTCTGAAAATCATTTATCTAATTTGGTGTTCCCATTCAGAAATACTGGCTTTTATAAATGTTATATCTTGGATTCAGGGTTTTTGTCAACTTGTTTTGTTTCAATTAGCACAGGGTTTGTATTTCTTTTTGGAACTATATGCCTCATTGATCTGAACTTATCTCAGTTTCTGAGTCAAAAATGCATTATTTGTGGATTTGTTTTTGCGTGTGTGAAATCTGTCAACTCTGAGCAATATCTGCAAACTGTGTCTGACTTCCAGTATAGTGATTTATTCTCCAGACTTCAAACTGGGTGAGAAATTCAGACAAAAGTTGTCTTGTGTTTTCCAGTTTTCCTTGTGTTTTTTTTTGTGTTTTTTTGTGTCTTGATTCAAAACATGAATCTGCCCTCAGAAAGTCAATGTTATTTATCAATTGTTGTTTTCTAACTGACAGTCAGCAGACACTTCTGTTGTGTTTGTAGTCAGAATGGTTAAAGGTATTATATGGTTAAAGATTATGATCAAGAGGAGAGATCATGTCTCATCAGAACCAAACCTTCAGGTCTTTTGAGAGAAAACAACTTTCACACAGATTCATTCAGAACATGACTCAGTTTTTATCACAAAAACATTGCCTTTTTTGCCACAGGGATCAGGAAAAGGTAAAACAAATGTGATAGTAAGTTACGTGTTGTCTTTTAGTCATCAGATGATATGGCTTTTTAGCCCCACACATTTATGAGAACAATATTGTTCTCAAGTGCATGTGGGTTTAATATTAGCCACGTCATCAAACTACTTGACAGAATCTGACTCATTCGATTTCCGTGAGACATTTTCTGTGGGTTAATATCAGGATCTACTGTCCATTTATCACTTAACATCATTTGCGTGAAATTTCTTTCATCCACCACCACGCTGGGTGCCACTTTGATTATTCGCTCTGTAATGGTAGCACTTCTCTGTTGGCAAACAGAGAAGCGTTACATAAGCAGCATGATAAAGAGCCCTGTGGATTTGTTTTTGCTGTACGGAGTTTATAAAACCCCACAGTGCCTCTGCTTCAGCCCAACCTGTCTCTGCTTGCATGGGTCTGACAGAAATAGCAGCTGATGGAACAAGCTCGCCGGCCCTGATGGGTTAAGGCTGAGTGGGCTGAGGGTGGATTAGAGCTTTCCGTAGCTCAGAATTCTGGGTAGGCGTTGGACTGGATCTCGCTCCATTGCTGCATGAAACATTCCCATATGTTCTAGATAATTACACAAAGACGTCCTCGCAGAGTACTGGAGCTTTGACACATTTTCTTTTAGCATCTCCAGCCCGGTTTGTTGTGGCTGTTGATGTATTATACTGTATATACAGTATATGACATATTGTTTTGCAGCATATGCAGGTGCCTGAATTTAAGTGACAGTTGCTTGGGTAGATATCCAGTCAAGGATGTTTTTGGTCGTAATATTTAACAAGCACACACTGATCTGCCGCAGTACTAAAATCACTGACAGGTGAAGTGAATAACATTGATTATATAGTTACAATGGTACCTGTCAAGGGTTTGAAAGGGGTCCGTTTTCACTGTTGCACTGTGGTGAGATTTTGAAAAATACTGAGATATAAATTTTTGGTCATACCGCTCAGCACTACTAAATAGTATTTATAAGTATTGTTGGTATAGTGATAATGATATACAAACAATTATGGTTGAAAATAATGTTTTCATTCATTGTATGCATTCTTCTGTATTTACTATTTAGTTTGAGCTTTTTTTGACCAGTTTGTCCTAAGAAAGTATTCTTGTAAAAATTTCACATACTTTCATCATTAGTGCACCTTTCGTGCAATCCGTAACATGATAGTATCCAGCATGTGCATTTCTTCAAATATGCTACTTTATGTTATGTTATGTTATGTGAAAAATACCGTGATATAAATTTTTGGTCATACCGCTCAGCACTACGAAATAGTATTTATAAGTACTGTTGGTATAGTGATAATGATATACAAACAATTATGGTTGAAAATAATGTTTTCATTCATTGTATGCATTCTTCTGTATTTACTATTTAGTTTGAGCTTTTTTTGACCAGTTTGTCCTAAGAAAGTATTCTTGTAAAAATTTCACATACTTTCATCATTAGTGCACCTTTCGTGCAATCCGTAACATGATAGTATCCAGCATGTGCATTTCTTCAAATATGCTACTTTATGTTATGTTATGTTATGTTAAATGTGTTGTGGTACATAACTTTTGTACCTTAAGAGATGTTAGCATAGCTATTATTCTTGCATATGCTCTTTGTTGCTTTTTTGTTCTTGACTAACACGTTTCACTGTTTTAGCTGAACATATAGTTCAATACACAGTACTGGTTTTGTTGCAGTCTATTATTGGTTTACTTATACTGCCAATAAGTGGATGTGATTTCAGAGTCTGTGGCTGGATGAAAAGACCTGCTGCTAAATGGATGGATCATTCAGTGGATGATCACAAACAAAGTGTGTGTGCAGCACAAGTATGCGCTTGTGTGTGTGTGTGGACGTAGTTATCCTGCAAATGATAAATGACTCCTTTCCCTGTGCTGTAAAAGTGCGAAACAAATACAGTGGCTTTCAGTGTGATGGAGAGCGAAGCTTCAAAATGAAACCATAAATGTGAATAATGTAGTTCATAAACAAGGGTGCATTGGAAGAGTTCTGAAAGCTGTCTTGTGTCAGCGATGTTTAGATTGATCTACAGAGGCTTTCTCAGCAAGCCTTTGCTTATCTGATGCATTTTTTCTTACCATAGAAACTTTTCAATTGCGCAACTTTATTGCCCAAGAAATATACAATACTTTATGAGCATATGTTACACTTTCTCATATGGAAACATCACTCTAGCAAATTTGATCATCAAAATGCTTGAACAATATTTAAATGCCACTAGCTCTTGTGCCGTATTCATAACTTTTCATTCTGTTATTTTACCAAAGGCTAAACTTTTAGGGTTAAAAGTAGTTTTTATATTATTGTGTACTGGTTATACTTTTATATAGGTGATAGCTATGAATCTATAAATCTATAGCTTTAAATGGGTTTAACCCGCTTAAGTGTTTTATGTAATTTCCAACCCATTAATACGTTTTCAAAGGCTTTGACTGAATCTTGGGGTGTGAGTGTGAGTTAGGTGTGGTATTTTGCCCTGGCATGTGACACTCTTTTTATTTTAAGTTTTAAGCAGGGCCGTGCAGAGACCTTTGGAGGGGCAGGTGCTCAAATTATAAAAGGGGCACATGGAGCACGGCTTTTAATAGGGCTGTGCTCCTTGCTGAGACATGTATCGAAACAGATGCTTCTGTATTGATAGCAGCAAATGCCGTGACGCAGTTTTGAAAAAGAAACACAGAACAGAAAAGACCATTTTAAGTTTAAAAGTTAAATAAATATTTCTTTGCACCTCTTAATCACTCTGAAAATAGAAACGGAATTAAATTAGGCCTATTATTATTATTATTGAGTTTACAGGGTATGGTGGTTTTGCTGTTGTAAACACTACTGTTGTTGTTGT
>NW_015656585.1:1869216-1884639 GCF_001515625.1 Sinocyclocheilus rhinocerous
AGGGCACTTTGGGCATCAAGGGGAAAGGGGCAGGTGCTCAAGCACCCATCGCACCCCCCTCTGCACGTGCCTGGTTTTAAGTCATTGTTATTGGGCATAACAGAAAGCCATACTTGTGTATTTATTAAGATAGCGATGAATTATATCTTTGAGAGCTGCATCACGTCCTGTGCTGCGGGTCACTGATGGAGAGGCTGAAATGATCAGTGACAGAAAGGTCTCACCAGCTCTTAGAATCCATTAACCGAGGAGACATTGCATTGCTTTGAGACTTTATCTATCTCTGTAAAGTGAAAAGAAGATTGCAAGGCAAGGGAGCACTTGGAGTCACTTTGTACTTGGTACAATTATTTGGTCCCAGAAATCTCGCAGAAAATTTTGCTATTGCTTTTTTAGTTAACCTCTGTCTTCCTGCTGAAAATGGTTTCAATTATGGTTTCAAATAGGTATGATTTCACATGTGCTTTAAAAAACAGCTGAAAAAGCTCCTTGTTGGAAACGGATTGGTTTAAATCCTATTCATGGAGTTAATGTGATAACTCCACCTTGCAATTCCTTTGCTTTCTAGAACGTTTTTTTTTTCTGTTTTCCACATGAATGTTTAATAATACCAGTCTTTTGACAGGAGAACTGCATACATTATGTATACTAACGTTTTGTGATGTAAATCCTGCTGAGTGAATCCTCTACAGTGAAAGTAGGCCTACTAGTAAAACACTCGATTATGACTCGTGACTGAACACTGAACTCTGATTGTTCACCTACAGTACATTAACTGAAATTATACATATCCTCCTGACTACCAGCTATGGAGTTTTGTCCACTGTAGAGGACATTATGTTTTAGCGATTTCTCTGAGACGTTACATGTCACAATTTTAAAGGTCCCATGACATGCTGCTTTTTGGATGCTTTTATATAGACCTAAGTGGTCCCTAGTACTGTATCTGAAGTCTCTTTCCCGAAATTAAGAAAAAAAATTATATATCAATATTCCTATTAAATATTAGAATATCTTGCTAATTATTACTCCCATTATTGCACTTATTTGTTCATTCTATGTTGCCACAAAAACACATTAATATGCAAATTAGATAGAGTTTATCAAAAACACATTAATATGCAAATTAGATACAGTTTATAGATACATTGTATATAATGGAAAAACTCGTTTATGGCCATTTTACACACATTTTGAATAAAGAAAAATGTTTTTTAAAAATATCTTTCATAACATAGTTGAGAATAATCTTTATATAAAGTTTGGTATAAAAAAATTAAAAATTATTTCTGATTAAAACAAAAACCCACTCTTTTTACCTTTTCATGTCTATTCATGTCTTTTTATTAAAAAAAAACAGGACTTTTTAAATGACTTTTTCTACAGAGGACATGGCATAACATATGAATAAAATATCATTTTTCAAAAATGTTATTTTTCAAAATGTTTCTTATGCTCTAAACAATGTAATGACATGACAAAATACTAAATTCACAAAACTGTTTTTTCCTGGTAGTCAGGAGCATATACTCATTACATTTTAATGATAATGAAATGCCTACACAGAATGGTCTGAGGAGTAGGTGTAAACTTCAATTGATTTTAGGTCTTTGTAAAGATATAAAAAAGCCTGGGAAACTGTGCTCAGGCTAGGAAAGTGATGAATGGACTATTGATGGCCCTGTGACCTACACTGTTTGTATGGAAAATAGCTGCAGTTATAAAGGATAATGGGTCAGTTATACTAGGAATCCAAGCATTACTTGAAACCCATGCTTAATGGGGTAAGTTTCCTTTGTGTTTGGTGATTCCTGTTCTTCCTTCAACCCAGCATGAAACAAATATGCATCACATTACATTTTTTAGTTTATGTCAGGGGTGTCTAAACTAGTTCCTTGAGGGCCGCTGTCTTGCAGAGTTTAGCTCCAATCCTAATTAATCACACCTGAACAAACTAATCAAAGTCTTAAAACACACTAGAAACGTTCAGGCAAGTGTGTTGAAACGTTGGCCCTCCAGGAGCTTGACTGGACACCACTGGTTTATGTTGAAACTGGGTAATCCAAATGGATGAATATGGTAATAATTCATTACTGTGGCATACATCGAAGTACCATAGTATTGGCATTTTCATTTCTTTCTCTCTTAAAACATATCTATCAGTGTTTGCAGCTTAAATTACTGTAGTGGCTCATGACACATTTGTTGTTATCCAAAGCCCTTAGCCTGATGGTAGACTGTCAACGTTGCAAATAGAAACGCTGATTATATTTCAGTCACATTTATCAATCATGGTAGTCAAACAGAATTATGGAGACAGTCCAATCATGTCCAGAGTTTGATATGTTGCGCTTTTATTTAATGTTTCCTACACAGTGGAAAAGGAAAGTGTATATTGTTGTTTTATAACATGAACATTATATAAAGGCATTATTGTGAGTTAAATGTGTGAATAAGTCTCGCAAAGTAAAGAAATAGTTAACACAAAAATTTAAATTCATTCAGCCACTTATTCAGTCACTTTCATGTGATATTCATTTTACTGTAGAACATATAAAGAGATTATATTTAATAGGATGTCCATGCTGCTCTTTTCCATGCACGTGAATGAAAGTGAATGATGGCCAGTGCCTGTTTAGTAAAATGTAAAAAAAAAAAGTGCCATGAAAGTAGTCCATATGACAAACACTTTATTAAAAGTCCTGTGAAGTCATTGAATAGCTTTGTGTGTTTTGTATATAGTAAAATTTGCAATGTCATGATCTGTTACAGGACACACAAGAATCAGTACTGCTTTACTGCTGTCTAACCTGACATGACAAATCTTGATGAGCCAAACAGTATTTGAATATGCAAATGTTAATAAGATTTGAGAGCTTTAGGGAATGAAGAGAAGATTGTTAGTGATTAACCACTTATTTTAAAGTCTGTTCACACAAAATTATCATATGGCTTCAGAAAACTGTGGAATAGGCCTATAGCACATCTGTTTTGGAGCTTGACAGCTGTGGTCATCACTCATTTTCACTGAATCCATGCTTTTCCTTTTGTGTTCTATAGAGGAAATAACATCATACAAGCTTTGGGACAAAATAACTGTGAGTAAAAGACAGACTTTTCATTTTGGGTGAACTATCCTCTTTACACCTCCACTAGCATGACCTACATCCGAGCCTCTCTCGGCTAACCTTTAAAAAAAACAAAAAACAATGCAAATGCAATTTATCTTTTGCCACCTGCAGTGTGTGGAAATAAACAAATCTGTCCTCCGTAGCCAAATAAGAGCACATCTATTATTTCATGCTGCTCCACCTATACACAACTCACCGTATGTGTCCAGATAACACTGATGAATCGCCATGCAATGGAAAATACCTCTGTGAAGAAGCTCCTATGATATTTCACATCAATCATCAGTGTTATTAAACTTTTACCAGTTAACCATTGAAACATGGTTGTGAGAGAACCATTACAATGACATTTTGTAAACTGAGCTGGCAGTCTCATATACACAGCAGAGATCGGGCATGCAGGGATGATGACTTAATCTCACTTTGGATGTGTTTGGTTGGCTACTCCATTCTTATAGATGCAGTACGTCTAATAGGACTTGAAAATATCTAAGTGCTGTTTGTTTTATTGTTTTATTATTTCTAAGGATTTTGTATAATTTTTTTTAACATGAAAGTAAATAAATGACAGTTACAAGCAAATTACATCAACAAAGGGTTGTTCGTTTTGAGACAAAACAACCCCCACCCATAAATAAATAGTTTGTCTGACCTACCAATAGTCATTATTTTTGGTACATAATAATAATAATAATAATAATAATAAATTCCCTGAAATGCAGAATAAATGCTTTTCAGATTTCTTTAAATAAGTTAGGCCTGAGAAATAATGTTAAAATATCAGATCAGTTTATTTTTTAATAATAATATTACAATATAATAATAATAATAATAATATATTTCTCAAAAACATCTTTTTTTTTTTTACTTTCCCATCATACCGTAATGACACTTCTGACCTCTCTCTTACCCGAGCCATCTGTCCAGTGAAATGATGTCCATGTACCTGTGGAGTGGAATATCCTACATCCTGGTCATTATAAGCTCTGTACTGTATGTAAGTCTCCAGAGGCTGAAACTTCATCACCGTCATCACTTATTCATGAGAGACGCTTATTATGCAAAGCTCTGAACAGTTCCGCTAAATGCTTTTTGACCCTGAAGAGACATAAGCGAAAGGTAAGAGAAGGAGCTTTTGTTTACCTTTATGGATTGTCATACTATTTAGTAAATGTTTATTTTGTAGCTGCTCTTGACAATATTGACTCTATGAGTAATGTGTTTTGTGCACATAACAAAAATAGGTCCAAGAGGAATCAATTTACCGCCTCTCAAACTAGTCCAGGAATATAAATATCAGTAAATTTTGATACAGTATGGTTTTAGAGTTTGTTCTGGCCTGTTCAGACAGCTTTGCCTACACACACCTACATGTAGATTTCATAGATATTGTTTCAGTTGATTTTGGATTATTGTCTTGCCAGGTTACTCTAAAATAAGAAAAAAGAAGCTCATTAGCTCTTGCAAATGGACACAGCTGTGTCACCTGATGTTTGCATTTAGGAAAGAGGATTATGTTCATATATTTCAGAAAAGGAAAGAATATAGTTGTATAACAGTAGCGGCACATTTGAACGTATTTATGGCAGAAAGTTGTTTGAGGCAGATTAATAATTTTATTACTTTTTTTTTCATTTAGAGAGATGCAGTCTGGTGTGACCTATAAGGACAACTGTATCACCTAAAGGTTAAACTGCATTCATGAGTGTGTGTCTCTATTAAATGATGCACTTAGCAGAAACCCACAGGTGTGTCAGCTAATAATGAAGACTGACCTTAGGAATAAGTTAACTAAATGTTGTAAGCTGAAATGTATGCCAGTGCCTACATTCGACTGCTAAACACATCATCTACCAAAGGACTAAATAATCTAGGACTCAAAATTGCATTTAAACCAGGAAAAAAACATCTTTATGCTTTTGTAAATGACTTAAAATGTTATCATGTGAAATTAATAATGCATATTTAAAATTCTGGACTATATGGAGGCATAATAAATAGGGAATTCACATAATATATAAAAAAAAAGAGATTACACAATCCTGAAACATGCAGATTTAATTCTCAGTTTTGAAATATTCATTATTATTATTTTTTTGCACTATTGTGGGTGTTTCTGAAAAATTCCCCAACCATAATGTAATTTAATGTTTCAGTGAAATAATACAATAACATTATCTGACTGTGAATCATAAACTTGCAAGTCCACATTTTCATGTACAAATTCAGTCATATCCGTGGATAATAAATGACTCATTTACTATATCACCCAGTTATGTTCTGCTTTATAACATTACATAAATAATTTAAAAAAGCGTTGGGCTCTGTCATTGTCTAATGCTTAATAATAGAGTGTGACTCAAAAACTTTGATTGAACCTTCCTTACTTCAAACTTTTAATGATGCCCCCCATGTTTGTCTCATATCCCCAATGCTTCTGAAGCCAACTATGGCTAGACGCTAGAAATCTGTCATAATGAGCAAATTGAAACTGAAATGAAATTTTCAAACACAACAATAACAAGGACCTGAGGGCACAATTACTTTCTAAACTTCTTGTCATTCTTTAAGACTGAATAATAACCAGTGTTTGTTGAGTGACAGTAGTGTCAGGGTGCTGTTTTATTCAAGATGAACTCTTTCTTATGAAGCAAAAAGCAAAAAAACAAAATGAAAATAAATTCCTCTTGGCAGCGAGTAGATGAATGTTTTTGTTTCTGCACTGATTCGAGTGCAGTATGTAGTATAGGATTGTGTCTCTCCCTTTCTATTTTGCTTTGTCTCCTCTTCCTCATTTGATTACCTTTGTGTTATGATACGTTTGTGGACAGTTTTTAGTAGTCAAACCTTTTGCTGCTTATTGGCTAATTAATTACTTTACCAGGATGGAAAATGGCCTGCATGACTTTGTCATAAGGGGGGATTTTTCACATATTAATTCATTTAATGAATTTAAATTTTCTTTGTGGTTTCAGATTTTGGACCCCACTGCATTTTTCAAAAGTAATATTCAAGAATTTATTTATTTTTTTTTTTTAAATTTAATTTAATTTAATTTAATTTAATTTAATAACAGCACATTATGTTACATCGGCAGCTAATCAGCAGTTTTATTTAGTGTTTCATATTGTGAATGCTTGTGTGTGTGTGTATTGGTGTTTAGATGCGCAAGTGTGTGTGGGTGTACATGCTTTAAGAATTACTGCCAAGTCACCACAAACTGTCCCCAAAGTCCTATGAGGGTATAAAGCAGTAAAGTAATTTACTACTGTGCACTAACATCTCCTTGAGTCACGTAAACATTATTAGCATTCACCCTGTAGTACACTGCATATTTCTTATTACAAGAAACTGGTGACAGCGCTTTAATGGAAATTTGCAGAGTTATTGTTGTTTTAATATAAATGTGCAGATTTCATATGCCTCTGATCGTGCAGGGTATGTATATTGAAGACGGATAGAGGCAGACTGTCTCCGTGGTAAATACTAGAAACTGAGGAGCTTTGGATAATAAGAAGTTCTTGTTGAGTAACAAACTAACTCCATGTTTAATAAGGAAAAAACAGTGTAAATCAAACAGCTGCTAATGGTTAGCCCTACAGTCTTCAGGAAATTAGCATTCTATCTTCTGTTGCAGTTTAATAGGGATTTAATGTTTCTCTTTGATACTTTGTCAAGGTCTGATGACCTGCTCAGAGGCAGAGTAACTGTTAAATAGTCTTATTACAACAACATTAGCAGAGAATTTACATTTCCAGGCCTTCACAGAACTGTAGCCTGAAGTTTCTCAGAAGGCAAGGCAAGTGAGGATTGTGGCTCTTTTGAACATCTCAAGGTTGTGAGGTCTGCATTTGGGACGGTAGAGGCAGAATGATTATGAAACTGTGAGGGCAGAGTGAAATGCAAACGTCCTTTCCCTTTCAGTCGGTCACTCTCGACGTCACGTCGGATGACCGACGAAATTGGGATCTCGCTTAGAGGGACCAATCTACTTCGAGTGTAAACTAAATGGCTGCTGTATCTTACAGTCAAGAGAGGGAGCCTTGAAGAAGAGCTATTTCTATTATATTGAGCTGCACTGTATTGGTGGGAGAAGCTGATGTACCAACACTTCATGTTCTAAGTCTTCATAACATTAAGCATTAAACTGGGTATAGATTTCCTGAAGTATGTGCGTGAGATCTTGGTGCAGTGTGTACATAGGCCTGTCTGACCACCTCACTGTTTCCTCTCCTCCTGTAGGGCATCAATATTGTGGAGCCAAGTAATGAAGAATCTCTTCCCCCGTCAAAGCCAGGAATGTATCAGCTGGACATTGTGTTGAAAAAGGGCAATAATCTGGCCATCAGGGACAGGGGAGGTATGTGCCCTTTTTACCACATTTATGTAACTTTTTTTTCCTGTGTGACCTGAATTTTCAACATTTCTGAGGTTCTGTTGAGCTCCTTTTTTATTGTAGCATTTTGCCACCCAACATTATCTGTCAAAATTCTGCAGGTGACATTTAAATGAACTAGTTTCATTCAAAGAAGTTACTAATTAATTTGTAGGTTCAACAAAAGTCATTAAAAAAGGAAAGAAATGTAATTTATATATACAGTATATATGGGTATAAAAATAACTGCAGGAATAAGCACAGTACTATACACTGATGTATTGTTTACTATCCAAGATGTACTGCTAACTTAGTAACCCATTTAATGGAGAAGTCACTAACTAAGTAGGTGAATTACAATCAGATGAATAGGAACTGCCTATTTACAAAATATTTTTACAACTTAAAATAACTCCTTTGTGTTTTTAATATATTTTAAAATGCAATTTTTTTTTCCTGTGATAGCAAAGCTATCTATTAAAACAAAATATTACTGACCCCTAATTTTTGCACGGTAATGTATGTTGTTTTTAAAAACAAAACCAAAAAGTCCAAAAAGTGAATGTACTTCTAACTTTGAATAACTGTCAATGGAGAAATACACGCTTTATAGCCAGATAGCGTAGTTACACTGTCTGTTATTGCACTTATTCCTCTCATTTCACTGTCAGAAAGAAACAGACATGCTCTGAGAACAGCATGTGTGAAGAGAACAAACAGTGGCAGCAGTGATGAATGACAGTGTTGAGTCTGTTCTTACTTTTAGGTTGCAGACTCTGTGTGTTTTCTGCTGGTTTTAACCTTGGGTCATGGAGGATTTTGTGTTTGTGTTTGTTAGGATGGTGTGGACAGCTTGGCAGAAACTGATCCAGGATTCTAACATCAGGGATGTTGTGATGTTTCATTGTTTCCTGTTGTCTTTCTCTGGCATTGAAATCCATCCGTCAGCATCTGTTAATGATCTGATGTGTGTGTGTTTGTGCGGAGGAAGTGAAAAACATGCAAAGCATCTCTGGTGGACGTTTTTACTGTCCAGCAGCTCAGTTATTGTAAAATTATAAATGTAATGTGTGAGATTAATCAGAAAATGACCACTCCTGCTGAGTGATGGGTACTGGTATTGCAGAATGTTCCATGGACTCGAGACGATGTTGGAGTATTTGTCTTGTTTTTGCAATATTACCCATACTGTGTTGAGCGACAGGGGTTGTTTTTATGAAACCACACATTCACACTCCTTCCTCTAGTATTATTGCTCATTATACTGCAGCGTTTCGTGACTTAACATTTGCATTTTCTGTCTTGTCAGTTTGCCTCTCTCTAAAAACACGATCTTACTCACACATATTGAAATCACTACATTTATGGGCTGTTTGGAAGCATATGGGTAGCAAAATTCATTTTGAAATATAATGAATTTATATTTCATAAGGTATAAGTTATATGTTATAAGTTATATATTTATAAGTTGCAAAATAAAAAATGAAATTGTATTTCCCAAATTGATTAGATATGTTTAACATTTCCAAGCCAAAACTGTAGCAAAATTATCATTTAAATGCCATTTTTCCTAAATGCGTTTAGACTTACGGGTAGGACACTTGAGATTGCATTTTCATCGTGATACTGCGTGATAATTGTAGCAAAATGCAGTGTGAATTTCAAAATGCATTCTGAGCCAAATGTGCAGCAAAATGGTTGCAAAAATGGTGATTTAAATCTTTTATTTTTCTTAAATGCATTGACACTTACACTTCAGACATTGCAACTGCATTTTCATTAAATAACCCGCCATAATGTAGTTTGTCAATGTGGATTTGAAAATGCATTCCGAGCCGATCACGCCCCCAACCTGTCAATCATTATATCAAGGCGGGGTTCGGCAACAAGACGCACAATAGGTCAATATTCCCCATTAACCAAACGCTTTTCACCTGCCTCAACATCTCACTGTTTTACACTCCGATTGATGCACATAAGCAGACAGTGCAATTCTACACTTATTTACTTGCCACCTTACACCGTGGCTACCAGTGGTGTAATGTAACGAAGTAATAATACTTTGTTACAGTACTTAAGTATTTTTTAGGAGTATCTGTACTTGAGTTTTTTTATTTCTGTCAACTTTTACTTTTACTCCACTACATTTCCGAATTAAAATGTATACTTTCACTCCGATACATTTCCCCGAAGCATATTCGTTACTTACTACAAAATAAAGTCGGAATAACACAGACTGCAAGCAAGCAGGTTTGACGAATCAGTGTTCTGGCACTTGTAAGTTAGACTCCTAAAAATACCTTTGCTCATGTGCAAACAAGTGTGCTCACAACCGCGGATAATTTCATTTTCCACTCAAGTCGAGTCTGGGGTGTGTGATATACAGTATATCTATGATAATATGGTAAATGTTGTTGTAATGACGTGCGATCTGGCATTATCGAGTGTATCACCTTCACCAAAACATTTATTTGTTGAGAATAAAGTTGCAAAATAAATTAATAATATTTTTTTTTATTTTATTTGGAAAAATAAATCACATAAATTAAAAAAGGAAGTGCTCTCCAATAGTAGAGCAGATGGTGCTATTGATTTGTTTTTATTTTTCTGACACAATAAATATATATATTTTTTAATTAATTGGCTTAAAAGATGTCTAGCTAACCCTAAGTCCATTTGGTATTTTATTCCCAACCATATTTTTGATAAAATTGGTGGTTTTTCATTCATTTTGAAATGTAACTATCTACCCTCTAAGCTACCTATAGCTTTGTTAAAATTTCATCAGCAGTGTCTCCTCGCTTGGAAGCTTTGCTATGTTCACAGTTTTTCACCCCATAGAACATTTTTATGGAATAACAGGGATATTACCATCAGAAATAAATCCTTATTTTCCCCCAGGTGGTTTCAAAATAATATTAATTGTATCCTTTGCTTATTTGATGATTCAGGAAATATGTTCTCTTATGAGCAATTCGTGACATACCATACTTTCCCGATTCCTCCAAAAGAGTTTAATAAGGTGGTTAAAGCAATTTCACCTGGATTAATTCACCTTGTTAAAAGTCATTCTATATTTAATTCAAGGAGTTCAGTTGCTACCCATGCTTTGCTATTGGAAGGCGTTGATCTGTTAGATAAGAAATGTAACAATAGGCATGTGCGCCACATTTTTCAATTTAAAAAGAACATTTCTTCAAGAGGAAAGTTCTACTGGAGGTCCTTGCTTGATGATATAGACTGGAAAAGAGCCTGGCTTTTACCTGGGAAATATTGTATGTCCAATAAGGCAAAGGAAACACATTTAAAAATTTTACATGAAATATATCCTGTCAATTCTAATGATTCGAAATATTTGGACATTAACAGCTCATGTTTCTTTTGCAAACAAGCAGAGGAGACATTAGGACATCTATTTTTTGAATGCCCTATATCCAAGCAATTCTGGTCTGACCTAGATTCTCATATATTTGATTTAGTCAATTTTGTACATTCCTTAAGTTTAAAAGACATTATTTATTATTATAATAACACTAAAAATATGAAAATGAAAATGCAATCTCAAGTGTCCTACCCGTAAGTCTAAATGCATTTAGGAAAAATGGCATTTAAATGATAATTTGCTACAGTTTTTGCTTGGACATGTTAAACATATCTAATCAATTTGGGTAATACAGTTTCATTTTAATTTGGCAACTTATAAAGAGTTAAAATATGTTTTTAATTTACATATTAAAACTAGTGTAGAAAATGGCAAATGTAAATTATATACTGTAATTGAATTTTCATTTTCATTTTGCGCTAAATGTTGCGTATGGGAAAATTTAAATTTAAATACAGAAATACATTGCCATTTTACATATTGCATTGTCAGTTTGCATATTACATTTCAAAATGAATTTTGCTAATCATATGCTTCCATATGTTTACACCTGGTCACTTTATGGGTTTTCTCTGATCGGATAGCTATCTGATCATGAAAAGATCAGGTGTAATGCCCTCCGAAACACTTTCGAGAATGATTTAAATCTGATCGCTCAAACCACTTCAGGAGGTGGTCTGAGACACATTCCAGACAAAACTGGACAAGTGTAAATGCATCTGGTTGTTGAAACCACAAATGTAAATTTTACTCCTCCCAAAATGTTGAAATAATAAATGTGTGAGAGCGTGTTATAGGCTATATGACATGGCATAGCCAGACGTGACCGCGCTAATGCAACACGCATTGTAATTATGACTCTGTGTGCATTATTCAATGACCTTTTTTTTTTTAAAACGCTCTTGGCCCGTTGCGATTTTTGGGAAGGTAATTATGAATATGCAACAGAGAGGCCTTTTTCTAATTAGATAATACAGCCTGTGATTGTTTTTCATACAGAAAAGAAAATGAATTTTGTCTCACCCCGTCTTGTCCTAAAAAGCATCCACAGGTGTTTATTTTGGTGGGTTTTTTTTAGTAGTGAATGGGTGCCGCCAGAATGAGAGTCTAAACAGCTGATAAAACATCACAGTAATCCACATTTTTGTAATAAACAAACCATCAAGATATTTTTAACTTTAAACTGTTGCTTTCAGCTAAAATATGAGTCCTCTATCCATAATATTGCTCTCTCCAGTGAGAAAGTTGTGTCATCTGAAATGTACACAGATCAATCATTGCTAACAAGCGAAATCAATCAAAAACAAATATATCACTATAGATTTTGATGTGCGAGGACAGCAAAGAATAGACTTTTTCACTGAAGGAAGCATTATTATGGATTATTAAGAGCAAGTGATGTAAATTTCTCCAAATCTGTTCCAAAGAAGAAACAAACTTATCTACATCTTGGGTGGCCTGAAGGTGTATTTGCTTGTTTGTTAATTTAATTTAATTTAATTTAATTTGTTTGTATCATTATTTGGGTAAATTATGCATTTAATGAGTAAAACTAGAATTAAACTTATTTTCTTTTTTTCTTTACTATTCTGACAAAAATGTGGATGGCATTTTCCTGAATGTTTTTTCTGTTACTATGTGGTGGTGTGATTGCTTTACCATCATTGATCATCCATTCGGTGGTCTCACTCTGAGTCATGTGTTGTTGGTTGGCAGAATATGTTCAGGTGTGACCTGTGTCACAATGGCCCACTTATTATTTGTTGATACATCAGAGCTTACTGACTGCTGGTGGGCGATTTTAACAAGCACTAGGAGCATGTTGGCACGCACTGATGCTGGGGGACACAGTAGGAATGTGGGTCTGTTTTGAGACTGAGAGACTTCAGACCAGCATTCATGTTGTGCTTTACATTTTACACAAACTATTGCATCTGTGGATCCTAATGAACTGATGGATTCTGTGGGCAATCAAATGACTTCCATCAAGATTTCATCTGTGCTTGGTCTCTGAAGTCACGAGAGGAAATTACTGCAGGATATTGTATCCCCACCTCAAATTACAACTTTAACTCATCATCTTTAGTAACACAAGAAAACTCAGCTAGCCTGAAGAAAAATATGTTTTTCTTTAACTTTACTACTAAATAATACAGCCAATATACAGTCACAATGTTGATGACCCCCATAAAACCAATCATATTCTATACCATGGAATTTATGTGCTACTTTATGGTGCTTAAAGAATATGCACATGTCCAACAACACATGCTTTTAATATGGTACCATGTCTAAAAATCCCTGCCATTACCAAACAAAACAAAAAACAAAACAAAACAAAACAAAAAAGATAGTCATTGTACTTTCTTGTTAGTGATGATCTTTTGCATAAACCCCCAACTTAATTAATTAATTAACTCAAACCTTTCTTACGTGGTTACTGTTTTTGGAATTAAGCGTGCCATACTTCTTTTTTCTTCTTTTGTTTAGTGGCAATTTACATTTGCACTGTATGTCACCACCTACTGGGCAGTGGTGCTGTGCAATAATTTTTCATTTTATATTTAATTTTTTTATCTTTCATCATTTTTTATTACAGTGAACAAGAATCATATTGTATGTTTGATGCTAAATATATAAATAAAGAATAAAAATGAATAAATAAAAAACAGTCTGTGCTATATTATATAGAAAGCATCCAGCTGCAATAAATAAATAAATAGATAAATAAAGTTTTGAATGCAGAATGAGTAAATAGAGTAAAAAAAATATTGCTTTATGTTATGATAATTCTCTGGAGCATGTTGTTCAGAGAAGAAGTTAATATGGCTACTTTCATACTCTGAAAGTTACCTCAGAGTGAGAATTTCATCTTACTTTTTGGACATATAAATATCATAAACGGCTCCAAATTCAATATTTTTGAAATATTTTTGAATAAAATATTCAGAGATTTTTTTCCTCCTCGAGTATGAGCCCCACATTTTTTTCATACTCTGAAAGTTACCTCAGTTTTTGGAACTGAAAGTTGAGTTTATTCATTTACTCATCCATAAACAAACGCGGGAATGTCACATAACCTGCTTTCTGAAATACCCCCCAGGTTATCATACAAAATTTGGGCTAAACAGAACAAGATAATACATTTATCAACATCACACTTCCCCTTGGTGGCTACATGGCTTATAAGGCTATTCATGCAAGGAAATAGATCTAGAGTAAGATCCTGCTTTTTCTGTTGGTGGTGCTTATAGCTACTTTTATGACAACTGTTCTGTTCCTGAAATGGCCACAGTTTACGGGCACACAATCTAAAAGGAACATGACATTTGTCTTTTGGTCTATACTGTATAAAATTACAGCTCAATTGAAACGGCTGCCAGCCAGGCTTCAGTGCCAGTTTGTCAGTGTCTGTCATCATTGCTGGCAAAGGCAATTGCACAGTCTGTGATGTGTTTATGTGGTATGAATGATGTGCATGGCTTGTGTTTGATATTCACATCAGGTCTTATTTGGTTTTTATTCATTTATCTTGAAGTAAAGACCTGAAAATAAACTGCCATCTTTCAGCTATCTCTCATGGTGCACCAACATAGTTCACAGCTGGGCACCAACATCCATGAACAAACAGATTGCTTAACCGAGCAGTGCTGAAATTGCGTGTTCACGAAACGTCTCATTTTAAAGGGGGTCATATGATGCTGCTAAAAAGAACATTATTTTGTGTATTTGGTGTAATGAACTTTTATACGTGCTTTTGCGGCCGGGAGCGGGACAAAACATGAATGTCGAGGGAGGGAGCGGGCCCAGATAAGATATTTTTCTGCAGGAGCGAGTGGGCGCGGGACAGAATCTTGCGGGAGCGGGACTGAAAAATCCGTCCCGCGCAGGTCTCTACTGCGCGCTCCCTGGAGAGTGTTCTTCGGGCAGGAGTTCCCCTAGTGCAGGTGTCCAGGCATGCTGTTGTGTTCACGGATGCCTCCACTACGGGCTGGGGTGCCACGTACAACAGGCATGCAGTTTCGGGGTTGTGGATGGGCCCCGATCTGCATTGGCACATCAATTGCCTCGAGTTGCTTACAGTACATCTTGCGCTGGGCCGCTTCAAAACGCTGCTACAAGGCAAGCACGTACTGGTCCGTACGTAAAACACTGCGACCGTTGCGTTCATCGACCACCAGGGTGGTCTACGCTCCCGTCGTATGTCGCAACTCGCCCACCATCTTCTCCTATGGAGTCAGAAGTGTCTGAGGTCGCTTCGTGCCATTTACATTCCAGACCTGCTCAATCCTGCAGCCGACGAGCTTTCACGGCAGCAAGCGCTTTCGGGAGAATAGAGACTCCATCCCCGGGCGATCCAGCTGATATGGAGACACTTCGGAGCTGCACAGGTAGACCTGGTTGCCTCTCCAGACACGTCCCATTGCCAGTTGTTCTATTCCTTGACCCGGGGAACCCACGGTGATCCCATGTGTGTATTCTTCCATGGTACGGTTCCCCTCTTGGTGAGCCCGTGTCTTTTCCTTGGCAGACTC
>NW_015656585.1:1884701-1943556 GCF_001515625.1 Sinocyclocheilus rhinocerous
TGACTCTTAACTTTTATAAAGAATATCTCTTTGGATTTGAGACTTTAGTCTTTGCAACTTTACAGATCTTCTTTATGCACCAAGAGCTTGTAACACTCCAAAGAGAAAGGAAAAATTGAAATCGCATTATTTGACCCCTTTAACACACGAAGTGTAGACATTGGGAAATATTCATTGTGCATATGTTCATTGTGTTATAACAGAGCTTTATAGACCTGGTTGCCTCTCCAGACACGTCCCATTGCCAGTTGTTCTATTCCTTGACCCGGGGAACCCACGGTGATCCCATGTGTGTATTCTTCCATGGTACGGTTCCCCTCTTGGTGAGCCCGTGTCTTTTCCTTGGCAGACTCTGCTCTGCCATCCCTGACGGTGTTGCCTCCCTCCTAACTGGACTGGAGCCACCTCAGAGACATTCCACATGTTGTACTGCCCTTAATGCCCAGTCCATATGTGTAATCTCCACATGATACCTCCCTGCGGGCAGGATGTGGATTCCGCAGCATCCCTGGAAAGGGTACGCTTTCCCAGTGCTATCCAATAAGTCTTACTGTATGGGTCTAGTGGAACAACAGTAATAGACCCTCTCCATGTAAGCCCTGTCCTATCTTCTGCCCCAGTTGCAGCGGGGGGACCAGGTGACTTACTAGGGGAGCTGGAAGCGGCACCAATAGTGGCACTTTGACCGACTGAAAGGGAACGTCTCGGTTACTTATGTAACCCTCGTTCCCTGAAGGAGGGAACGGAGATGTCACGTCCCGTCGCCACAGTTGCTTTACCACCGCGGGGAGCCGGGTCACTGGCTCGGCCCCTCAGCAAAAACCTGAATATGCGTTGCACCTGCTGCCTACTTATGCTCGTGCCATGAAATGCCCAGTCCATATGTGTAATCTCCACATGATACCTCCCTGCTGGCAGGATGTGGATTCCGCAGCATCCCTGGAAAGGGTACGGTTTCCCAGTGTTATCCAATAAATCTTACTGTATGGGTCTAGTGGAACAACAGTAATAGACTCTCTCCATGTAAGCCCTGTCCTATCTTCCGCCCCAGTAGCCGCGGGGGGATCAGGTGGCTTAGAAGTAGCAGTAGTGGCGCTTTGTTAGGGATCCCAATTCATTGGTAAGTTCTGATGTGACCGACTGAAAGGGAACGTCTCGGTTACGTATGTAACCCGCATTCCCTGAAGGAGGGAACGGAGACGTCACGTCGCGTCGCCACAGTTGCTGTACCACTGCGGGGCACTGGGTCACCGGTTTAGCTCCTCAGCGAAAACCTGAATGTGTGTTGCACCCGCTTCCACTTTTATACCCGCGCTGCAGGCGGAGCGTGAATGCAAATCTCGCACACTAATGTGCATTGGCTTATTTAGTTTACACTCGAAGGTGATAACGTCCCGTCGCCACAGTTGCTTTACCACCGCGGGGAGCCGGGTCACTGGCTCGGCTCCTCAACGAAAACCTGAATATGCATTGCATCTGCTGCCTACTTATGCTTTTGTCGTGACGAGCAGCAGCTGGATGCAATTATCGCATGCAAATGTGCATTGGCTCATTTAGTTTACACTCGAAGATGATAGGGCTCTCAGGCGAGATCCCAATTCGTCTCTTTATCAGAACAAATGAAAATGCCATCGAAACTTTTTTGAAGACAGTCTGTTTCCTATTATGCATTCATACAAATAATTGAATCATACATTCTTTCATATAATTTCCCTCAGCAGTCTGCCTTCAGTCATGTTTTCACACAAAACGAAACTACGTGTTGGGCCTGCGTGAGACTCTTAATAACTTTGATTAAAGTTGAGCAGTATTTACTGTGAGTTTTTCAAATCGCGGCAATCAAATACGGGTTTAATGACAATTAAAATACGAAACGGAATAATTAAAATAACCTCACGGCTGGTATATCAAGCATGTCCTGGCGAGCTACCTCCAGTCAGACCACGAGCTACTGGTAGCTCGCAAGCAACGTGTTGGAGACCCCTGATCTTGTCACTCTCATACTGCAGTATTATTTGTGACTGAGTGTAAAAGTAAAGCAGGTTGATGACTGAAAGCAGTTTCTGTGCCAACATTGTGAAGTGTGTGAATTTAGTCAAACGCTTACCACATGCTTGCCAGACTAATGCATATATAATAAATAAAATAATACAAATAAATAAAATAAGGCTGTGAGTAGATTAGAAATTTTAATAAAATGAATTACATTATTGTGCTAGTTAGGTATAAAGCACTGAAGGGTTAGTTCACCCCAAAATGAAAATTCTGTCATTAATTACTCACCCTCATGTTGTTCCAAACCTGTAAGACCACCGTTCATCTTTGAAACACAAATTAAGATATTTTTGATGAAATCCGAGAGCTTTTTGTGCACAAAGAAAACAAAAATAACGACTTTATTCAACAATTACAAGCAGAGGAATGCACGCGCATGTGCCGTGGTATGCGTGTCGAAGACTGACGCGGAAGAGAAAAAAATTGTTGAATAAAGTTTATATTTTATTATTATATTTATATTATTTTATGTATTTTGTAGAGGTAAACAGTGACAACAACTATAAGAACATTTAATTCTCATGGTCTTTGAATTCTTTGAGTTACGGTAAATTTTAGTAATCTGCTTTACTCGCACCACAGTGCTCACATTGGCGCTGTGACAAAAAAATCTCAGTATGAATCTGTCAATCATAGAACACTTAATGACTCATCACTAATACTTAATTTACATAGTTATTATGTAATAGCTTGTTTATACACTTATGATAATATAACTTAGTTGAACCAAATTTCTACACAAAACACTGAATTAAGCCACTAAAAACATATTTTATGAGAAATGCATTTTAAAAATAAAATGTATTTGGGTTGTTCTATTTTTATTAAAAAGAAACAAAAAAAGAAAAGAGAGGAAACAACAGGGAGAATCCTAATGGGGAAAAACAGCTTAAACCAACAAAGGCTTAAACACTTAGTGTGATTTAAGCTGTATTTTCGAGCAGGGTTGGGGTCAAGAAATTACATTAGCTGGTTTGAACTCAGGTCATTCTCATTAGCAAACAAACAATAAAATTATCCACTGTTCCACTGTTCCTTGGTTTCTGGCCAAGAAAGTAGTCTTCAATTTCAAACTGTCAAGCCTTTTAGATTAATGCGATGGTGAATGTACTATGGGAAAGTCCCCTATTCTGTCCATCTTTTCATTGTGGCTGATGAATCATTTCTGACTACAGATTTTACCGGTTTTAGTCAGGTTAATGATAAACGTCTTTCATTTCTTATAATGCTGAACGCTGTGCTGCAGATGGCTGTCAAGGGCAGAGATGTGGCATTCATCAGACCCTCAGTTTATGTGTCAGCATTTTCCCCCAAAGCTTTTTTCCACCGCAGACAGTTTCAGATATATTGTTCAGTGTTGCAAAGAATGATTCCCCCTCCCCTCTCTTTATTATTATTATTTTGTTTTTGTTCTGCAATATTCTGTGCATCATGTTACATTTCTCACACTGGAAATCTTGGTTATATATATTTTTCATTTTAATTTAAAACTGGAAATAAAGTTTCAAGATTTTGAAGCAAAGAAGCATTATAATGTGAAATGAATAAGAAATATTTAAGATTCTGCACAATAATTTGTGATTTGATCATATGAATCTTTGTATAGATGGTCAGGTGTTCTTCAGCTGAAGATCATGATGCTCTTTGGATCATCTCAGATCACACTGGAGAGCATGATCATCAGGTTGTACACAAAATTGTGGAGTGCAGAACAAGTGCTGAGGTCAGAAAAGAGAAAGGAATCAAACTACTAAGACATTCTGAAGTTCTGAAATTGACATTCTGAAATGAACAAAGATATAAACAGAAACATAAATATTTTTATTTGCAGTTTCAGTTGATATGCTGTATTTCTTACAGTCTGTGATGAGTTTATGTGGATATGGATGCATTGTGTTTGATATTCACATCAGGTCTTCTTTGGTTTTTATTCCTTTATCCTGAAGTAAAGACATGAAAATAAACTGTCTTCTTTCAGCTATCTCTCATGGTGCACCAACATAATTCACAGCTAAGTGAATCAAGCTAAGCTATCAACATCCAGAGGCAAACAGATTGCTTAACCAGAGCCATTATCTAGAGTCACTGACTCCTCTTGAATTTGAATGCAGTTTATTGTATTATTTAGATGAATGACTCAGTGGTTGAACGAACATTAGAATTGGCTTTAGGGGTGGATGAATAGGAAAATAACATCCCGTCTTGGTATCGCTGCATCTCCTGAATGAAGGGATGCATTTCAGTGGTATAAAGACAGTGAATGTAAATGCAAATTGGTTATTAGAACTAAAGCCTGTGGAGATTTGCATCAAGAGGTTTGCTTAACTGAAGCTTTGTTTTCATGTGTGTGTGTGAATTTTTTACTTTTTTGGATGCATGTGGACAGTGACAGTGCTGAGCGTGCAGCATGCTGTGATACAGATCTACAGGAGCATGTTTGATTACCGTATTAAATGTCTCAGCACTGATCTAATGATATTACAGAGGCTTCCCTCAGAGACTGATAGATTATGATTGGCATTGAGAGTTGCACACTGCAGAGGTGTTGAATGGGGATTCCCTTTCGGCGAGCTGATGTAACTGAAGTGATTGCTCATGGAGCTGTCGTTTGCCACTTCTAACATTCCCACACCCACACTCTTCTCACTTATATCATATATTCCAGTCTGGAGATGAGTGTGTTGATATAGATACCTATACTGCAAAAGGCTTTAAAGGGACAGTTCACCCAAAAATGAAAATTCTTTCATCATTTACTCACATGTTCCAAACCTCTATGCTTTTCTTTCATCTGTGGAATGTGAAAGAAGAATGTTTTGAAGAATGTTGGTAACCTAACAGTTTCAGATCCCATTGACTTATTATTACTGTAATATAAAAGTGAATAGTGACCATGGGCTTCCAAAAATGACAAAACATACAATAAAACATTCAAATGTGATTTTAAAGACATAATAATCTCATCTGCTTCAAATCTTATTCTTGTTCGCATACAGTACAGTATATTCTAATAATGTGTCATCGTACATTAATAATAATGTGCCAAATTTGAATATACATATATGAAATTTGTGAGCTACGTAAACTTGAATGTGGTCTTTTTCTCACACAAAGCTATCGTATACTAATGTAGCGTCACATTTACTCTTTTTATTGCTGACACTGGATCGTGCATCTCTGCACAGGGTCACTCAGGTTTCTGCAGAGCAGAGCATGAGCTGAATTTAAACATTATGTAGTTGATTTCCGGAAAAAACAACACTTCATTTAGTCAAAATATTGACATTTCCACTGGCATTGATGTTTGTCTTTGTCAACATAATGAAATCTAAGGGATCACTTACAAGAGTGGCTCCATTCCGGATACTGTGTTTACTGTGGTTTGGCACAACAGACTGTTTGATTGTCCATTGATTTGTTGGATTTTCTGCACAGAATGTTATTTATAATTGTTACAGCATCATTTGGATCTAAATATTTTCTTGATGCATTTAATCAAGATACAGTGTTATGACATTTTTCAATATTTCAGTTTGTTTTCAATGCAAATGCTTATTTATTAATGGAAAAAAAAGCTTATAAATGTGGCTTCTCCTCATTTATTTGTAAAGAATGATGCCATATTTTTATATTAAACCACATACCTTCCTCAGTTTATCAGATCTGCATGGCAAGTGTGGTATTTTGCTATATATTGTGCTATGTTTCTTCATGTCTCAGAGTACTATAATAGTTCCTGATCCACTGCAGATAGAGCAGGTCAGGTGACATGCAGGGCTCTGTGCAAATTCTCCACTGAACACACAGTGACATCTAGTGCTCTCTTTTAGGAACTGTACTATATTATACTGCAAACTAATTGAGTCGAATGTCAGTATTTGTCAGGCTTTGGCAATTTCATGAGCCAGTCACTTAGACACATCTAACATTGTGGAAAATTACATTCACACACATTCAGTGTTATGATATGCTCTGTACTGTTGTTGTTCTCTCTGTTGAGTCTTGTCATTTTGTCAGGGTATATAATGATGCTCTGTCATGTTGATTATTACTCATTAGTGTATTTGTTTGTTTATGGTTGTACTCACTGTATTCAGACTGCCCTTGTCTTCACACAGCACACTCATCCTCTCTCACTTTAGTGCTTGAGCCAATAAGGGCTGACAGTTAAGGTCACATGACCCAAGTCTCTTTGCCTCCACTCTTTCAGACCAATTTATACACACCATAGACAACTACTCCATGAGAAAGAAAAAGCCCTACAGCGAGAGAAAGAGGCTAGATAATGAATATGTGCATATGAGCAACAGCATATGTTTTTCAAAAATAACCTTTTTTTTTTTTTGCATCATCTCAGTCTGAGACTGTTATATAACTAGATGATGTAGGATTTTAAGTAGTTAACAGAAGGGCTGTGTATAATTTGCAACTGAGTGAAGAATGCAAATTCCAACTCATTTTCTCAGTGAAGTTTTATCTTTTTTGAAGTATTTTTAAAGGGTATCCAAATCACTGTTTATTATAAACTAAGCTGGTCTAATTTTGTAGAAGAAAAAACGTTATTTACCCAAGTTTCTCTTGAAAAACAGCTAAATGTATTGTGCATTTTTGTTGCATTTACAGGGACCAGTGACCCATATGTGAAGTTTAAAATCGCAGGGAAGGAGGTTTTCCGCAGCAAAACGATCCACAAGAACCTGAACCCAGTATGGGATGAGAAAGTCAGTCTGCTGGTGGAGAGTTTGAGAGAGCCACTCTACGTGAAGGTAAATGATTGTAAATGAGTGCTTTGTTCCAGTCATTAAATTGACTTTTAATGGCTGCTTAGTCATTAGTGATTATTTAATGTGTTTTAATTTAATGGAATGTGTTTTAACTAATGGAATTGTAAAGAGTCGATCTAATGTATGCTGGCTTTACAGTCAGTACAGTTTGTCGTGTGAAATGACATGCCTTACTGTTGGCTTTTTTCTTTCCTCTACAGGTCTTTGACTATGACTTTGGGCTGCAGGATGACTTTATGGGCTCTGCATACCTCTATTTAGAATCCCTGGAGCACCAAAGGTCTTCTGATGCTTTGTGACACATTGACGAATCTGAAACACAATCTCAAGTGCCATAATATCAATTAATTTACTTTGACACTGCTGCCCCCTAGAGTTTTTATTTATGTACAAACACACAAATGCTGTAAGAAAAGTAGAACCCAATGATTGAGCATGGCAGGATTTTGGTTGTTCATGCTGTAGGTTCTCTCTCCCTTTTAGGACCTTGGATGTGACCCTTGACCTCAAAGATCCCCACTATCCCAACCATGACCTGGGTTCACTGGAACTGGCAGTCACACTTATTCCAAAAGAGGGAGACTTCAGGGAAGCAGTGAGTTTTTAAAAATTTTTTTTATTTATTATGTCTTTGTTTTTCAAGCTGATATGTTTGAACTGTGAATATGAAGTGGAGGTGTGAGATGTGCTGCCAATTGTGGTTTCATACAAATGTATAAAAACTCAATGAACTGTACATTTGTTTTTAATTTATTTTTATTTTTTTAGCAAATACTGTATAATCAAATACTTCAGCTCTAAAGTACCAAGAACATTTACACTTATCCAACTCTTACAGATTCCAAACAATTACAACATGTTAAAACCTTGGAAATGTATTCGTCCAAGAGTTGTGAAAGCTCTGTATCTAATTATTATTATTTATTTTTTTTGGGGTCAGTATTTTTTTTTTTCTGACCCAAACTTTTGAACAGTAGGCTTCATATAATATGTCACCCATCTTACTGCAGTACAGAAGACTCCAAATGCATTCTCTGGGCTGGATGAACCAGTGTCTGACCTGGAAAGGATTTCTTTTGCATACATCAGAGAGAAATCTGTTGTCTAGAGAATATTCTCAGGATTGGCATGCAGAATTTCAATGAGAGGAAAATGAGTCCAGTTTTCCATTAGTCAGCTAGTGCCCTAGCAAACTCACCCTCACTTTACTTGAAGTGTTATGCAGTCATACGTCACATTTTTGCATTCAGTAATGCTCAGGATGCAAGAGTAATTATTGCTCAGCATGTATAAAGCATTCCTGGAAAATTTAACTATGCACAAAGTGTACCACGGGCAGTACGTTGGAACGCTAACAGGGTAACAAGTGCGCTGTAAGTTTATAGGGGAAATAATGGGGTTTTACACAGAACTGCATCATAAGAAAACTTACAGTATATTAGTAACTTCAGCTCTGGGTCAGTTTAACAAATGGGTAAAAACAATTCAAGGCCAACATTTATTGATGTTTAATCTGCCTGATTACACTCAGTACTGATCAAACAAATGCTAATGATAAGTATGGAGTGGAAAGTTAGTACTGCTTACTGCATACTGCATATACTATACACCAGGAGCAGTTCTAGACCCTTTTTAGAACTAGAACTTTCTTCAGCCCCCCAAAACTATAATCACCTATCTGAACAATCGACCCAGTGCTGCTTCCTCAAGAAAGTTTATCATTCCCACATGTTTTAAGTCTTGTCAGTTTAAATAATAGAAAATAATGAGTGGAGAAAGAGATGTTAAAATATTAATATATTCTTTTTGGTTCCTTTATCACACCAGAAATGGAATATCAAGTTGAGCACATTGCATTGTGGGATACATACTGCATGATGTGCACTTTAAACATGCTACAGTATACTGCAGAAATAGTGGAGTGTTATATAATGCAAGATATAGGCCTAGACTTTTTTAAAAAGTCCCTTGATAAACAACATTTACTTACTGTATGATCCAGTCACTTATAACACCTCTATAGATATGTGTGAGTGTGCCTGTGTATCTTTGTGTTAATCTAGCGTAGCGTTAGTTCTGGCAGGTCACGTTAGTCAAGCTCGCATCAGCTGACTCTCAGCTGATCCCCATCAACCTATGGGAATACGACACCTATCTAAGCATTCATGTATAAGGTCCCTCAGTATTATCAGCAGTTTTCGCATTGCTCAATAGCTAATTACCCTCCTCCATCCCCAACTCCTCCTCTGTCAGTCAGAATTCAGCCTTCTGATTCTCCTTTGAATCAGAATAATTCAAAAATGTGTACATAACATTATTGAACATTAATGCCCAGAACAGAACCATACAGCCAATCCAAACTGTATGCTAATTATCAATCATCTTTGAAGATAGTGGTCCTGACAGAAGTGAACTAACAAAGCTTTGAATGACATTTTATTTTTCTGTGTGTGATTTAGTGATTTTATTAGCTTATAATGGCTGCCCCCCAACCATAGCTTCCCTGGGCTGCCTCCTTATGACCCCTTGACTCTTCTGAACAGTATCCAGACAGGATGTCAGGTTCACCTCTAGCACCCTGTTAGAGAGGGCAAGGGGTGGCTTTATAACACTTTGTCTCATTCACAGACCATGCTTATGAGAAGGAGCTGGAAACGATCCAGTAAGGTAATAACAGCATGTCCCACCTGATCCCTGCCTTCTACAGTTCTCTGCTCAGACTGAAGGGGGCCGTGATCCCCAGCCCTTTTGCTTTTTTACCCTCACTTGCCTACTTTTGTTTCAGTCGTAAAATCGGCTTTTGCTGACTTTATTTTCTATGTGCTGCAATATACAGGGTATGAAACACTGTCATCTAGTGTACAAATAAGAAAATGGACCTTTGTCAAGTGCAGGGCACCAATTTTTGTCCTGCCTTTAAGGCTGAAATTAGCAATCAGTTCCAGATACAAATTTAGGGCCGCCAGGGTTTCCTTTGTGTATTGCAGCAATTGAATGAGAAAATAAAGCATACTCTGTTCTTGTCATCTTCATACTGCATCGACTGCACGGTGCATGTGCTGCAGTGTTCTGTCAGAAGATTTTGCACTTTATTGTTGTAGTCGAACAGGATGTGATCAGAGCAACCACTTATATAACCTGGTGATTTTGCATATGTAAAGCTATGTGTACACAAACTTCCTTTCTTAACATGAAAATGATGCATATTTTACCTAATTTGAAGCATATTTTTTTATTTTATTTTATTGTAGTATATTTTTGTGGTGGATCTGTGCACAATATCTTTTTTAATTATTATGATTTAATTATTATTATTATTTAACAAATTTGTTGCTGTTTATTTCAATGCTTTATCCATCTATCCAAGTGACAATGTTGGTTTCTGAATTTGATATTTTTGTGTAATATATTTATTATATATCAGAGTTATTATCATTAACTAAAACAGAAACTATAAAAAAAACTTTGTTAATTGAAATAAAGCTTAAATAAAAAAAATATAAACATTAGATTAAAAACTTGGCAAGTAACTAAAATAAATTTAAGTTGAAGCACTTAAATTACTACCTGGAAATAAATAAAACAAAACTGAACTAAAATTAAAACTAAAATAAACATAAAAGAATTAAATTAAATTAAATTATTAACATAAAATGAAATTAAACTAAATGTAATATTAAAAAGAAGACTGAAATGAGAAAAGCACATAACAAAATGAAATTTTAATCAAAAATGAAACTGAAAATATAAAAATAATATATTTTTTTAAATAATAATAAAAGCTATAAATATTTGAGTAAATATATTTAAATAGTAAATATTTCAAAGAATTCTTAAAACAATCTAATTTCTCTACTTTTTTGTTTGAGACTTTTTTTTAATGGTAAAGGGATAGTTCACCCAAAAATGAGAATGTGATGTTTATCTGCTTACCCCCAGGCCATCCAAGATGTAGGTGACTTTGTTTCTTCAGTAGAACACAAACAAAGATTTTTAACTCAAACCGTTGCAGTCTGTCAGTCATATAATGGAAGTGAATGGGAATCACGGCTTTGAGAGTCAAAAAACATACACAAACAAAACCAAATTAAACCCTGCGGCTCGTGACGATACATCGATGTGTAAAGACATGAAACGATCGGTTTGTGCAAGAAACTGAACAGTATTTATATTGTTTTTTTATCTCTGATTCACCTCAATGTCCGAACTGTCCTGAGCACGTTCTCAACAGCCGGCACGTGACGCGTCTTCTTCTTCTTGCTTGCTTTACGGCAGATCGCAGACTTATAAGTGCATTACCGCCACCTATCTCTCAAATGGACCATTGACACTCCTAATTGAGATTGTAGATAGAGTGCCAATGGTCCATTTGAGAGATAGGTGGCGGTAATGCACTTATAAGTCTGCGGATTATAGAAAGTGAAACTTAAATCTATAGGGGTGGTTGGATTAGATTGTAGATAGAGTGTCAATGGCCCATTTGAGAGATAGGTGGCGGTTCGAACATTGCGGTGAATCAGAGATAAAAAACGATATAAATACTGTTCAGTTTCTTGCACAGACCGATCGTTTTGTGTCTTTACACATCAATGTATCGTCACGAGCCGCAGGGTTTAATTTGTTTTTTTTTGTGTATGTTTTTTTGACTCTCAAAGCCGTAATTCCCATTAACTTCCATTATATGACTGACAGACTGCAACGCTTTGAGTTAAAAATCTTCGTTTGTGTTCTACTGAAGAAACAAAGTTACCTACATCTTGGATGCCCTGGGGGTAAGCAAATAAACATCACATTCTCATTTTTGGGTGAACTATCCCTTTAAGCTATTCCTCATCAACCTCACTATTAATCTATAAGTTGAAGTTCTGTTATAGTTTTTTTTTTTGTACATTATCTTCTTCCATGTGTTGTGAATGGATTGTTTTGTATGAAAGTGGCATGTTGGTCTGGGACGGGAATAACGTACTACTGTCTTTGTCTCTGGTTCATGCATGCATGTGTACAGCAGACCTCTCTGTTGTCTACTAAGTGAAAGTCCTAGTTTCAATGGTAATTTGTGGTCTTCAAGTGGAGTCCCAGTTTAAGACATTTCTAACACGCAACCCAGTTGCATTGATTTGCGCTACTCAAGAGAACAAAATGCTTCAGTTGCATGTCCCAGCAGAGGTCAAGTAACTCCTGTTTTGTTTTGGCTAATGTTGGAGCCCAACTTTTTTAGAGAGGCCCAGAAACATGAAAGTGGCTCTCTAGCATGTGGATAAGGACGTCCTGCTGAAAGGCTTACCCCACCCAAGCCTTTGAAGCGCCAAAGTAGGCCATGTTGGCTGGGTCTCGGGAATACTGTAACAGCGCTACAATAACAAACTTTTACACCACTCGCGGTGCACACTTGGGTGTTTCTTCTATTTATACTTCCTATATCTGTTTCATTTCCAAAATACTGTAACGATGAGCTCTGTAGATGCAAATCAAGCGGGATTTGTAATTGATACATCTCCTAAATTAAAACTTCTGCTATGATATATAAAAATATAAAGAAAACTTCACCCTGAAGTGCATGGAAGAACAACATTAATGCTAACACAGCTGTTAGCCAAAATAATACTTGCTTCCAGTTCTACTTTCTTAATCTACTTCATGGTTTTATACTTTCATCTCTTTTAACCATTATGTCACTGAGGAAGTGCAGCCTTTTTTAGTCACAATCAACATCAGAACAAAACGAGTAGGTCGGCATCATGGCCAAAGATCACATTAGAGCTCTGAATGCTTATGTTAAGCCTCTCACAAAAAGAGTCATTTTACAGTGTACAGTCGGAGTATCACACTAATATCTGGAGAGAACGTCATTAGCTGCCTGCTTTTAACATCAAAAGTGTGTGTTTTTTTCAGAACAGGTTTGCTCAGAGTTGAATGAATATGCATTTTAAACAAGAAACACATTAATAAGGACTCCACATTAAGCACAGAGATATCTATTAAAATTGTTTGTTTCAGTCCTCAGTTATCTGATACTAAAAGACTGCATTAGTCTGCATATATAAAATTCTTAATTAGATAATAAACATATATATTACTAATTAGAAGATTTCTCATTGCTGGATAAATGAATGGTGGTAAAATTAATATTATAATGTTAGCATTTGTTGTACTACATTGATTCTTGAAAAAAATCAACAAGAGCTTTATTTTCCATTTTTATTTTTATTATTTTCATTTAATGCCATCAAATATGACCTTAAACATTTCTTCATGAGATTTACCCTATTAGACAATGTAGACCGGATCTTAGAAGGGCTTTAGTAGTTTTTTGCTGTTTATTTCATATATTGCCGTTCAAAAGTTTAGGGTCAGTAAGATTTTATTGGTGGTGAATTAAATTGATCAAACGTGACAGTAAAGACATTTGTAATGTTACAAAAGATCCCTATTTAACATAAATGCTGTTCTTTTGTACTTTCTATTTATCAAATAATTCAGAAAAAATATATATCATGTTTCCACAAAAACATTAATCGGCACAACTGTTTTCAGCATTGATAATAAGAAATATTTCTTGAGCACTAAATCAGCTTATTAGAATGATTTCTGAAGGATAATAATAATAATAATAATAATAATAATAATAATAATGACATGAGTAATGACTGCTGAAAATTTTAATGTTACAGTATTTTCATTTGTAGTTATATTTCACATTATTTCTGTTTATACTGCATTTTTGATCAAATAAATGCAGCAGAGATGTCTTTCAGAAACATTTAAAAATCTTACCGACCCCAAAATTTTGCACAGTAGTGTATATTCATGTTTTACTCATGGAAAGATACCGTTGACACACTGTTGTCTGTGTTTATCTCTGTCTTTGCAGTGCCGTCACTCTCTGTGTGTATGTTGTTCTTACATACCGCATCCCCAAAATATGTGTCTTTCATGTTGCTGCAACTTATTGCTACACTGTTTTCGCATCACATTTTTGACCACAAACACATTGTCAGCCATTCAGCTTTAACTTCATTGACTTTCTCTTCACATTGGATTGTATCTTGCCTGATGTGAGTGTGTGTATGGGTGTGTGTTTTTGTCACATCGCAGCATCAGAGTCTGAGGTTATCAGACGTTCACAGAAAGGCTCAGCTGTGGAGAGGCATTGTTAGCATCAGTCTCATCGAGGCCCGTGACCTCCAGCCTATGGATGCCAATGGCCTCAGTGACCCTTATGTCAAATTCAGAATGGGACATCAAAAGTACAAAAGTAAGGTATGGTCCACATGAGCTTTATTCAAGTTACTTGTTCATTTGGGACTTTCTCTTTCACGTAAGGTAAATTCTGATCAAGTGTGCTTCTTTCCTTCTATGCAGACAATACCAAAAACGCTAACCCCCCAGTGGAGAGAGCAGTTTGACTTCCACCTGTATGATGAACAGGGCGGTTTCATTGACGTCACCATCTGGGACAAAGATGCAGGGAAGAAAGATGACTTTATGGGCAGGTTGGTCATGCACTTGACTTTTTTGTGTTATTCTCACACTCTCGTAGTCTGATCTGATTAACATTTACATTACATTTACATTTAGTCATAGCAGACACTTTAATCCAAAACGACTAACAAATGAGGACAATAGAAGCAATCTTAAACAACAAAAGAGCAATAATATGTACAGTAAATGCTGTGACAAGTCTCTTTTTTATAATAAATAGTATAATAAAAAGTTAGAGGGTCAGTTTTTTTAAATAAATAAAAAGAAAACAAGTCGAAAGAATAGAAAAAAATAGAGAACGCTAGTGTTAGAGGGTCATTTTTTTATAATAAATAAAAAGAAAACAAGTAGAGAATGCTAGTGTTAGAGGGTCGATTTCCTGATTAATTATGGCTCATAATTACTGTAGTTTTTTGGCAACATGACAATATGATATTCTCTACAGTTATAGGTTGTGAATATGATATTCACTACTGTTATACCATTGTGCAGTACAGGGTTTCCCAACCTGTCTTAGGGGTCACTAGGTCTACTTGTTTATAAAGCAATCACCAAGTAGCCTGCAAGATTACTTAAATAATTAAAATAAGACAAAACAATCTTTATATATAAATGTTTTGAAAAATCATTGACATTTTTAGTTTTTCTCAAGCTCTGAAATATTTTACTGAGTAGAAATTGCAGAGAAATTGCATTTGCCCTTATTCTGTATTTTCAAAAAGTGTCAAAGTCATATGAATTCATTATTAAACACTAAAGAATATTGAGTTCTTGAATCTAATGATATAATAGAATTTAATATAATATTTAAATATCTTAGTCTACATGGGGGTCCTTTAAATATTGTTTTGGATAATTGAGGCCTTGGAGTTAAAAAGGTTGATAACCACTGTCTAATAGATTTATAGAGTAAAAACCATTACAACAGTACAGGTTGAACAAATCAAATTTGAGTTTTTCCTCGTAAAAAAATCACCATTCTATTGGCATTCAGAAGTGCTTGTGATCAAAATGACTATATGCAAGAGATGGAGAATGTGCAGTACTCTCAATCAATTTTATGGCAATCACTAAAATCACTCCTAGAGATGAAATGGTATGTAAATTGATACATTAATAAAAACCAAAGTCTTTATTTAGTGTTTTTAGGTTTTAATTTTCAAAGTGTACATACTGTACGTTTCATAGCCAATTATTGATGCAAAATAAACCATGACAATGTGTTAAGGACCTCTAAGCAAAGCTACTTTCCAAATAAATACAGGTGCATCTCAATAAATTAGAATGTCGTGGAAAAGTTCATTTATTTCAGTAATTCAACTCAAATTGTGAAACTCGTGTATTAAATAAATTCAATGCACACAGACTGAAGTAGTTTAACACAAAATATATATGTATTTTTATTAGAGACAACACAGTGATGTGGGATACAATTTACCTGTCACTTATACAGTATATATATATATATATATATATAATTTGACTGCAAAATGCTGTGATTGACCAATTACAAGTATAATACTGTTAAATAACAGGTCTGCTGTACGGTATGTTGCAGCTAAAGTCATTCATTCTTCAAACTGTCCTCTCATAGACAGTTCCTGTGTGTGTGTGAGAGAGGGTGAAAGAGGGAGAGAGTTTGAGAATCGCAGCCTCTGACAAAACCCCATTAGGAGTGATTGACAGTAGAGTTAATGGCTGTGCGATGTGGGAATGAGGCAGTGGACTTTACTTAGTTTCCTGTCTGTCCCCTACACCAGTCCTCCTGGTCATTGAGGTGGCATGTCAGAATCAGTCGGGTGGCGTTCTTGTAATTGGCTATTTCCCTCTGTTAAATGCTCATCTACTTGAGTCCTCTCTGACCATGAGTTGTCCAGCGTGCCCCAGCCTGCCCCAGCACTGATCTCCACATTAGTTACTCCATTCAGGACCGATTGAAGCTTTCAGTACCTGCATGATGTTCCGGTAGAGAAGAACACATTGTCACAGCGGGAACATGTGGAGGAATTGCTGGGAACAAACTGTATTCTAGTGCAATTATTCAGCCATTTTCTCTCTTGTGGTTTCTTTCTGCCTCATGCACTTGGTTTTTCTTCTTTGTTGTTTTTACTAGGGGGAAGTTGAAAAAAAAAGTTATCAGTTACTTCTGATTTTTTTTTTTTAAGATATTTGAATGTAACTCAAATATTTGATATACTAATATATTTGCATTGCTTTACCTATTATTAAGAGTAATCACATTAAAATGGGTCTTATTTACAGTTCCAACGTAATCTTATACTGATATACACTACCTGAATTATTATTGTCACTGTTATTATTATTATTATTAGTAGTAGTGGTATTATGCTGAAAACTGTTGTGCTGCTTATTATGTCTGTAGAAACTGTTCTAAATGTTTTCAGGATTCTTTAACGAATAGAAAGTTGAAAAGAACATTGTTTATTTGAAATTGATTTAATTTAAATTTAGCCCAATTTAATCTGTTCTTGCTGAGTAAAAATATTAATTCATTAAATTCAATAAATTCAATAAATAAATAAATAAATAATAAATAAATAAAATTCCAGTTTTGACTTGGAAATTAGCAAAATATTTACTCAAATCAATTTTTACTTTAATCAATACGTAATGCAGATCTTTTATCAAAACAGCCAGAAGTCATATTAAAATATTCAAACAAACTAATTTAATAACTGATCATAAATATTTATGAGCAAAGCTGTGTTGTGGCAAAAAAAAACTTGTCATGACCACTACACATTTAGGTGTAATTATCACCATTAAACTTCACATTTACAGAGTGTTTGAGTTTGTTGTGCTGACATTTTTAACACAACCAACTTAGTATATTTGTTTACGGAGGAGATGAGAGTCAGTGAGGAGCTTAAGATCAAATAAGAGATGTGTGATTTCCAATCAAAGTGTAATTTTGTCAAATTGTACTAAAAGTTAAAAAATATCTTTTAATTGTGTATTTAAGATACACAAAATGCTAGCAATAATAAAATTAGCCTCAGCATAGAAAAGGAGGCCGACATTTTATAAGAGAAATGTATTTTCCATCACAAAATGAAGGTTTTGAGTTGTGGTGGAAATTACATTTATGTTTTTGACAGTTCAAGAGAACAAAATAAAGAAAGAAAGAATGACAGTGTTTTAAGGAATATCATTTTTAAATGTCCACAGGGTCAGAAGTGCCCGCAGTTAAAGAAACACCCATTCATTGAGCATTTTGTTTAGGTTTCTTTTTCTCTTTTCTGCTGTGTCTTTCTCTTGTCATACATGTGGTATCCTGTAAGACAACATGATAATGATGATGGTGTTGTGTGTGTGTGTGTCTGTCAGGTGCCAGGTGGACCTCTCTGTTCTCTCAAAGGAGTGCACACACAGACTGGACCTGCCTCTGGAGGAGGGTGAGGGCACACTGGTGCTGCTGGTCACTCTCACAGCCTCTGCTGCCGTCTCCATCGCTGACCTGTCCGTCAACGTATTGGACGACCCCCATGAGAGGAAGGAGATTCTCCACAGATACGTAAGGGCAAACTCTCATATTCAGAACACTTTGAATGCGCCTATATTGCTTGGCATAGAAATTATCATTAGCTCAGTATAAATCAGTGAGAGTTAGGGATAGAAAATATCATTACTCAGTATAAAACAATAGTCAATGGAAACTCCCTTGTCTCCACCTGACAATACAAATTCCATTTGCTTGGTTTTTAAAAATACAACCTGAAAATGCAGGTTGGGTGTGAATAGACCTTTCTTTGGTATAGCAAAGACTCTTATTTTATTTTTATTTTTTTTAGTCACCAAAAACCAGGGGCAAGATTCAGGAAAAATGAATTCTTAACATTCTTCTTAACGGTTATATTCTTATTTTCCACCTTAAGAATAAAGTTATAAGAATAAAGAATAAACTTTGGTCCCACTTTATATTAAGTGGCCTTAACTAGTAACTACTATGTACTTACATCAACAAATAAGTACAGTGTACTTATTGTGTTCATATAGTATTGCAAAACACTTTTGCTGCTATTGAGGTGGGATACGGGTAAGGTTAGGAATAGGTTTGGTGGTATGGGTAGGTTTAAGGGTGGGTTAAGGTGTAAGGGATGGGTCAACAGTGTAATTATAAATGTAATTACAGAAATTAATTACATATGTAATTACATGCAGGTATTTTTAAAATATAAGTACAATGTAAAAACATGTATGTACACAATAAGTGCATTGTACCAAATTATTAATTTAAATGTAAGTAAATAGTTGTTAAGGCCACTTAATATAAGGTGGGACCTAAACTTTTTTATTCCCCCCCAAAAAAATTATTCAAAAAATTTATTTTTGTCTTCCAAAATTGTTCTGAAAAAAAAAAAAAAAAAAACTTAAAGAATTTGAATTTCTAAAAAGAATGTTCATAAAACAATCCTAAAAATGTGCGTAAATAGCCTTCTAAAGTTAGGTCTTAAATCCAAGAAGTAACTTTTTACTTAAATCATTTATGTATAATGCATTATAAAAGTAGTTTTAATGCATTAATTAATTATGCCTTGTAATGCACCTCATGAATAATTGTAACCACAGTTAATACATTATAACACTTATCAATTCATTGTTACACTATGCATTTTAAATTCAGTTATAATTATTTACAACAAGATATAATGTATTACAATGCAAATTATGAATAATTGTAATGCATTATACCCTTCAATAACCCTTTATAATGCATTATACATAAAGGCTTTAAGTAAAGTGTTACTGATGATTCATTTATTGGGATGGTTTAAATATTAAGCATCTCAACATAACACTTTACACTGTAGAGTCATCTAGGAAGAGTTTTAAAGTGACAACACATCTTTCGGCCCATCAAATGTAGTGTTCTGATAAAGTACCGTATTGAAATGTTCTCTCTCAATGTATACGTGCCTCATATGCATAGACGGAGCTGAATTGCGTCTCAGTTGGAGCCAGGTTCTCAGACCTGGCAGAACCTCAGCGATATGACCTCCTTTTGAAAAGCACTCAACCTCTGGGGGCCAGAGATCGGTTCAGGCCTGTAGAGAGAAGGATCGGGCCTCCCCGCTCTCTGAGGAAAGGGAGAGAGGAGCTGATTGGGATAGAGAGCTGTGAAGGAGAGCAGTAGCGGGGGCTGTGACAGGCTCTTTTCAGGCAGGGTGTGCTCTTGAAAGGCCCGGGCTGAAAGGAGCCCAGTGTCCCTATGCGGAGGCCTTTGGCCCATCATGGCCCCAAGGCCCTCCAGTCCTCACTCTAGCACAATGCTCTCAGCCTCTTGCTTTGTCTTTAGTCTGTTAACCCTTCGTTCGCCGCTATTTGTGGCTCTCCGCCACCTCTTTACATGCCAATAGCGAGGGACAGGGCTGAAACAAAAGGGCCACTTTTTGTTCACACTCGATACAGCTGCTCTCGGGGGTAACGCAACAGCTCTTGAATCGCGACTGTTTTAAGAGCCCCAACATGTTTAGGTTTGCTTTTGCGGGCCCAGCGTGTTTCTCTAACCTGGTTCTTGGCGAAGCAGGTTTGTGCACAATACTTTGCTCTAATTCAAGAGGAAAGTCGTGCTGGGAGGTGTGTTTGATCTTCGGTTAAATACTGGTGGAAAACACTCCACAGGCCAAACGGCGGACAGGTGACCTACATAACCGTGCATATAACGAGTTAGCGCCATCGTGCTCTCCTACGCCACCTTGTCACCCCAGGTCCACTAGGGGGAGCTGTTGGACCAGAATTGAAATGAGAAAATTCCGTCTTCTAACAAGAAAGGGGGGAAAAATGAGGTACTGGTCGCTGAGATGGGAGGGGCTGGTGTGCAAAATGAAAAGAAAAGCTATTTCACCTTGCACAACACCATTCTTTTTTTTCTAGTGCTAAAGTATAGATGTTCCACTCCCTCGTTCCCCACCCTCTCCCCCACCTTGTACTATGCATCCAGGCATTCATTAGCACCCTAGCCTGCAGTCCGATAGGGACAGATATGCTCAAGAGAAGATGGGGGGCTAAATGGAGGATGGGACAGTGGATTCCAAAGATACATCATTAAAGTGGAGGAGGCATATCAGATGACTTTCAGCACTTTGCATATAGGGTGTGTGGGCCCGGGAGCCTTGTCAAGGTGTGTTAATGGCAGAAAATGAAGACGTCTGTTGTCGTCTACCTGTCATTCAGTACGTCATGTCACATCTCCAGCTCTTTTCATTTACTTCACGAGCATTACAACGTGCAAGTTTTTCATTTATGTAGACATATCTGCCTAAAGTTGAATTGGCTTTATTTTCTGTGTGCGCACGATAAATATGTATAAGACTGGTAAAAACTAGTTAGACTTTACAGTAAGGTTGTATGTGTGCAATTAATTAAGGCAATTGTTAAAAATGAACAATACTTGTACAGCATTATACAGAATGTATTTATTTATTTACTAACATAAAACTAGTAATTGATGAGCTAACAGCAATATTATAATAGCAACAGTAATAATAAATATTACAATAATAATAGCAATGCATTTTTTTTACATTTAATAAATGCATAAACTAATAATTAAACTAACAATGAACAATATAATTAATAATAATAATAACAATAATAAATGTATTCGTTTATTAATTTATAAAAAATATTCATTGACATGAATTTACAATGAACACTAGTATAATAGTAATAATAATAATAGCAATAATTACAATTAAATTTATTCATTAAGTCATTCATTAAATAAATGTGAATTAATTAGTAACTATATAACTATAAATGTTAGCCTTTGTGTTTCAGAAACATTTAATGCTTAAATCTCTTTTCTATTCATAGATTTGCATTTAATCCCATTCTTTTAGTCCTTCTCGATTTAAAAAAAAACATGAAAAAGATAAGCCTCAGATACGATTGCATCTTTTTGGAGCTCACGGATCTCAGTCTTTAAGCAGTTATTTCTCAATATTCCCAGAGAGGAGGACTGTATCAGCGCTTCGCAGCTGTTGTTGTAAGCAGAGCGAAATTATGCATTTTAATAGTTGCCGGGCGTGTGCGGGCGACTCGTGTGTAATGGACGTTAATGGGCATCAGGGCCAGGGTGACCTCTGCTGAAGTGGAGGCGCACAGTTCCTCTCTGGTCCTGTCACTCGCTTCCAAATCAAAATGTGAACAAGTACAGCAATGTGTGTGTGTAAGGACGGGAAGTAGGAGGAAAAGAGTGAGAGAGCAGCAAAAGAGGGAGGCAGGGAAGAGGGGGGTGGAAGCTGTTAGCATTCCATTTTTATTATGACATTTCACAGTCATCCGATTTAATGTCCCCTGACCGGATTGTCCGGCTGGAGACGGTGGGCTTGAAATGTTATTTAGAGCATTGATAAAAGGTGAGCGCCTGCGAGATGACAGCGAGTCATAAGGCTCCGCGCGGTGACATTCATTTTCTCCACAACAGAGATGGAATAAGACGTCACGGTGACAAGCTGTCACTCAAGACACAGCCCCGCCATCTCACCCCTCCCCTTCTCTCCCTTTTCGGTCCCTACTGTCTGGTTGGGGGTTAGAAGGGGCTCTGTGTGTGTGTGCGCAAGTGTTTATGCGCTACCCCTTTCCTGTAATGGGACTAAACCGCTCTCCTCCTCAGCGTACCATATGAGTTGGCCTTGCCTTGCCGGCCCCAAAGCCGAGGGTGGTGGGAAAATATATTCTTCAGCCTTTCATTAAAAAAATAAAAAGGCCTCATCTCCTGAGCTTTTCAATCTCCTTGCCTGTCTTTTGAGGGGTCTGAAAAGCCAGCACCCTTTACAAATCTGAAATTCCTCTGCTATGGAAATGCACCAGCTCCCTCCCCAAAAAATCTGTCACTTTTCTTCAAGGCTGCAATAATCATAAATAACAAGCCTTTGATATCTACTTAGAAATCATGTATTGAATGTATGTGTAAAAATCATCACTTTTTTCCCCTCTCCACTTATTTGCTATCAGAGGATTTTCAACAATAATATCATTCGTAACAGGCAAAGCCAGTCCGAGTGTATAATGAATTAAGTCTGCAGTCTGGCCCCGACTTGAGAAATTCAAATTATAATTATTCCTCTGGGTATGTGTAGGGCTTATTGCCAAAAAGAGAATTAAAGTGAGGTCTCCAGTGCTTTTGACGGCACACCAGTGAGATTGTGTCATCTCTATCAGTCCAGCTGCATTCACTCGCATTTCAAAGTGTCCGTCTGGAAATGTCACAAGTTTTGCTTGTGACAACTTTTACTGCGGTCCATATAGAGGGCAGAGATGTACAGACATATTTTATTTAATTTAATGGACAGCTTTCCATTACTGTGCATTTATTAGACACGGAAAGCTTTAAATCTCTGAGGTTGCTCTTTTATAGCTCAGCAGGAGACTTCTCAGCTTTGTTTCCCTTTTAACTTAGGAAAAAGTCAAATAAATAATTAAGATATTTGTTAGAATAATAGTTTATACCTTACAATTTTTATATATTAGAGCTATGAAATATAATTCTATTTTAGAAAAATTAGATATTAGTTTCTTTTTTGTTGTTGTTGAGATCTCTTTTGAACCTCCAGATTAGATATAATCAATACTAGGATCTTTTTTTTTTCTCAGAAGAAAAATCCTAAACAAAAGACTGTTTGCTCTCTATTTCATTTTTTTGTCTTTTGTCTTTTTTTTTTTTTTTAGATATTTAATTACTATAGGCGTGTTTTTGCTATTCTTTTTGTTTGACAAAACTGTACACACTATAAAATGAGGAGAAAGACGAGTCGGGGGAGAGAGAGAGATTGCTCATGCTGTGGCCACACAGTTAGTGTGTGGTGCCTAGTTTGTTTCATGGCTAAATGTCAGCCCCTTTAATGCTACAAAAGACACACAAAGGAACTGTAATGGAGTATTATGGTCTCTCAATGAGAGGCTTTTATCAGTATGAGCGTAATTGACTAGCTCATAAATCATGCTTAAGTGTCTTTGCTGATGCACTTGTCTTTGAGCAGTTTATCCACCTCCCGAACATTTACAGTTTTAGTGGCGTCTCTGCTAGTATTTTCTGTTTTTCCTTTGCATTTAATTGCTCACATGGTTGTCAGAAAATGAAAGAAATCCTTTTTCGGAGGAACATGGATGTGAGTATAGATAGACACATGCACTCTGGAAGAGAACTGACATAATTTAGATTTGACATCAGCATTGTTTAATTGGTTTTTATTAAAATTTTTCCCTCTTCTCACTCATGTGAAATACCACATTTTACATTTGTGTTGTATGTGTATCTGTATTTGTTCTAGATCATGTGTAAGGATTTATCTTGGCTTCTTAAACAGGTTTATAAAGTTTCAGCTATGACTGATTTAAAACAACGCAATATTCCTTTATCACAAATGTAGACAGATTGCTGGTTGACTGTTTTTTGTTTCATATTTATATCATTTTATTTCAGTAAGTAGTGCATTTCTAAAGCTTACAAAGTATATACAGAAAGTATTTAAATGCTAACGCCACACTTAAAAATGTTCAATGTCTTTGCATTATATAATGGAATATCGTTTCATATTTATTTCATATAGTAAAAAAAAGTGTCATTTAATTTATTTTAATGATATATAGCACAAACACAAGCAGTTTTTAGTTCAAAGAAAAGGTCTAGCATCATTTGTTTGCAGATGTCTCTTTCTTTATTATTTTGTCATTGTATGCAGTGAAAATTATACATTGTAAAGTAATTTAAGTCTTAAAATGCTTCTTTGGACCACTGTATATTCTTCAGCTGTGTGGATATGGAGCTACTTATACTTTTCAAATGCTTTTTTCTTCTTTGACCTCCGCAGAATCTACTCAGATCCTTTCACAATATTAAAGACGTGGGCATGGTGCAGGTGAAGGTGATCCGAGCGGAGGGGCTGATGGCAGCTGATGTTACAGGTAAGAAAAACCCTCCCACACACACATACAGTGATCCTGACATATGCTTTCTCACTCTGTTTTCCGCAGTTACTGATAAAACCTATCATTTCCCTTGGAATGGTCAGCAGGAGGCTGATAATATTGCATTCTGCTCTGTGCTAATGGATCGCTGGCTTCTGAGATCACTGCGTCTCTTAAACATATTTTTTTCTTGTGCGTCTGCTCCGGTTTCCATTAATTCTTACTTTTAATTAGGTCTGCAGTGGACAGGCCTAGTTTCTGGCACTATAAATTATCAAGTTGAAAAAAAGATTGGAGACGATGCAGTGAGTTGATTCTTATTCAGAATCGGAGTGAGACATTAACAAACACACTTACCTTGGGTCATTTATTAATGCTACAACTGAATTAAAATGCATCTAAATGTATTAGTTTTTGTTTTTTTGTTCTTTTTCTGGCCGTTTTTCCTGGAAACTGTGACCTCATTGCAACTGAATCATCAGTTGTTCCTCAGCTTATGTGTGTTATATTCAAATAAGATATTTCTGTGACTTTTAACACTTTTAAAGGAATACAATGCCATTCTAAAATTTGGGGTAAGTAATTTTTTTTTAAAGAAAAAAATTATAATAATTCTGGTCTTTTAAACTTTCTATTCATCAAAGCATGGGCGTCGCTAGGCCATTTTTATATCTCTATATACAATATATATATATATATATATATATATATATATATATATATACATACCCTCATTGGGGGCTGAGCCCCCCTAAAATGAAAATCCTAGAATTGCCCCTGCATCAAAGAATCATGAAACATTTCCACAGAAATAAGTAGTGCAACTGTTCATCAACAATAATAACAATGATAATAATAATAAGAAATGTTTATTAAGCATCACATCAGTAAGTATATTACACTGATTTCTGAAGAATCATGTGGCGCTGAAAAATGGAGTAATGGCTGATGACAATTCAGCTTTGCCATCACAGGAATAAAATCCATTTTAAAATAGATTAAAATAGATATTTATTCATTTTAAACTGTTTTAAACGGTTATTTTAATAATAACTGTAATAATATTTAATGTTGTTTACTGTATTTTCAGTCAAATACATGCAGCCTTGGTGAGCATAAGAGACTACGTAAAAAAAAAAAACGTACCCCAAATTTTAAATGGTAGTGTAATTCACCCCAAAATAAAATGAAATAATTTATGCATCCTCATGTCGCTACAAACCCACATGAGTTTGTTTCTTGCATTAAACACTAAGGAGCTACAGTATCTAAAAAACTATCTTTCCAGTGTTTGCCACATTTTCATTTTATAGAATAAAAACAGCTTGAACATTCTACTAAGTATTTTCATTTGTGTTAGACACAAAAAAGAAAGTCACTCCAGTTTGGAAAGACATTGTAATTGAATGATGACAGAATGTTCATTTTAAGTGAATTATTTCTTTAAAGATGAAGAATGTAATTTTTGCACCACTAATGACATCAAACAGAATCGCAAATATAATGGTTCATCTCAAATACTTCAAATCATCTACCACTGGTCAGACAAACTGATAGCATCATTGTCGTGGGTTTGGGACTATTAAAAGTATTGAACACTGAAAAATATTTGTTTTGCTTTAAAGATTTTGCAGGCACCGCCAGTCCTGATTTGACCACTTGTGTGGGAAACAAAGCTGAGAATTGCAGCACAAGAATATTAATCAAGGCTGCACAATCGGTTGCAGACAAGGTGTGAGGCGGCAGAAATAAACAGGAGCGACAAAGAGCGAAAAGACAGAGGGAGAGAGTGAGAGACAGAGAGAATTAGAGGCAGAGACGTAGAGGTCATTAGCACCGTCACTCTTAAGGTGGAGCATCTCGTGAGGTTCCTCTCCGCTAAGCGCTTTGCGTTTGCCATCTCTCTAATCGCCTAATCGACGCCTTTAATTAAGACATGCTCAATGGCAGACCACCCCCTCCCCTCTCACACCCTTCAGCCTCCCCCTTCCCGCTCGCTGCACAGTTCTGCAATCGCCCCTTTACTCGCTCCTCTCCGGGGGTCCGGCCCACTACGTTGACCTCGTAGCTCGGTCTGGCGTTCCCAGGGGAACCGTGGCCTCCTCATGAGCTCTGATTTCACACTCCTCTCCCGCCACAAAGCACCGGCGCACAAAGCTTTTCTAAGAGCCCCGGCTCGCTCACGGACTCGCCGTCTCAATCGGCCCTGGCACCGAGGTGTCAGCCAACAAGGTTACGGGCCACGGAACAGTGCCTCCTCTAATAGAGAGCTCACTGGAGACAGGGAGAGTCCAGGAAAAGTGGAAGGCAAGGAGAGTGAACATAAAAGATAATGTGGCCGAGAGAAAAAGAAAAAGAGAGGGAAATCTTAGTTCTATTTCTTGCATCACCGAATGTGGGTTTTTTTGTCCCACCCCTCCTTTCTGTCTGTTTTTCATTGTAATTAATTGAGGCTTTTATCTGGAGTGCCTCCACTCCAGGCCAGCAGGATAAATGGTGACAGTGTGTAAAACCAACAGTATTTAGGGACAGGAGACTGCTTTCCTTCTGAATAGAGCCACTCAATACTTCACATAGATCGCTTTGGATGCAGGCATTACTCTGGCAGTCGGCAATTTCATTAACAATCAGTTTTCAAACAACAGTAGGAACTGTTCTGCCCTTGCTGCCATTAGTGTGTTTGTATATGATAATCCTATGGGCGGTTAAATGCTCCTCTCATCATGCAGGTACTTCTGCTTAACACCGTTCCTGCATTTCATTTAAAACGCCTTCCAGACCTGAAAAATGTAATTACCGTTTTGTACGTCAGCGCGCCGCACACTCATCAAATTGCAGCCGGAATGAGGTTGAACTCATCTCGCTGGTCTGTGAGGATTTGCCTAGAATTAACCCACAGATAGCGTCTGCTCGGCCACACCTGGGGAGTCAAAGTTACATTCAGTGTGAAGCGTGTAATTTGCTCAGACAGCTGCCTCACGAACATGTAGTAGTTTGTCGCCGAGGATGACCGCGTATCACCGCGAGGATATTGAATAGGATGGTTCACTTTCCTGCGCCCTTCAATATACATTCATTTAAGCAGATGCAAATTATTTTTGAATGATGAAAATACTCACAATTACAGGAAGTCACGGCAATTTAAATGTTTGTGTGAATATATTGTAAATGAGTGACTGAAATTAGGAAGATGATTTAATTCATTTTTTTAAATACATTTTTTACAAACACTTTTTTTAACAAAATAAATAAACATTTGAATCCATAATTTTATCTCCTAACTGAATTTCTGTAGCTTGTTTTGCTGATTTTATTTTTACTACACCATGAAAATTTAAAGAAATTATACAATATACTGTACTGTTACTTACTGTTATATAACTTTTTTGTGTAAAATTAATTTAGTCAACTTATTTTATTATATCAGACACATGATAGTGTAATCACTGCATTTAAATAATAAAAAAGTGAATTAAAAATATATGCAGTTTGATCAATATACCCCTCAAATTGATATGCTTGGTGACAGCAAGGACCTTCCATTGATCACTGTGACATTTATTTTGCTTGTCAACTAAATGTCTTTGCTTCTTTTATTCACATGCAGGAAAGTGAATTATTTTATACTGCATTTTAACTTTGCAGCACGTTATAAAATTACCATTATGGATGTTATTTTTTGCCCCAGCTTTTAGAAATGATGCTCTGCAACAAACAACAAAAGTGCTCCCAATTGTTTTGTTTAGAGATTTGTTTAATGATTAAAAAAGTTTAGATCAAAGCTGATATGAAGAGTTTGTTGTTTAAGTTTTCATTGAGAACAATATTCCTTTAAATTATGAACATTTATTTACATGTGTATATAATTAGCTGATTTCAAAGCATGTAGGACAGTGGATTATATAAATGTCTCTAGAGTCAACTTCTTATAATAACATATTTTGTACATGACATAATATTCCATTGAACTTTAAAAAATATATTGATAAAAAGGATTATTAAAAAGTGTCTCACTTCAAGACATTTTAATTTATCAATATGAATGCCCTGTCAGCAACAGGAAACAGCCTCATGATAATATCTACAATGATCTCCATATATTTTACCCTGGAAAGTTTTCTACAAATTTCCCACATTCAGTCCATATGTATTTAATTCGTCATTCCTTTCTGTCCTCCGTCTGCGACCAGCTATGTGTGTGTGTGTGTTCACACTAGACGGGGATAGAGATGTCCTCATGGTGCTCTAGGGCAGAGCAAAGGCTGAAATGCTTATCTACCTGTGTGCAAACCACTGTATCGGTGTAACAACAGGAAACGATTCCACATGGGGGCAAAATGAATATATCAAATCAGCTCCACAGTGATAAGTTGCTGCTGAAGCTTTAGTTTGAGTAAAGACAGCAGTGTGGTTTGATCCAGCCCTTCAGGCTCTCTGTCCCATCACCTTTATCAGGTAGTTTCCCCCCCCCCAGCGCACCACCCAGTGGATTACACCACAGTAAATACAACGAAACTGATAAAGTTAATGTGTGTGTGTGTGTGTGTGTGTATGTGTGTGTCCCTCACAGGCAAGAGTGACCCCTTCTGTGTAGTGGAGCTCAGCAACGATCGGTTACAGACACACACCGTGTACAAAAACCTCAACCCAGAGTGGAACAAAGTCTTCACGTTGTAAGTGTCAAAAGCATGTATATGCATGTGCGAGAGAGCGCTTGCATTTGCATATAATCACATATTTTTAGTCGGAACAATTTATGATATATTTTCAAGTCTGCTGCAATACTGATAAACAAAATACTGATAGAAATTTTTTTTTTATAAAATTAAAATATTTGAAGTATGCATAAAATATAATTTCAATTAATTTAGCTAGTTTATAATGTGTGTGTGTGTGTATATATATATACTTATATATTTAATAGTAAACTAAATAAAAAGAAAAAATGAAAATTGGGTGGAAAACTTGGAGAAATATTTTTTTACCCATTATATTGAAGAAGCTTAGTTATTAATACTGTACTTAAGAGCTATGTGGTTTACAGAGATACATCTGAGAGTCGAGGATTACAGGATAATGTAGTCAGGATTATTTAATTAAGCTTTGTATTGGTAGTTGAAAATGTGACACATAAGTAAACTTTTTCTTTAAGAAGAAAATGAACTTTTGTTCGAGATTACACTCCCTCTGCAAGTACAGCCATTGTGCCGTTTGATAATGTGCCATACATAATTTCTTATATTAGTTCAAAATCAAGAGGTTGTTCCATTGATGTTTTTTTTTTTCATAATATTTCAATCTTCACGGCTGGAAATTCATTTGCGAATTCCCATGGAAAGCTGGGTAATCTAGCCTCTCCTTGGAGCGCTCATCTCTTAAAGAATAACCTCATTTTCTTTCATTAGACTTCTCCTCTTTAGCCTACTTTTCAAAGATAGCATTTCAAATGGAGAATTGCAGCATCTTTTTTTAACCCCAGCACAATGGAGATTGTCACCAAGGATTTAGATGAATCACATTTTTTGTCATGACTTAAAAGATCTTTTCAGTGTTTAATATTAGTCAATGACTTCTTCCTCTACCCCTTTTTTCTTCAACTAGCAATGTGAAAGACATTCACTCAGTCTTAGAGGTGACTGTCTATGACGAAGACAGAGACCGAAGTGCCGACTTCTTGGGCAAAGTGGCTATTCCGTTGTTAAATGTAAGTTTTGAGCTTGCAGACTTTTTCTTACAACAGTGAATCAGTATCAGATTGGACAAATGCACGAAAAAGTTTTTCTTTTAATTTTTATTAAAAAAATTGGCATCCCAGCAGGCACCGGACGTCTATGTAACGTCAGGCTGACGTTGGACATGACGCCAGACAGACGTTGCATTTTGGTTGAAAATGAAAATCGGGTTGACATCAATATTTGATGTCAATTTGACATTGACTTGACATTGGATTTTGGTTACACAACCTGAAAACAACAAAATATCAACGTCAGCTGACGTCGGTGTTGGACATCAATTTAACATTGACATTAGAAGTTGAATTTACATTGAATTTTGGTCACCCGACATCGCAACCAATATCTAACCAAATATCAACATCTTATGACGTTGTGTGCCTGCTAGGATGTGTCTAACCTTTTATTGATTTTAGAAATCATAGAGTAAGATGTCAAAGTGTGAAAAACACACACACAAAAAAGTTAAAAAAAAAATGGGAGAAAAATCAACAAAGCATGTGTCTAACCTTCATTGATTTTAGTAATCATAGAGTAAGATGTGAAAGTGAGAAAAACACTGGGGGAAAAAGCTACTAACAAAAACAAAGAAGAAAAGAAAAGATACGGGGGGACGCAATGTGCGCTCCCAGGCTGATTCCCCAGGATAGTTAATTTGCGGCTGACAGTGGTTGGGCCGTAATGAACAGGTACTTGTCAGAGCCGCCACAGTTGTTTTGGGCTCTCTGTCAGATGCAGCAGCTGGGGTTCAAAGGTCACATGGAGAGTGTATTCAGCTGGGTATTGCCAGACAGACGGCTGTCATGTCCTTCTCCCGCAGATCCAAAATGGAGAACGCAAAGCTTACGCCTTGAAAAGCAAGGAACTGACAGGGCCAACCAAAGGGGTCATCTTTCTCGAAATAGACGTGATTTATAACATTGTAAGTCCCACTCTCTTTTTCTCGCTTGCTTTTTTCTAGCGTTTTTCACTTCTTTATCTGCTTGTTCTCTTCAGCCTCTCCCGGGCTGTCTGTCTCTCTTTTAATTACTGAAGACTCCCCTTTCCTCAGCCTTTTATTTGTGCGTATGTGTACCGCTGTGTGTGTCCGTCCGCCATTTTAGGCGGGAGTGTGAGAGAGCGTCACATGGCCGTGTGGTGTGGAGTGTGTGAAATGGAGGGATGTCTTGATATATTAGATCGTTAATGACGCATCTTGATCTCGACGGTGGATTATTGCATTCAATTACGCATGAAGTTTATATGTTGCAGGTAAAAGCCGGCATGAGAACTTTGATTCCCATCGAACAGAAATACATCGAAGATGAGCCACGAGTGTCCAAACAGGTAACGAGAGCACTTTAATCGCACCTTTGTTGAAGACATTAATAAAATCCCACCCAACACAAGTTGTAGACAGCAGCATCTTTCTCCTCGTCTTCCCCCTCTCTCTCTCTCTCTCTCTCTCTCTCTCTCGCTCCTTCTCCTCGTCTCTTCCTTCTCTTCTGGAGGTGCTGAATAGAAATGTCAAGCTGTCAACGCTGGGGGTGCATAAGTAGATTGGCCATCCTTTAGTTTGGACCTCAGTGGTTCTTCTGCTGTGCTTCTTTTTGTCACCCTGTTCAATGTCTCCCCCTATCCCTGACAAAGAGCTGAATTGTAGGGGTTGTCCCAAATCAGACCTGTCACTGAGACACTGCTTGGGACAAACACACACACACACACACACTGAGTGCAAGCTAGAAAGTGCTCACTCTGCACTTTTCGGTGTGAATTTGCCCCCCACCTAAACTGTTTGTGAGTGAGACACAAACCGAACGGCGAGGGCAACATATCAAATTTATCTCCACAAGATTTGCTTTTACTTCTTGATACTGTCTCCTCAACAGTTGAAGCTCATTTCGTCGAATACATATTTTATTTTTTAGTAGTTTGGTATCGCATTTCACCTCGAATGTACTTTGATTAGTCCCAAATGACAAACACAAATGGCCTACTTTAAAGGGATAGCCCGAATCCTACACTTCGCCACAGTAAATGTGGATATTTACTATGATCAAAGCTGTAGCGTTTTCAAGCCATTATGCGACCAGGAGCTTTTGATCTTCCCGTGAACATAGGAAGAAGCGGTCATTTGCAGTTCACCCGCACTCAGAAACATGAATAAGACCATTTTATTAAAGAGGAATAAAAAAAAAAATTCCTTCATACTCCTACAAATACAAAGATAGATATGGTTTGGTTTTCTCTAATTTGTGATTTGTTTCATTATTTTGGTCTAGTAACGTGTTTTGGTGTTATTCCCTAACAACATCACTAAAAAGTAGTTTCCCCATTATTTCTAAATGTTGATCTTCAATTGTTCTAGCGCTGTTAGACCTAAGATTTTTCCACATCAAATTATGATAATTTAAAATTTATGTTATATACACTACTGTTGAAAAGTTTGGGGCCTGTAAGATTATTTAAAAAAAATTTTTTTTTAGTTTTTGTATGCTCGCCAAAGCTGCATTTATTTAATCAAAAACACAGTAAAGATTTTTCTTTTGTAATAAAATATTACAATTTAAAATAACTGCTTTCTATTTTACTAAAATTTTAAATGTAATTTATTGCTTTGCTGGCAAAGCTGAATTTTCAGCAGCCCTTACTCCATTCCTCAGCATCACATGATCTGTCAGAAATCATTCTAATATGCTGATTTGGTGCTCAAGAATTGTTTTTTATTATGATCAATGTTGAAACTAGCTACTTAATGAAAAATCACATAAAGTGTGATTCTTTTTGTTTCATTCCTTGATGAATGTAAAGTCAAAAGAACAGCATTTAATTGAAATGAAAATCTTTTGTAACATTGTAAATGTCTATGCTGTCATTTTTTGGTGTTATTCCCTAACAACATCACTAAAAAGTAGTTCCCCTTCAGGAACTCGAGCTGCGTCGAGATCGCTTTGGGAACGCCCTTGCGTGACCGCGTTCTGAAGCACGTGTCAAATCCGTCCAATGCTAAAAAGTAGTTTCCCCATTATTTCTAAATGTTGATCTTCAATTGTTCTAGCGCTGTTAGACCTAAGATTTTTCCACATCAAATTATGATAATTTAAAATTTATGTTATATACACTACTGTTGAAAAGTTTGGGGCCTGTAAGATTATTTAAAAAAAATTTTTTTTTAGTTTTTGTATGCTCGCCAAAGCTGCATTTATTTAATCAAAAACACAGTAAAGATTTTTCTTTTGTAATAAAATATTACAATTTAAAATAACTGCTTTCTATTTTACTAAAATTTTAAATGTAATTTATTGCTTTGCTGGCAAAGCTGAATTTTCAGCAGCCCTTACTCCATTCCTCAGCATCACATGATCTGTCAGAAATCATTCTAATATGCTGATTTGGTGCTCAAGAATTGTTTTTTATTATGATCAATGTTGAAACTAGCTACTTAATGAAAAATCACATAAAGTGTGATTCTTTTTGTTTCATTCCTTGATGAATGTAAAGTCAAAAGAACAGCATTTAATTGAAATGAAAATCTTTTGTAACATTGTAAATGTCTATGCTGTCATTATTGACAAACACAAGTATTACCTTTTGCTGAATGATAGTATTAATTTCTTTAAAAAATATTTTGAATGGTAGTGTATGTAGTTTAAAAAATGGAATTTAGTTTTAGTATATTTGTTTTCTCATTGTGAATCAGTTTAATTGTGAAATGTTGTCTGTTGTTCTGTCTCTCAGCTGCTGCTGCATAACTTCAACAGAGTGAGGCGCTGTATAATGTTCCTGGTCAATGCTGGCTGCTATATCAACAGCTGCTTTGAGTGGGAGTCTCCTCAGAGGAGCATCTGTGCCTTTCTGGTAAGGACCAGTATGAATTCAACCACACCAGCAGTCGCATACAGCGGCTCCAGAATGTACCTGGACACATTTGTGTTTGGCAACAACTGAATTTCATTATATCAGATTTTAAAATATAAGTAAATATCTGGATATTTTCTGGTTGTCAAATGGATCTGACTTTATATTAAGTGGCCTTAACTACTATGTACCTACATTCAAATTAAGCATTGTAAGATACAATGCACTTATTGTGTACATACATGTTTTACATTGTACTTAAATTGTTTACAAATACCTGCATGTAATTACATCTGTAATTAATTTCTGTAATTACATTTATTACACTGTTGACCCATCCTTACACCTTAACCCACCCTTAAACCTACCCATACCACCAAACCTGTCCCTAACCTTACCCATATCCCACTACAATAGCAGCAGAAGTGTTTTGGGTAACACTTTATTTATGGTGTCCTTGTTAAACATGTTACATGTTTTTACTATTATAATAACAATGAATTATGCATAGTTACATGCAAGTAACCCTAAGCCAAATCCTAATCCTAAGTATATAGTAAGTACATGTAGTTAATTAATATTACTCAGTACTTAAATGTATAATTACACTGTAACAAGGGACAACTTAAAATAAAGTCTAACCGTGTTTTGCAATACAATAGGAACACAATAAGTACATTGTACTTATTTTTTGATGTAAGTACATAGTAGTTAAGGCCACTTAATATAAAGTGGGACTGTCAAATGTTAGTGGATCATGTTCAGAGTTAATGTGATGAACTACACCTGTGGTTACTCTGGAACGCATTTATGAACTTAGGAGAACTTTATACATTCACTAAAATGACCTTGGGATAAATTGATTGCAAAAATGCCTCATAAAAGTGACGTTAACTCTGAGAATAGTACTCTGGTATTTTGTTATCAATAGCAGATTTGAATCGGCAAAGAAATTCTGTTTCTTTTCTCAGAGTTAGCATCATTTTTCTAAGCCATTTTTTGCAACCAATACATCCCAAGGTCATTTTAGTGAATGAAGTAAGTTCTCCTCGGATCACACATGAGTAACCATAAATGTAGTTCATCATATTAACTCTGAACATGATCCACTAACCAGAAAGTATCCACATAATGTACATTTATCATTACTTTTAACAGTATGTCCACTGTTTTATCATTCAATACCTAACGAACATTTTTTTATTTGAAATGTTTTGCTTCAAAAGTGCATTTCTTTATATTTTCTTAAAAATAATTGGCACTTGATTTGGTATTTTATTTCTACTTAAGTGATTTTCAAACATTTTAAGTGTGTTTAAAGTGCCCAAATACTTTCTGGGGCTATTTCACGTACACACTGGACTTTATAAAATATAGTGACAAGTTCTGTGGTGATCCATTAGGTCCTGTGTGCACACATTTCCCATCTCTCCGTCTGTTGTGTTAAAAATGTCCAGAATTTTGCCCATTTGTCTTTGACATCCTCCAGCAATTCTCTCAGATCTCAGGCACCTCGGGTGAAATCGTCTGAATTCACGACAGTCTCTTTCATAGCGTGGTGCACCTTCCGATTTTAATTGGACAGTTGAACCTTCATGAAAAGGACACCCTTTGTGAGTGGGCCGTGTGACTAAATGCTAGCACAGGACAAGCTGGCTAATCTTTGCCTGTGATGCTGCATAATTTGCTGTAAGGCCTGTCTGTTTCGGGACTCGCGTGTCTTTAAGTGTCGCAGGGTAGGCCATTAACATTTGCTGCTTGACACATTTTAATTTCAGTACACTTCCGAAAGCAAAAGCCGAGGGCACACGCATGAGCGGAGGGACAGCTGTATCGATCAGCTAACATTTTAGTTGGACATTTTTTTGGTTGGTTGTCGGGGGAAAAAACATCAATGAAAATGTCAGAGGAAGAAATGTCAAGAGGTTGGAGGAGAATAAAACAAAAACAATCACATTGCATTTGTCCTTAATGTTCAGATGCTTTGTTTATTCAGTCACATTCAGTTCAGTACGTCTGACCTGAACTTCCAAAGTTATAAAAATAGCTTTAAAAAGAAGAAAAATTGTGTTTTTTTTGTTACTTCTTTTTTGTATTTTCTTCACAGTTGTCCCATTAGCTGGTAATGTTATTCTTTGCAGTCTAAATCTCCCTCCTTAAGAGCTCTCTTAATCATCACACTGATTTCTTTCTTTATCACCAGCCATCTGGTTCAGGTGAGCCTTCACCGCTGCGCTGAGACACACATCTGTGCCGTTCTGTCAGCCGCTGACAGTTGTAAGCTAAAAGAATACAATAGTCAGACACCGGCGTAGGTGATTTCGCATTCAAGAGTTGCAGAACCTCCGGTGCTTGCCGCACAAAGGTTAGCCAAAGCAAAGGGGCTGCTCGCGATGCGCAGATAAAACCAGCTGTGAGCGGTGGCGGTGGCAAGCCTTCTGATTTGCTATTCTGGTATTTTTAGGGCTGTGCCTTTTTGACATTTTAGAGTTCTTGTTTTTAGCTTAGGTTTTGAGGTTGCATTGGTGTTTTTGTTTATGTTGTTGGGATTTTGTTGCAGAAAGTCTTCCAAAGATTTTGTTTGTTTGTTTGTTTGCTGGTGCTCCAAATACTCTTCTCCTTTTCTTAAAGGTGAAGCGTGTAAGTAAAACATTGTGCTGGATCTCAGTTTAATATGCAAAGTAGGCCATTTTTATGTTGAAAACTTTTAGGCAGCCATACCTGCTTGACACAACCATGCAATGGCAATAGTTAGGGGGTGGGACTAACAAACAGTGGGACTGTTTGACGACCAATAACTGACAGCCATCCTTGGCCAATGCATTTCTTATTATTAATGTTGAAAACATTTGTGCTGTTTAATATTTTTTTGTGGAAACCAGGTTTCTCTTTTTAAAGATTCTTTGATGTATATAAAGTTCAAAAGAACTATAAACGTCTTTACTGTTATTTGCAATCAATCTTATGTGTCCTTGCTGAATGAAATTATTAATTTATTTAAAAAAGGCATTAGTTTGGGGGTCAGACTACCTATTTGACAAGCAGTGGCAGATTTTTATTATTATTATTATTTTTGAATGATCAATGTGGAAACCAGTTGTGCTGCTTAATATTTTTGTGGAAATGATTATTTTTTCAGGATATGTTGTGGCAGATTTTTATTATTATTATTTTTTTAATGATCAATGTGGAAACCAGTTGTGCTGCTTAATATTTTTGTGGAAATGATTATTTTTTCAGGATATGTTGATAAATAGAAAATTCAAAAGAACATAGTTTATTTGAAATATTTTGTAACAATATAAATATCTTTACTGTCACCTTTGATCAATTGAATGTCTCTTTGCAGAATGAAAATATTAACTGATGTTGGACAACCAATGGGCAACAGCCATCTCTGCAAATTTCTTTACTGCAAAAATCTTTACATGTGTGTTAACTTTTGTAAGCCGTACATTCATGATCGCACACGGCCGGCCAGTCAAGACGACACAGCTCATGGCATATTCACAATGGACAAAGCTCGGAGAGTATGTGTGCGCTCATTCAAGTGCGCGTGGGTGTCCGTGTGAGTGTTTGTGCGCGTCTGCCTCCCCTCTCCACGAACACCTGTAAGCTGAGCGCTTGCGCTGGGTGAATATGGGCCATTGTTCTGGCTGGCAGAGTGGTGCTCATAAAGACCACTCTGTGCCAGCCCTCCCCGCGCGCCACTCTACCCCTCCAGCTCCTTATTGCTCCCGCACCGACTCTTCCTCCAAACAAATTTGCCGTAACTCTACCTGCAATTTGGCCTTGGATTGGGAGCAAATAGAGCAGGTATTGTGTGTCGTGGGAAATAAGAGTGGTGTGTGTGTGTAGAGGGTAAGGAGAGGGAGATATATCGGAAGGGGAGAGGTAAGGAAATGATACCCGGCTTCTTTATGTGGGGTAAAGTAGGACTCTTATCAGTGGGAGCACCCAGACAACAGAGCTACTACTACAGGAAACTGGAGCAGCCTTCACCTGCTTTGCATTTAGATAAAATACACCCGCCCAAAAAAAAAGAGACAGGAAAAGAGAAACAAATGCTTCGGTGTGTGTCTTCACGATTACAACCCGCGGTGTGCTACAAGGTGGCACCTTTCTGCTCCATGTCACCTGTCAGCCAATGGCTCCGAGAATGTTTTATTTATTTATTTATTTTATAGGACAAATTAGGAAAAATTGTATATATTGAATTCAGCTTAATCTGTTAATATAACACCCGAAATTAATTTAAACTCAGTAAAACTCAAAAATATAACTTCAACTCAGTAAACTCAATAAAAATATAACCTTTATATTAATAAAATTAAAAAAAAAAAGTTTATATTTTTAAATATAAAAATAAAAAACATAAAATAATAAAATAAAATAGTGTTTCGGCTTCTATGGAGCAGTGTACCCCATAGGACCCCAGATTTTTGTTGCATGTGGATTTATGTTATTGTGTCTTTTTTAATGATAAAATTATGATATTATTTTCTTCTGAAAATTCATTTTATTTTTTTTCTTTTAATTATTATGATCTATAAATGAAATACCACAGATTTTGTTGTTAGACCTTAAGATGTTTAAGCTAAACATTTTGAGAGCTGACATGAACTGTTCTACAGAAACCGTGTTTTAATCACTAGTCAATAGTGAAGATTTCCTGTTTGAGCACATGTTTTAGGAATGCTCTTTTTCAAGAACTTTCTAATTAGATTTAGATCAAATCACACTGAGTCTGAAAAACAACGAACGAAAGCATTTCACGTCATACCAGAAGATGGCAGTGCGGCATCACTCAATCCAAACATCCTCACCTAATGAGTCCAGCCAAAAAGCAGATGAGTTATTGACGTCCATAATCAGCCTCTCATTCTGCGTATTTCTACCCACCGTTGGCACTATTTAAAATAATCAACACAATGTGATGACTTAATTTCTGAAGTCCAAGTACAGGGGCTGTTGTAGGCTGTGTTGGTAACACACTTTTAATGTGCTAATTCTCAAATGCCTGCTCTGAAGTGCTCAAGCCTGCACTCCACAACACAAAGTGCCAAAACGATATTGAAATTGGCTGCCAAAACGTGTCCGTCCTCCATTCCAAAAATCCAGCGAGATGCTGAAACACTTGGCCGATCCAGATCGTTCTCCCGGTTAGAGCAACAGCTTTTGTTAAGGGACTTAATCTCAAGTGCTTTCGCTTGGAAAAAAATCAAATAGATATTTAAAGTGAAATCAAATTTACATGCTACTTGATGTTAGAGATGGATGTAGCGTGTATGAAAATGCTAATATCACTTAGTTGTTTGATATTCCGCTTAGTCAAATTCATTAGGGAAGTGAAACAAAACACACACTGTGTAGGCATTCTTTCATCATGCTTCAGATTCACTTCTTTTCTATTAATTTCATACATAAAAACTCATTTTTTATTCTAACGTACCCTAATTTTAGAAAAAAAATTTAAGCAATAGATATAAGCATTTTCTTCTACTTGAATAAAAAAAAGACATCTTTGTGATGTCCTTGTCTTGGACAAGAATCCTTGTTGTCCTGTTATATTACACCGAACCAAAGTTGAATAATGGACTGACAGGAAATTACATTTCAGATGCCGTTTAATGAATAGATGTCATGCTCTGTATTAGGTTACTGTTGGTCATTCATTGTCATTGTAAGACGGGATCCATGCAGGTGGAGAGGTTACAGTACATGCCCTGAGTGGAACACTGCGGCTCTGAAGTACAGGAAACTGAACGCCGTGGCTCCGGAATGGCCGCCAAAGCTGGCGAACTGACTGTGAATACCTGGATGCGCTCTGACAAAGCCTCTTGTCGCGTGTTCGCAGATTCGGTTTCTCCTTTTCCTCTCTATCATCCAAACCTTTTTCTTTCCGTTTCAGTTTGGGGTCCGTGGCCGTTCCCTCCCTGAGGAGAGCTCTCTGTGGGGGGGACCGGGGGTGATATGAGTGTCTAGGCTGGAAGAATGGCCCCAGAGCTCTGGGCATCTCTCTCTGGGCCGCTGGGTTGTGTGAAAGAGAGAAGGGTCACTTCCAAGCAGGCGAAGTGTCGGCTAACATCAGCTGTCAATCAGACTCTGGCCCTCAACTAGAATAACCAAACTTAAGAATGGAGTCCAGCGACAGGTTAAGGAACCACTATAGGCATATGAAAACAAATGGACGCTGCGGAGTAGAGACAAAGAAATTGATTTTCTTTGTGAGCGATAGATTCACGAATGACTCCCTTGGCGTGATTTTAAATTCCAATGAGTGTATTTTGTAATTAATTGAGTCAGGGGCTGAAAGATAGAAAACGAAATCTGTCAAAGTTTGTTGAAGGCTGATCTGTTATATTTTAAATATTTGTAATACTAAATTAAGTCATTATGATTTTATGAATGCACATATGGAAGATATTAATTCAAAGTGATGACATTGTAATTACTTTGTCTGAAAAATATATTTTGCTCTAGTTAATGGGACAAGCTACAGATGTTTTGCTGAATTTTGCAAGAAATGTGTTTGCTAGGAATATTACTGTAACTAGAATTACTAGAATTAGTAAATTGTATTACTAGAATACCAAATGTTACAGAATTGTATTAATTTTTTTACTGGGCAGTGTTTTTCTGTAAGCAGCTTGTGCATATTACATATTTTGCTATATGCAAATTCTCAGATTAGTTCCTTTATTGCATATTAAGTGCACCATTTACATTTGTAATTGTATTGATCCATTGTTTTCTGCTTTATTTCAATGTAGCTTATTTGTATTCATTTCTTCAAAGTATATTTGAAGCTTTAATATTAAAATTGTGAGAGAGGTCATTTAAAGATAACATTTGAACCAGTGTTGATAGTACGTATATTATGCACGCTTGAGGTGCCTAATTTGTGCCCCGTGTCTTTTTCCCCCTCGTTGAAATGTTGAGTGTGTGCGCATTGGGTAACAGTGCTGTAATGGATAGTGTGAAGGGCACGGAAATACATCTGACCTGTTTCTGCAAGATTCAGAGATTTTCCACTGCTCTGCATGTGTGTTTGTGGGCATGTCCGGTCCAGTCTGATTTAATGCTATGTAAACTTTTCGAATGTAATGAGGTCTTTGTGGTGTGCGTTTATGTATAATAGCCTCTCTGTGGATGCATGGCTTAAGTGCATTTCATATACTGTATAAGGATACTTGATTTATTTTACAAACCTGAATACTTACACTGAATATCACGTTTGATCTTTTTGTATTCAGTTCGGTTAACATTAACATTTATTAGTGTAAACTCTAACGCTCATCAGCCTTCTCAATCTGGCAGATTCATTTTTATTATCTGTGAATAATATTGCCATGGCTGTGATTTTTGCTTAGCTCTAAATATGTCTCACAGAAACAATTGAAGTGTGGAGATTTTTCATTTTGGTTTTATGCATTTATTTGTTTTACTTTTTAAAATTTAGTTTGGATTAATGGCTTTACTAGAAAATATTTTGGGCTCTATTCATTGTATTTTACAGCTCTTTCAAAAATGTGAAGTTTCATATGAGGTAGATTGCAGTATATAAAGTTAGTGCTCATAGTAATTAGTTTCAAAGTTTTTTTTTTTTTTTGGGAAAATGTTAAAAGAACTATATATCGTTTTTTTTTCTTCTTCAGTAAATAAAGCTAAAAAACAAAAATATCAAATTGCTACACCGTGTTTTATCCTTTTTATGGAGTATGTGAACATTTGGTTCAAGCCGTGGGGTGATGGGCAGTAGGGTCACATTTACTATAGAGTAAGACCAGAAACATGCTTTTTGCTTTGTTTTGAGCCTTTATACTGTTATTTAAGGAGAATGAGATTTTGTTGCAGATGATTGACTCATTCATTGTGTTTTCACACTGAAAGACTTTAAAAGCATCATCTGTGCTCACACATGACAGATTGTGAAAAATAATCATTGTGTTACTGTTATGTATTACTGGTTGTCAGGTGTTCTGAAGGTATCTAATAAAAAAACGAATTTAGATATGAAGAAATTAAATTTAGAGATTAGAACAGTTTTCCAAAAAAATATAAAAAGTTACATTAAATCACAAATGTTGGTCTTTTTGAGCTTTCTAATTTTAGTTTTTGAAAAACTGACATAGTTTAGAACCCAGTCAAATGATTGTTGATGTGTTTTAATGTGTGTTTTATAAATACATCTTCAGAACGATGTCCTTACCTTTTGTTTGTTCATTCGTTTTCTCTCTTTCTGTAGCTTTTCGTTGTGGTTGTGTGGAATTTTGAGCTCTATATGGTCCCGCTGGTTCTCCTGATGCTGCTGGCCTGGAACTATGTTCTCATTGCTTCAGGGAAGGACACGAGACAGGGAGATGTGGTGAGTTCTGTCACACACTGACCTGCACCTGTATTTCTATCTAGTACTATTTCTTTCTTTCTGTATTTAATATTTTTAAGTATTAAAACATCTATTAGAATTCCAAATATTTTGTCTCATTCAGCACTCATAAAAACTTTTGAAAATGATTGTTTTTTTAAAGTACGGAACAGGTGGGAACTCGAGCATTTCTGCGTGGCACTCCAAGCTGTTTATTTATTGAAATATTTTATTTAAAAAGTGTCAGTGCTGTGTCATTCTGAAGAGGACATTTTTAAAAAAATGATGCACACGTATGTTTAGAAAGTGTCAAAATGCTCTGCAGCACTTTCATTACAGTGTTGCCTTGATTTTGTTGTCTTTTGTGTCATTTTAAGCTGGTGTTTAAAATGTGTGGGCTTAAAGAATCAGTGGAACAGAGGTATAAAAAGAGCTCACCTTGAAGTGAATTGAATGGAATCGATTTTATATCAGTGTAGATTTTTGAAAGTCATTTAGTTGGAGTTTGAGAACTTCATACAGTAATTGAATAAAAGCTTTGGACTTGAATAAAATCGTCACCACCCAAGGTAGATAGTAAATTAATTGTAGATCACTATTTCAGGGTATACATACGTTTTTACCAGGAATAGTCCCATTATATATATCTGAAATATCTAGGATATCCTTTGATTAAATGGGACAAGCATATGAACTACATTTTTTGAGTGTCCTGAATATAAGCAATCAAAGTTTCACTGGTATAGGGTCTCTGATATATTTTTTAAATATCATACTTTATGAGACACTCTTTGTCAAATTTTGCAAAGAATAGGGGCCGAAAAAAGTAGCAAGAACCGAAGGACCTTAAGAAAGTGTCTGTACCGTAATTATGTTGTCCTGTAGATGGCGACATTGTTTGCAAAAACGCAAAAACTCACCAGCTCTGTGATTCATTTATGTAGGCTTGTCTGTGTGTTTATTATTTACCATGCCAATACTGATACACTTTTCCTCCTGGTTTTAGATAAAAATTTATCATTTATAAAGAAATAAATCAAAATAAATATATTTTAATGAAAGATAACGCTGAAAAACCTTTTTTGTTGTCTTTTTTTATTCAAGCTCTGGTGGTAAATGTTTAACCATATATTAATGGATTTATGTTATATTTACGTATACTACAGTATAATATATGTAATGGGATTGCATGTTTCGATAATCATGGTAAATATGATAAAGAAGCTAAACTGGTTTATCATAACACACACACACACACACACACACACACACACACACACTACTTTATGATGTATTTTAACAATATATTTTACTTTTTATGTGTAATGAGCTTGTGTGATGATTTAGTGAAGTGTGTGTGTGTGTGTGTGTGTGTGTTTTCTTTCATTGTTATAAAAGCCAGTTGGGTCAGAAGTTAGGGATTCAGAACTAGGTAATGGGTCAGAGGTGATACTGTCAGGACCTGTGGATTTAAGACACATGAGAGGGCTAGAGTCCGAGGTAATGCCTTCAACCCGTTATTCCTCTATCCACATCTCCTCTGCTCTCTAACAGTCCATTGTTCTGCATTTTGACGACTGTAACCACAACACACGGGCTGGTGAGAGCAAGAGAGTTCAGAAACAGTAAACACACACACACACACATGCTTTCCATTAGCCTCAAACTCACTGATGAGCCTGAGCTTGGACACTGTTTCCCTGTGCTTTACTATGAACTTAAGGGGAAGGAATTTAGGTGTCTTTAAGTGTGTGTGTAATGATTAGTACCTGATGTCATTCATTTTTTTCACTCCTTTAAGCTGTTATTGTTAGCTGTTATATATATATATATATATATATACATACATATGCACATATACATATGTAACTTGAAGCTTAAAGCTGTTTGTTGGCTGCTAGCTTGTTATCTGAAAGCAATGCAGCCGTTGCTTTGTGCTTTATTTTTTATAAATACACACACTCAGAGAGGACTGATGTACTTTTGAAAGGACTAATATTCCCCCAGTGGAAGTGTCCCATTCATGCTTTCATCACTACACTATAGATGTCAGGCTCCCTGTGCCTGGCAGGATGTCATTTCAGATAACTCTAACTGTAGCTCTGCGCTAAACCTTCTGACACATAAATGCAGGCTGCGGTGCTTCAACAGTCCAAGCTGTTTTTTTTTGTTTTTTTACTGAGACAGACAGAAATGAGAAACGGAGATGCTGCCCAGCCTAGATGGCAAGACTTACTCTGAAACTTTTCCAAGTGTTTGTATGACATCTGACTATCAGCATCACATGGTTTTGTAATGTGGTGCAGCATGTCTCATGCACAGAATGCCGTGGATGAGCGTGTGCGCTCAAATATTCTGTATGCATGGAAAAGGAGGGTAAAAGTGAGACTCTAGGTATGAACAAAAGCTGCACAGAAGAATTCTTACAGGCATATTCTCTCTCTCTTTCTTGATAGACTTTTCAGCTTTAGTTATAATCACTTTCTTTTTATTACATTACAGACACATTTTTTAATTACATTTTTATTACATTGTATGTCAATATACTGTATATATATATTGTTAACAAGTTTTGCTTATTTACCATAAATATACAATTAAACATTCACCACCACCATATATTCTCCAAATTCTATTGCTCAGGGTTGTGGGACATATACTAATAATATTAATTCTGCATATAATATTAAATCAATATTGGCATTTATTTTTTTAGTAAGAAGCTGTCATTATCACAGAATAATAGCCGGTTATTATTAAAAATCAACCCTCTTCAGGGTGACCGTATATTATCCCTTGTCTGTTGTACCCCTGATGTTCACAGCCTAGTATGTTCTGGGAAAACAGAAACCCACTTTCAGCTGTCACATTTCTTGAAGGGACTTGTTACCTCTAGATGTGACATGCCAGCTCAACTCTTAACCTGTAGACAGCTGACCCCTGACTCTTGTATTCTTTTGCTGTTCTCCGCCTGCCACCCTTCCACCAGATACCTGACCTCGCTGTCACGGCCTGTTATTGTTAAAGATCCTTTTTACCATCTGGAATGGCTGTGCACTAAACACAAGACTACACTCCCAAACCGTTGTTTTAAATCAACAGAAGCTTAGCTAGCCTGGCTGCCGCGCAGTGCCACGGTATTGTTTTTTGTGTCAGAATGAATAGACGATGGAAAAATAAACACGGGTTTAGAAGCAAGACAAAGGGATGTGACTTTTGAACTACGCCTGTCGATCATCAGCAGGTGATGGAAAGCTACGATTTCTAAAGCAGCACTAGGTTTCCTCTCTAAACAAAGCAGCTGCACTGTCTCCAGCGCTTTCAGAAGAGCCCCCTACTGGTAGGGAGTGCAAGCGCACCTCTCTTAACCTGAAGTTAAGGGAGCACCGACACAGCTAGCCAAGCTGTTCTGACAGCAGCTGTCAGTGGCTTGCTCACCTCCTGCAGAAAGGCAGTCCTCACCACCCTAACACCACCCCTCACCTACTTTTGTTTGGAGACCTGGATGTGTTCGGGTGGGCTTCAGTGTGACCGCTGAGGCTCAGTCAAGCGTCGGACAGCTTGGTGTGTGAATGGGGCAGTCCTCACCACCCTAACACCACCCCTCACCTACTTTTGTTTGGAGACCTGGATGTGTTCGGGTGGGCTTCAGTGTGGCCGCTGAGGCTCAGTCAAGCGTCGGACAGCTTGGTGTGTGAATGGAGGGTAGTGAAGCCCATGGCTGGACCTAGAAGACCCGGGCTGCTGAATTCACTGGCCTGGAAAACAGTTTACCAGATGTTTTGAAGGTGGTAATTATAGCATATACTGTCAGAGCTGGAGGAACATAGTGACATCTCTTTCACCAGCTCAAGCTCAATTAGGCATTTGAGGTTCTTTCTCGGCAACCTTGTCAGTGGTGGGAGAGAGGGTCTTAATTGTCAGGGTTACTCTCAATGTGTCCTCTAGCAAGCTCGCAATTTCTCCATTTTCCTATGGCATCCTTTAAAAGGTTAATCATTTTTTCACAGCCTGTTTTTTTGTGAACATTGCTGCAGCTCATATTTGGGTTTAAGCTTTTAAGCAAAATCAGTGGTTCTCAACCTAAAGGCCCCAAATGTGCAACACAAGATATTTCCTCTGGTATGTTTGCTGTAATGTTGAAAATTAATTCAATTAATTTAACAAAAATAGTTTTGTGATTCTATAAGATTATGTTTCTTTATGTTAAAAATAGTTATTGAGGGGAAAAATTCAGTTCAGATATCAACGTGTAACTCATCCCTCACAGTTTATGAAATGGGCAATAATGATTTGTAGTTTATTGTGGAGAGATGTGATATATTTTCAATGTGATCAGACTTACAATTTTTTCTTGGCAAATGATAAAATATTTGAAAATAGACTTACATTGAAGAAGGCAGCAGAGACATCCTTTGACTTGTGCCTGTAGACAACCACCTGTCAACCATGGTGAACATGATGTGAACATGTTTCCAGTAAGAGATGTTATAAAGAACAAGGTCCCTCATTTAAAGTAACAATGTAATGGTAGTAATGACATTTTTTTTGTATGTTGGGATGTACATCTGTGTAAAATGGATAATTGGAAAAGTCCAGCATGCATCACCAGAGAAAAGTCTGACGTTTCACCATTTTGATTATAAAATAAGGTAAACAATATTCAAACATATGAATGAATGAATCGTGTACAGTAAGGTCAATAACATGCATTTAAAAAATAGATGGGGTGAATTTACATTTCATGCAAATTTTGAAGGTGAAATGTGTGAAAATGTAAATGTTAAACAATTTTTTTAAAAATCCCATGCAAATCACTTTTCAATGAGCATGAACACTACTGTATTTGTTTGAGTGATCTATCATGTAAATGTATGGTTCAAATAATGCTGTGATTGGAGGGTGGGATTCCTTGTTTTCTGAACAAGACAGGCCGGTAGACGTGTTTGGGAGACCAGTTTGTAAACAGTTAGTTTTGCGATTTCATTTGATGCTGCCAGTGGTGAATAAATTACCCTTCACCTTTAGTTTAATCTTTTCGTAAACATAGGAAGACTGACAAGATCAAATGCATAGCTGTTTGTTCTTAGTCTGTTTGTTTATTTCTTGACTACTAACAGTATTAGTGTTTTGCATGGCACAGAAAGCAAGTTAGCAAATAAACTTTTCCCCACCTTTTGTTTTGTCTGGTTTGAGTAGTGTTTTGTCGTTTTCTTGCAGTGTGTGTAATTTGAAAAACAAACAGCCTGGATGGAGCTTCATGAATAAAGGATACGCTGGTACAGGTGGGCTGCAGTGGGGGGAAACGAAGGCCTGTCAAGCCTACCTCCGGTGTCAATCACGAAACGACAACATAAAGAGAACCAGAGCGAGAGTCTGTCTGCCAGCCGTGCTCCTAGAGGCGCTTCGTGGTAGAGCTTGTCTTACTCTCAGGCTGGTGTTTCAGCTGCAGGCTCAACGGGGACAACAAAAAAGCAAGAAGTGTGACGGCAGGGCCGGGAGAGGATGAGGAAGAGTGAGAAGAAGAGCCGAGAGGTGCTCTAGGCCTTTAATCCACCTCAGTGGTACCACCTCTTCCAGCGCCGTGCCCCCGTTAGCGAGACAGTGTTTCACCCGCGCCTGGCAGACATGTCTCCGCTCCTCCGTGCCAGCCCCTGACAGGTGACAAAATCAAAAGGTCACGTCACTTTGAACTGGCAGCGTTTGTTGCCCTGCTGATTTCCCCCGTGCCGCCACGGCTCGCAGGCGAGGTTGGAGGCGAGGCGGGGAGCAACTTTGGCAGCTCCTGAACTTCGTCTTTGTGAACTTTTGTACCCGTGATTTTGCTAACAACACTGCAGCGCCGTGTGATTTTTGTCACGGCTGCTGCTGCCATTGTTGACGCAGGCTTGTCTTGGGAAGCCGGGGTTTTATTTACGGAACAGAAAGCCAGAGTGTTTTTCTGGGTCTGTGGGTTCAGGGCTGCTGCGGATTACAGTAGAGCTCGGGCCATGGGACTGACGGCACCGCTGACTCCCGCTGCTTCTGGATACGCACGACCCTGGCGCGTCCTCTTGCCAGCCCGTGTGCCCCGTAAAACTCAGCCCCAAAGAGACGTACTGACTGCTCCGTCCCTCTCCCACACTTCCCAGCAATTAATTTGCCCATTGTCCTCATTTTTGAATCGTGACCGCTTTTATTGAAACGTAACACTTTGCCCAAACAGAACCGGCAGAGTTACTCTTTGACTTGAGCCCCTGCAGAGGTCAGACCACAGTCAGCCAGTGCTGGCAAAAACTCAAGCCCTCCCTCTGACCAGCAGGGCACTGACAGCCTGTGAAGAGGCTGTTTGGGCTCGATGTGCTCCGGCGAGAGCCCTTATCAGCCTTCCAGGCCTGGGCTCTCCCGGGCCTCTGGTCCACACGCGGCATACAAAGCAGGGCCAGCCCCTGAGCAGCTGGAGACGCTAGAGATGTCTCACATTTCAAAGAAGAGCTGGAGGAGGGGAGAGCGCGAGAGCTGAGAGGCAGGAAAAAAAAAATGAAAGTGCATATCTTCATGTTGGATGGCTTGTCTAGCTAGGGCGTCTATTCCCAGTGCACCTGTCTCGGGGAAGGTTAGAATTAAAAGAGCAGATAGCAGGGTTCTTCCTCCACTCATGGCAGAAGGCAAAAGAAAATGCATTAACTCGCCAGGATGGATGTCACGGCGCTGGTCTGGAGATGGTGCCGCTGCTAACCGAAAGGCCAAACAATGGACTTAAAGTCTGGCTCTGATGCTATTTTAGACTGAATTTCTGTCTGCAAGTGAGACATATTGACTGCCAAACTTTCGAGTTCATGCTACCACGGCCCTTGAAGTTCAACTTCCTCCAAGTTCCTTTACCCAGCGTATGACCTCTGGCTAACCTAGCGCCGGAGCCACATCGCTCTTCGAGTCGATCCGTGTGCTATTAGGCTAGTGCAAAACACCATCGCTAGTCTCCTCACAACATTGCGTGTATCTATCCTGAACCCTCCTTTTGTTTCTGCCGCAGGCTGCATTTACATAAGAGGCTTATAGCAGCCATACACTCTTTTTTAGACAAAACAAAGGAACAAAAGCTATTGTTTGCTAAGTAACAATTTTTGGATGTCACAAAAAAACTGATGAAATGCATGGAGCCAGAAAAAAAAAAAAATCATCAAAAAGAAGATGTATTCCTCCCTTGATAGCTTTTTGGTGTTTTCAGATGCCCGAGTTGTCGTATTTAAATAGCACACACATGACCTTGAAGCTTTGATGCGGGATTGACAGGAGGAACTACAAGAAGAGAAATAATGATCTGTGTCTTTTCAGTCCTCCGGCAACAAAAACAGACATGTGATACACACTCCTCTGGGCTCCCGTAAGCCACTGAGGCCAAATATAATGTTTTCAGTTGACCGAGATAAACTCTTTATTTGTGTGCCAACATATCGTCTGATTATTTTGGTGTCTACAGTTCTGATTAACAAGCCAATGAGATCTGAATAATTAATGCCGCCAAATTACTAGCTCACACAGGAAGGATTTTTTTTCTGTTTGTGAGACTAAAAAATAAATGTGGCATATTTTAGATTCTATAAACAGCTCTTATTCTATTAGCGACTGCAGTTTCCCAAGAACAAATGAAAGTGATGTGAACATTATACATTTTGGTTTATTTGATCCTTTTAGCACTGCAAGAGTTATTTTTAATTTTGCAAAAAAATGTAAATAGCGCTTGTCTGTTCAAAACCCACGGCTATGATGTAGTTGTTAGTGGTTGCTATGCATTGATAAGCTGTTCTGAGTGGTTGTGTAGTGTGTTGCTACTATGCTATGAAGTGTTTGCTTACTAAATCAGAAGTGCTCACCTCTGTGATATTCTGATCTGTAGATACAGTATGGTTGGGAGTGATATACATAATATACGTATATTTTTAAAATGTATTTATATCATGATAAAGTAACATTTGTATGCTCTTCTAGGTGGAAAAGGTCTGGTTGTTTAGACAGCAATTAAAAAAAGCACAACTTACTGTATGAATAATAGTAACTGTTTCTGTAGCAAGAACCACTGATGATTCTCAGATGTAAGCAAGCAAATAATTGATTCTTTCAAGCATTTGAGCCTGCAGTTTTTCTAGATTGCAAAATGAAATCAATGTTTATCTAAACATTCGTTGATTCCTTGCCCTCTATCTTGCTCTCAATATTCTCGGCATCACTCTTTTCATCATTTTCACTGGTCTGTGTTCACATGTTCTTCTGGGAGAATCAAGTAGCCAGCAGCATTTCTCGAGGTCATGGGCATACGGCTCTTTGTGTGCTTGAGTTAAGTATGAAAACCTGAAGGGGTTTTGATGGGACCATTGTTGGCCTGGATCTGGTCCACTGAAGCATGTAGTTAACGTTCTATGTCATCAGCCTTCCTTTGCCAGACGCTCTATTCAGGTTTTAACCTTATGGACAAGAGGACACAACTGATGACTTTAGCGACTGAGGTCACACTCGGAGGGTTTGCTTTCTATCCAAGGACTGTGTGCTATCATTTGTTTTCACTCGAAGATGTGGAGATGTTCCTAAGTGTACATGTGAAATTGATTTTCTCTTTGTTTTTTTCTTCTTCTTTTTTTCTGCTCTCTTTTGTTCTGCTCTTCACAATGCACATCAGCAAGCTGTGGAGGATTTGCTGGAGGACGAGGAGGAAGACTTTGACAGAGATGACAAGGTAATTATCGGTGCCACTCACAAACATGTATTCCAACACAGATGTATATTTAATGCTCAAACGCTCTTCTCTAAAGTGAAATGCAATGAAAATGTATTATTTATTGTGTTTGACCTCACTCAAATACCAGTAGGTCATTGTTTTCTTGTGTATTTAATGCTTTCGGCCACATTTCATAGAGTCCAGGACCACAGCTAGTCTGTCAGAGCTGCTAGTGTCTGAAGTCTACAGAGTTGCAGTACATGTTTCCTTTCTACTCAGAATAAAGGGGAGTCACATAGGCATAAATAAACTTGGCTTCAGGGTCTCTGTGTTGAGCTTCTGATATTTCTCAAGGCCTTTGAAGTGCAATTAATAGCATTCAAATGACCGCAAGCCAAATGCCCCAGCAGCTTTTTTGAGGAAGCATTTTAATATTTCTGAGCAGGCAGATTCATATTATTGCCTGCCAAAATACCAGCACTTATGTGCTTTTAGCACTTTGTCTGGAAATGGGAAAACAAGAATGTCAACAAGAACATTTTTGGAGCAGTGTAGACTTAAGATGAAAACATAACCTTTGACATCTTCCTGACATTTCTCCTTAGTGGACTTTCAAAGAGCATAAGTGTACATATAGTGTGTGTATGTAGAAGAATGAACTGAATATCTGTATTAATGTTGTCAAGGATCTGTTGTTCTTTGTGTCAGATTAGCTTCAGTTGAGAGGTTGGAAGGTTGAAAAGGGCTACTTGTCCTTTCTTTGTCCTTTCTCCTTCTCGTTTGCATAGTTTTGTTTTGTTTTACTTTGAATTTGTTGGATGGTCAATGTTACGCTCTATTAAAAGATTTATCTGGAACAAAAATGATTTAGGATGACAGTTAAATTGAAATCAATTGTAATATTTATTTATGAATTAAAAAGCACACAGATAAAGGTAAAAATGCACGCATTTCAATATATATATTTATCTTAAAATGGTTAATCATTTATTTGATCAATTAACTTTTTATTTGTAGTAATTTATCTGTTAATATTGTTAATTTCATTAAAATGAATAAGAATTACCAGTGCTACAGATGACAGAGGCCTCACAAAAGCAATGTGAGGGAAAAAAAACAGTGATGCAGAGTTATATCAGACTACAATGCTAATAGTTAGAAAAAGTAGCTTGTTACTTTAAAAGCAACACTTACAGTCATACTTTCAGTTCCTCCTCAACACACAACACTGTATTTCTTTTTTTTCCCATCTACGTCTCTTTACTTTCTTCTCCATGTCAGTTTGTTGATGACCTCACATTCTCATTACCTCCTCTGTTTGTTCAAGCAGTAAAATACTGAGATCACATCAGGGAAGGCCCACTTATACTGGATGAAGGAAGAAAAAAATGGATAAATGTGCCAAGGGCTCATTTTAATTGAACCTGAAGCATATGTTGCAAGTATGTGCAATATGTCCCAGATGTTTAGGCCAGGCCTAGTCTTCAGCTCTTCCTTAGTCTCCACTAGGACGCTATTAGCTGGATAACCTTTGCTCCAGGGGCTAAATGGGGTATTACATAGCAGTCACCTGTTTTGCATTGGACTGGGGACCTCTTGCTGGCGCAGTATGAGCCAAGACATGTGTTCTTACTTAACAAACTGCTTCGTGATAGTTAAAAGTGTCTTTCTTCAGACTCACTGCAGATATTAGTCAATTACTCTTAATGAAAGTCCAAAGTCAAGGCTAATTGATGGAGACGGCTCAGTTGTTTTGCCCAAGTAGGCAATTGGTTCCAAAACAAGAAAAAGGGAGGGAGAAAAAGAGAGGAGAGCTCAGGTGAAAGCAAGGTTAGTGCAAGTGACACTGTAAAAGTGTTTTAAAACTGGGGATTTTTGCAGTGTACCTGGCTATGTGAAATCAAGTCAGTGTTGAGGAAGCTGATTTGAAATCATAATTTAAAGAAGTTCGACTACAGTCGAGCTTTTGCCTTTTAAAATAGTAGTTTGCTATTCTGCGAGTTACTAATAAAAGCTAACTGCATTGAAATTGTTTATAGTTTTAAATAAAATACAAATCAACACTTTTTTCACTAAATCAACATTAGCAATAAAGAACATTAATTACCTGAGTACATGTTCACTAAAACAAACAAAAAATTTTAAGAGCTTGAGATGTGAAATGCCTCAAGCACAACCATGACCTCTTCAATATTCCATCTTCTTCAGAGTGCCAAAATTCAAGCTAGCAAGTCTACAAACATGAGTTTGGGAATGGAATACCTGCTGCTACTTTCAGATTGACATCACGTTATTACATTTAGATGATAGATTATGAAGACAAGTTCTTTTTATAAAGTACACCAATACATTTCCACAATGAGAAAGTAAATAGGATCAAATGATTTAGCTTTAGCCTAGCAAGCTACATTTCCAATGTACCTTCTCCAACACCTTTTTGTGACCATGAATTTTTGGGTTAAACACAATTTGGATGGCCATGTATGCAAAAGCATGCTGGGTACATCAACTGTGTAAGCCATATGCTTGCCACACACTTCTCCTTTTTTCTTTGCCAGGCTAGTGCCAGTGTGTGTGCATGTGAATGTGTCCATGTGTGTTTACAGTGCTGAATAGCTCTCTGGAGAGCTCGCCGACTCCACCAAATTCATCAGCAATCCCGGCAATAACAGCCAAAATATTTTAACACCTGCTCCGCCAAACACATGTAAACACACAGGCAGAATGGCAGGTAATTATCCAGGTGATAATGAATGCGCCTCACATTGTTAAACCTCTCTCAAATATGCTAATGTGGAATTAAGGAGTAGCATTGGGTACGCTACGATAACGTGCCTAACGCTCCGCTTGTGCCACAGCTGTCTCGCACTTGTGTGCACCCACTTTCCCAAAGAAAGTTTGCGAAGGATTGGTATTTTCATTACCGTTCATTATTTTTATGCAGCTAAACTTCACCTGTCATAAAGCAGATGCTGGAAGGCCTAGTCTTTCTTGCTCTGATAATATTTTGAGATATACTGCGGTGTTGTTTTTAATGGAATAGTTCACTTAAAATTATAATTCTGTCAACATTTACTCATCCTCATGTCATTACAAATCTATAGGACTTGCTTTGTTCTGTGAAACACAAAAGGAGAAAATATGAATAATGCGCCGGTCACTCTTTTCTATGCATTTATGATGGATTTTTAGCTTTACAAAGATGCTTAAAAGGTTAGTTCACCCAAAAATGAAAATTCTCTCATTAATTACTCACCCTCATATCGTTCCAAACCCATAAAACCTTCGTTCATATTCTGAACACAAATGAAGATATTTTTGATGAAATCTAAGAGCGTTCTGACCCTCCGTAGGCAGCAACACAACTACCACGTTCAAGGCACAGAAAGCTAGTAAGGACATCGTTATAATATGTGTTGTGGTACTGTCGTGAACGTGTGTCGAAGACTGACATGGCAGAGAAGAATTTGTTGAATAAAGACGTTATTTTTGTTTTCTTTGCACAAAAAGTATTCTTGTAGCTTCATAAAATTAAGGTTGAACCACAGATGTCACAAGGACTATTTTAACGATGTCCTTACTACCTTTCTGGGCCTTGAACATGGTAGTTGTGTTGCTGTCTATGCAGGGTCAGAAAGCTCTCAGATTTAATCAAAAATATCTTTATTTGTGTTCTGTTGAACGAAGGTCTTACAGGTTTGGAACGACATGACGGTGAGTAATTAATGACAGAATTTTCATTTTTGGGTGAACTATCCCTTTAAGCACCATACAAGTATCATAAAAGTGGTTCATATGACTCATTTGCTATAGTCCAAGTCTTCTAAAGCAATACACAAATAGTTTGTGTCAAAAACAGACCAAAAATTAAGTCATTATTAACCTATAAACTTTTGTGACCAGTCAGTGAGTTAAACTCAAGAACCAAATCAGTCTGATTTGTGAGCGAATCATTCACAAAGATTTTGTTAACTGGAAATTATTTGAAAATATTTGACTAAAAAGAACGATTAATCCACAAATCTGACATAACATACATTTCAATGTGTTTCTTTCACAAACACATTGTATGACTTCGAAAGACTTGGAATATAGTGCAAAAGTTGTATGGACCACTTTTATGGTGTTATTTTGTCTCTTTGAAGATTAAAATCTCTAGTTTGCATTCATTTTAACGGCATGGAAAAGAGCAGCCTGGACATTTCCCAAACACCTCATTTTGTCTTCCATAGACATGAGAGTGAGTATTGTATTTTTATGTATTTTCAATAACGTGCACTACATTGTCCAATTCACAGTTTTTTTTATTTTCCTTATTCCAAGTTTATTTTTTTTGCACATGCTAATTGATGGTACAGCTACAGTATTTGGGTTTCGGTGATGTCATTAGAACTGGTGTTGTGCGTACATGTGTCCGAAGCGGAGTACGGAGGGATAATCAGCGCTAGTGCTCCATCTGAGAAGCAGCCAGGATGATAGCGCCAGTGTCTCCAGGGAGCGAAAGAGAGAGGGTGAAAGAGTGTTGAGATTAGGAGTGTACGCATGGCTGGCCACTGGAGTAATGGTCCTACACATACACACACACAGCCCGAGGAGGAGCCGCCCCAGATAAGATACACACTGCAATCATGTCATGCTCACAGGCTTACCACAACTCACGCACGCCTCCTTACATGCCCAACAGCTGTTAGGAAGTGTGCGTGATTGTGCTGCCTGCTTGACTGGATATTAAAGATGGCATGTAACCGTATGCTGTACCTCTTATAAATAAGCAAACATTCAATATGAATGTGAAGCAAAACAGTGACAGAGAATAAGAGAAAAAACAGGATATCAGTGTGTTGTCAAAGACTTGTCGGTTTCTGTTTTGTGAATTAATAAAGGTAAGTGTAGCTTTTAGGCTAGAAATATACTGTGCAAAAATGTAAATGCAGACACTTGTCCGACACTGTAAAGTGTGCAGCAGACAAACTGTGGTGGTTAAAAACGTCAGAACTCAAGGGGGCAGTGAAGTTAACTTTAAATATCTGTGCTATAGGATGTTAAATGCTTATAGTTCTGGTAGCTAACTATAAACACGTCAACAGTTGAAGAGTATGTACATTGCCATTCATACCATGGGGTTTTTATGTCTCTTGGAGCTAACCAAGGCTGCATTTATTTGATCAAAAATACAGTAAAAACAGTAATATTGTGAAAAATGACAATAAAATAAACTGTTTTCTATTTTAAAATGCAATTTATTTCTGTGATGACAAAGCTGAATTTTCAGCAGATATTATTCCAGTCTTCTGTGTCACATGATCCTTCAGAAATCATTCTAATATGCATTTCCTAGTCCCAAAAAAAAAATGTACTCAACCCTAACTTTTAAACGGTATAGTGTACTATAGATATTTACTGGATTCATGTTTCATCACGCTTTTCAGCTGTCATTGTCCAAACAGTGATGTCCATTGTCCAGATACAGTGGTGGCCAAAATTATTAGAACACCTGACAGATCTGAAAATATTGACCTTTTTTTGTCTCCAAAACATTATTTCATTTCATAATGTTCATGAAACATGCAGATGGTTTCTCTGATCACAGAAAAAAATCAGATGAAGTGAGTCGTACTGTTTTTATCCACTTTTAACTTTAATATTTGGTATGTCCACCTTTTGGCCAATTTAACAAAAACAACTGAAACCTTTTAAATATGCCAAGTGTTCTAATAATTGGGGCCACCACTGTATAGTGAATAAACTAAATGTTAAACTGAAAAAAATCACAATAAATTTCATATTAATTCCTTCAGTTATCTAAATAGTTTTGACTGTAACTGTAAACTGATTACCAACTATTTAATGTTAACTGCAAGTACATGCAGTAACTTATGTTTTGTATTTTAAGTCTAACATTGCAGATCTACTAAATGTCCTGTAAGCAAAATAAATAAAAGTCTTCTGTGTAAAAGGAAAAAAAAATAGCAAGAGAAATAAAATGAGCAAATTAAATAAATAAAATATCTTGTGTTTCTTCTTCTGTTTCTCTCTTTCGCTCTCTTTTTGGACTTGACCTTGTTTTAAGAGTTTAGCCTACTCTTACTTACTCTCTCCACCACACTGCTGCCACTTTAGCAGGGAGAAAAGGAAAACTAACCTCTCTGCACTGTGAAACGCTGACAATCTGATCCTGATTCATGCACATTTATGTCCGCTAGAATCTAGCATTACAAGTGAGTCTTAACTGTAGATAACACACGGAGGGTTAAACCCAGCCGAGCGGAGACAGGGGGTTGATCTGGGCGATAGCTACATGGCAGTATGTAATTGGACTAAAGAGTGTGCTAGGGATTATTTTTATTACTTTGAAAAACTGTGACTGAAAACTTGTTCTGGGGCTAGTGAGCTTGTGATACGCGATGCGTATCCTCAGGTAACGTGGCTTTCTTCAGTGCAAAGGAGAATACAGAGAGAAAGAGAGAATGTTTGTGCATCTCTGGCTGCTTTTCTTCTTAGCGCCTCTAAAAGATGAAAAGCTTCATGCTGTAAAAGATGCTTTTGACTTGGCTTTTTTCCTTTTTCTTCTTATTTAGGGGAGAGATGCTCCTAGGAACTGCATTTTAATCACGTTTGGCTAATAAAGAGAGATTAGAAAATCCTTCACACACACTCAGGGCATTGTCTTGTTGTGTAAAATAGCTTCATTGTTTGATTTCTCTTTTTTGCCTTTACATCAGGTGGATTTTTTTTCTCTCTCTCTCAAGCGTCCTAAGCCATCTTAGCAGCCATCAATGTTTTTTTGTCTAACTGTTTTCCTTTTGTAGCCCTGCTTTAAAAAGATCTCAATTTATTCTGGTCCACAAGGTGCCGGGCTCAGTCCCCTCCCAGGATGGCCGGCTGCCGGAAAGCCATATCCTTGCGGATATTTTGGCTTCCTGGCACTTTGAGTGGATACGCGTGATGGTGGTAAGTGTGGTCCGTATGTCCCCGTGTCTCACTTCTATGGCTCATCGTCTGTCACGCCAAGCAGGGTTGTGTGTCGCTCCCTTTCACCTCTCACTTTGTTCTCAGTTGTCACTTTTCCTTCTTTATCTACAAGAACATCCTGGTGATCAGTGCTTTGTTATTTGTTGGATTAGCTGGAAACTTCATAAAATGGGTTGTTCGGTGGGTGCTTATGCTAGGTCATCTAAATACGGCAACATGCTCAGTAGAAAGTAGTTCTGGGTTTGGGTTTTCTTCATGTTGTTTTGGCTTAAAGGTAGTACTGTGCTTTACTAACCATGTGTCTATAAGCATTCAGGGTGCACTGGGGCATCCATGTTTGTGCTGTCACTAACCTTTTTCAAACCAGCCAGTAAGCCCAACATGGCTTACTCGATGACGTCACTCAGAGAAACTCATTTGCAGCTCAGCTCACGTTAAAGAAACACCGAACCTGTGCTGTATTGTATAGACAAGGAAAGCTGCTTCCAAGAAGAGGGTTTATGAATGAATTATGAGGGTGTATTGATGTTTGTCTCCAAAGTGGAGGAATGCCATTGCCATTTATATCCTTTTGAGAAGCGCATCCCTCAAGGAAACTTTTGAAATTGAGAATGTCTACATGCACTCACTATAGATGGCATCTCAGCACATTCATATGTAATAGAGGTTATATAATAATAATAATATAATAATGTAATAGTGGTTACCTAGTCCAACAACCGACTAGTTGATTTGTAAGGACCTCTAAGTTATATGGATTTTAAGCAATATATATTTGTTATTTTTAGCAGCAATGGATTAATTAGGAAGCTGACAGCTTAAAGAGATAGTTGTTAAATAAATAAATTAATTCTCTCATCATTTACTTGCCACATCTTGTTCCTAACCTATTTTATTTGATTTTAATTAGTGCTGTCAAACGATTAATCGCGATTAATCGCATCCAAAATAAAGGTTTTGTTTACATAATACAGGTGTCTGTACTGTGTATATTTAT
>NW_015656585.1:1943735-1965726 GCF_001515625.1 Sinocyclocheilus rhinocerous
TAAATATATATATATATATTAGTGCTGTCTGTCAAACGATCGCGATTAATCGCATCCAAAATAAAGGTTTTGTTTACATAATACAGGTGTGTATACTGTGCATATTTATTAAATACAAACACATGCATGCATATATTTAAGAAAAATATGTTTATATATTAAATATATTTATATATAATATAAGAATATAATTAGTGCTGTCAAACGATTAATCGCGATTAATCGCATCCAAAATAAAGGTTTTGTTTACATAATACAGGTGTGTATACTGTGCATATTTATTAAATACAAACACATGCATGCATATATTTAAGAAAAATATGTTTATATATTAAATATATTTATATATAATATAAAATATAAGAATATAAATATATAAATGCATATACATGTAAATATTTTCAAAATATATACTGTATGTGTGTTTATTTATATATGCATAATAAATATACACAGTACACACATATTTTATATATACAAAAACTTTTATTTTGGATGCGATTAATCGCGATGAATCATTTGCCAGCACTCATTTTAATTAATATTTTATAAATATTTTATAAGTTAATTTATTTTTATGTTTTTTTCTATTTAATGTAATTTAATAAAATTACAGGAAGCAAAGTAGGAGAATGGGGGTGAGACTGGGAAAGGATCACAAGCTGGGACTTGAACTTGAGTTGCCGAAAACGCATGTGTGCTGCATGTCGGTGCACTGCCCACAAGGCAATAGTCTCTGACACAGATTATATTTTATAGAATTTTGAATGTTGTTTTGTATATCTTTTGCCCCTAAAAAACATGTTTGAATGTGAACTCAGGACAAGCCTAATTATACAGCATGTTTGTTGCTGACCACCTCCTGTCTAGTCCACTTTGGAAATGTGTGGTTGTGCACATCCATAGTGGCTATATTGGTTTGCCTGTTGGTGCCCAGCTTGATGATGTTCCCCAGTTTGACGGCCTCATTTTTGCGATGGAGATGGAAAGGGCAGGGGCGAATCCAGTGCAGTGGCGGGTGGAGCTAATTGTGCTCCATTCATCATCAGGTGGCATCCAGGGACCCAGAGAGGACAGGGCAAGGAGAGCAGGGGTAACACAAGCGATCTGAGGTGAGGAGGGGGGTCGCTCCAGGGGTGAGGGGCATCATCAGAGAGGCTGGAGAACAGGGGCAACTATCAGGTTGACCTTGGGGCTGATGAAGTGCCTTGCCCGCTGGGTGCGGAGGCCTGGGGAGTAATGGCGAAGGTGAACCCAGCTCTCCAGCGGATCCATTAGAGCCTAATGCTGTTGTTTTTAGCAGGGAGCGGTGGGAAGCAGAGGTCGGACGTAAAATAAAGCTTATTCTCCCTGTTTACGGTGTTATTCATCTGCACGTCATGGCACAGGAACATACCGGGAGCGCAGGGCAATGGGGCACTGGTGTGGAAGCAGTTATAGTACAGTGTTTTTTTTTTTTGCTCCTTAAAACTGAGTGTGCTTACCATAACTAGAACCTTTCTTTTGTGTCTGATTATAGAGAGCTAATGTTGGAAGGGTCGAAGTAGAGGTTGAATATATATCGTTAACCTGAGTGAATAGTGCAGCATATCTCTTTAATTGCTACTATGAAAGACAATGTTTTGCTTAATCTCCACATGAATTGGTTAGCTACAATTTACAGTAAACTAGCACCTTTATATTGTGTAGTCTCTGATGAAAAAACAGCTTTGATTGCATGAATTTCTAGAAGCTGGTTGATCAAGCCTGGCTAGTTTAGCCTGGAAAGACCCATTTCAGAAGGTGTAGACTCAATCAATGTCAATCCTGTTCCTGGAGGTCCAGTGTCCTGCAGAGTTCAGCTCCAACCTGCCCCATGGGCAACGCACCTGCTTGGAAGGTTCTAGAAATCTTGAAGACCTTGATTAGCTGATTCAGGTGTGTTAATTTGGGTTGGACCTGAACTCTGCAGGGACGTAGCAGGATTGGATGACCCTGCTGTAAACGGTAACAATTTCTATTTAATTTCATTTATAAAATGATTGCCTTATTAGCACCCAAACATTCAAAATGCACCATTCTGAACAGAATGCGGTTTTGTACCTGCTGAAGAGTCACAATGACTGTTGTTAGACCTTGGCCCAGAATACTGTCTCCAGAGTGAATGCCATAGTGAGGGCATATGAATCTCCTGGGAATAGCTCAATAGCTTTTTTGCCGTCTCTGTGGTCACATACTGTTGCATGGCATTCAGCATCACACCTATTTTTGGAGCGTCACTAGAGGTTTGAGGGGTGGTAGAACCTAGGGATTTGAGAGGTGAGGATAGTGCCTCTGAACTTCTGTCACGCTTCCAAATGTTTGAACATACTTTGTGTGTGTATGTGTTTAAAATTCTTGTCTTGTTGTGATTTTATATTACAGTTGTTTTGTTAAATTATCCCGCAGGTTGCCTAAGCTGTAATGCAGTGCTAAAAACACATGCTTGTGACATGTTGAGTCTCTGATGGGGACAAAGGTTCGAATCTGGTCTGGACCATTTCCCTGTCCCTGTTCCTTTGCTCTCCTATAAATAAGACAAAGACCTATATATAAATTAAAAATAAAAATCCTGCAAGTGTTGAAGTAAACTAGATTATTTTATACGAGAATCAAAGAGAAAGGTCCCAAACAGCATATACGCAAACTCTCAGAATACTACTTAACGAGGTAATTACTAATTTTCTTGATGTTGTATTTGAGGTTGCGTCAAAAGATTTTTGTTTATATTTACTCCTTAAAAAGAGTAATGCGAATGGTTTTCCTTTTGATGTGAAATATTTTTTGGCTTGTAGTATTTGGGATAGCAGTTATTGGGATCAAGCAGGCAGTCAGGGGAGTTTCCGTTTAGTCTGACACACACCTCAAATCTAATTAAACTGCAATTTTAATTAACCTCCCAAAGTGCTCTGACACGAAGACGAGGAACAATTTCATTGACAAGCCTTTCCCTGTACGTCTCTTCCCCTGTCCCATTCAATATGAATAAAGTGCTAATGAACTACTTTTGGAAAATTAATGCACTCGTCTATTTAAAGAAGTTGTTTTTCGTTTCATGTTTTCACTGATAAGAGGTGGGCTCACGTCTGTCTGAGGGGACTTGTCTTGGCTTTATTTGCCATCAGAGGTGTGGAACTCTTTTCCTTGGTGATATCGCTCTCTACTTGTGCCCATCTGGGTCAGCGCGCCTTTGGCTCGAAATGAGAGAAGACAAACAAATAATACGTGTATCCAGGGAGCAGCCTGGCCCGGGTGAAATGATTTCATTTTCATCTTGATCTCTATCTTATCTGCCTTCTTTGTTCCCCTCACCTTTAGTGCTGCGTAGATAAAATAATCTTGTTTTCTCTCCCTCCGAACATGCCGAGAGAAGGGCGTGGGTGTGGATTAGGCCCGGCTGGGGGTCCGTCCTCTTGCATTGGGGCTCTGGCTTTGTTGTAAATGAAGTTTGGTGCCCCTGGGATATCGTTCCCCCTCCTGCTGTCGTTAACAAACAAGATATGCCCTCTACGAAGTGTCTGTCCTGGTCTGTGCCAAGCTCATCAGTCTCCCGCTATGTTGGGTGCCCATTGCGGCCTCCTGATGGGACGGTGAGGTGTGAATAGCCTGATGTTGGGAACTGGCTGGAATGGACTTGCCTCTGCTTGCCTGTAGCACTAGCAGCCCTAAGGAGTTTGATAATGGGGATGCACCAGGGGGTCCCACACAGCTGCAGTCAGTCCTACACACTGTTTAATGATAACACTGTTCAAGATGGAAGATTCTGTTCATTTACTTGCCAGCCGTTGATTTCACAAAGCCTATTTAACTTTTCGTGTAATCGAAGTGTTATTTGATTAATCAGGTGAACAGATTTCACATTAAGAATGACACTTTAAAATCAAGAACAATGCTTCAAAGATCTTGGTGACATGGCCTTGTGGTTAAAGGATTATTTAGAGACTGTCAACAGCATTTAAAGCGCCAATTTAAATACAAATCGATGCACATGGAGCAAGGAAAGCAGAATGAGAAGCTCTTTTTATTAAAGCACTTGTTAATTATTTCTTATCTAAATCACCTTTTTAGTGGCTAGACAAAAAGTACAAACTTAAACAGTGTTACCAAACTTAATTTGTCTCCGTAGAGGGAGAAAAAAATATAAAGTAACTGGACACATGCTAATCAATTATTGGGTCAAATTTTTTTTTTTTCAATAATACATACAAATCACTTTGCACATACAGTAATTGAAATATCTTCAATGATTGAAATTGAATATTGATACTAAAATATTAATATCACAAAATATTTATTATATTGTTATTATTTTAAAATATTTCATTAACATTTATATATTTCATCAGTGATTTCATTTTGTGATTTATTTTGTAATTACATTACTTTTTATTAGTAAATATATTCATGAGGTGATAACGAATGTTATTTATTTATTTTTTAAAATATGTAATTAAAAAAAAAATACTCCTGTTTTCAGGGTATTACATTTTGAATCATTCAAATTAAATTTTTTCTTGAAAAGTTTTCAAAACCATATGAAACAAACAAATACAGAGCTGAAAACTTGGCCCTTGTGTTTTAAATATATTTTTTAAAGATTTTCCTTTTTCTTTATCTTGCCCTGTATCTAATTGCTGCTTAAACATTGTTTATAGAACTGCATTTTAAAAGCAGTACACTCACAATCGTGTGGTTGTACTGAAATGGTAAAATACAGCTCCCTTGCAGCAGTGCTCATATTCAGTGGAGCAGGACTCTTGCTCGTGTGCTATCGCATAATTCAAACTCTTTATATGTAGACATTGTGCATTTAGAAGAGTTCAGATTTGGCTGCACTGTTGGAAGACACTTTAAACAGAACTGATTTTTGACTAAATATCAATTTCCCTTTGCCCGCTGACATCAAGTGGAGGACCTGAGGTAATGGAATGCCCATGTGTCGCTCCAGCGGCCCACAGCTCAGCCAGGATCCACAGCAGGCTCTTCTGCGGCAGGTTGCTCCTTGGCTCGTAGCGGTGTGAGCGTGTTTATGTGTGTGTGAGAGAAGTGCGGAGGAGCAGTGAAAACAAGCCTCTCCCCAGGCTAATGTTATTCCAACCTCCTGCCTTCCTCAATCCACTTTTGAAGGCAGGAAATCGGAGTTAGCTCATGGTTTGAGGGCCATGTGGTAATGGTTTAGACTGTAGAGACCCATGACCTGCACCTCCACCCTCGCGCGTACACGCACACACACCAATACCTTGTCCCTCAAAGTCTTCTTTTCTCATATAGCGCCCAATTCAATGGAGTGTATGTTGGACTTTTGTTTCGGTTGATAACGCAAACCAGATGGGAGGTAGGACAGGAGAGTCTTGTTAAATATTTGCTAAGAAAAATAACCCTGGGACGCGGTCTAATTGTATCTATTTATCTTCTGTGGCTTTTTGGGAAGGCGATGTGGTTATGCAGGCCATATTGGGCTTCATTTTTCAAATGTGGGATCCAGTACAAAGCGTGGGAGACGGATAGGATACTGTGTGTGAGTGTGTGTGTGTTGAGGGAGTAGGGCTGTGCGATTTGGGGGAAAATATCAAATTGCGATTTTTTTGACAGATATTGAGATTGCGATTTGATTTGCGATTTTGAATTTGCAATGTCAAGCTTCAGCTCAGTATTGTCAATAATGTGCAGCACAGTATGGGTATCATTACCCTGCTGAAAAAAACAATAGAAACTATCACAGAAATTCTTATAGTTTCCATTAAACCATTACAAAATTATTTTTTGTTTTGGGCATTATTCCAATAGGAATTACTGTTGTTCTATTGGTTGCCATCTGCCAGATTACATCCCACCAATAGAATCCATCAAATAGACACCTCATTATAGGTTACATTAAAACCAATACAATTCCCATTATAACCCTGAAACCCATTACATTTGTTATTGTGTTTTGGGAGGGGTTCTATTGGGGTTTTTTTTCAGCAGGCGCGATTTCGATTCGATTTCGATTAATCGCACAGCCCTATGAGGGAGTACTGACAGTTTGATCATGTTTGAGCATGTTTCTTTATTTTGGGGATGATATTCCAGTACCTGTTGTATAGACCCTTTTACATACCTGCTCTTGAAACATTCGCTCTGTGTGTAGAAATAAGTGGTTCTCAACAAGCAGGTAAGGCCCACTAGGGGACCTCAACAAACTTCCAGGAAGGCCCTAATACATCTTGAAATTATGCACATTTAGTCTTATTAAATATTTTTTAAATAATAAAAAGTAAAGATGTACAACATCTAACATCAGTTTATTCATTTTTATTGCAACAGCAGCACTAGAGGCACATAAAGTATCAGCTCAAATAAGAGGGCCTTTGAATATTGCCGTGTACAAAGAGGGGTCTTGAAGTCAAAAAGGTTGAGAACTACTGGTTTAAATGCACTTTAAATATTTGGACTTTAAATCTTCCAAAAAAAAACAAACAAAAAAAACTGCCAGGCTTAATCTGACTGAAATGGTACGAGTCTAGTTTTTGTGAAGTCATACCAGTGTTATTTTAGTATTGTTGTCTTGATATACTATTATACTGCCGTTTTTGTTAATATTTTGCATTTGATTTTTATATATATATTCTGTTTTTGTTTTAATTTTAAAGTTTTAGTTATTTAGAATGTGTTTTTGTCATTTTTTATTTATTTTTTTCTAAATGTTTTTTTTTGTTTTTGTTTTTTAAGATTATATAGTTCTAGGTATTTTAGTACTTCAACCTAAACTGAATAAAAACTAGAAATGGCAGCTAGTTTAAATAAAATAAGTTTAAGATAAATTTTTTTAATTGTTTTAGTTTTAGTTATTGATAATAACCCTAAATCAGATTAACAGACCTTGATAATATGATTGAAGCTCCGCTTCATTCTGCATGTAAACAGGTTTCTCAGACTAGAATAGACCACGTGCTATGCACTTGCAGTTCCTTTGTCTTTTAGAGACAATACATGACGTGTATAAAATATGTGCCTTAACTATCTCTTTAAATGCAAATAATATGCAGTATTCATGCACTTGCATTCCTTTATAAAGCACAAAAAGATCTCTATGCATTGACACCATCCCTCTTTTCCTGCTTTGATTTGCACAGTGGGTTTTGATCCAGAGGTTCAGTAGCTGGTCGGCTCATAGTGGACATGATCCACTGCAGTGACATTTCAATTGATCTCCATGAAAGGCCTGAGGATGGCGACTGAAGTGCTTCCAGATAAACCTGGGCAGGGTTGAGCAGAGGCCTGGAGCTCCCATAAAGCAGACCCCGGGCAAAGGCATAGTGATGCTCACTGCTGCATGGCAGTGCCCTCCCGCTGGGACCATTTCACCAGGACTTTTCGTTCTTCTTAAGTGCTGCCAGTTCATTTGTGTAGGCCCACCGGAGGGGCACAGCCTGTGTCAGGGCTTGGAAATCTGGACGTAGCTTATTTTTCGCATTGCTAATAGGCCAGGATTTCTGTTTTTCTCTTCAAATGGTTGACCGATAGAAGAAACAGAGAGAATTGGAGTGTTTTGTAGGTTAAATGGATGGGTTTTGAGTTTCAATCTTGTACTTTTTTTTGGAATAGTTCACCCAAAATGACAATTCTGTCATAATTTACTTAATTCCAAATATCTGTAAACACAGAAGAAGATGTTTTTCAGTATGTCCCGCTCTGTCAGTAAAAAACAGGGTTGGAATGGCATGAGAATGAGCAAATAATGAATGGTTTTTATTTTTGTGTGAGCAGTCCCTTAAGAGTTAAGGTGAGTGTGGAAGTGTACATGTGTGTGTGTGTGTGCCTCTGCACATCAATGCACTACAATAGTCTCTGTCTGTGTGTCCACACTCAGTCACTACATTCTGTGTCAGCCCAACTGTTGCATGACTGTTCTTATTGTTAGAATAAAATCAGAGCCTTTGACTGTGGAAACATTTAACTGACGCCTACTTTTGAGGTTCTTGTGGCCAGTTTATTTTAAGTTGAAGACCATCAAAAGTTTTTGGTGCTCATAGTAATGATGGTGGTGATGGCCACAATGATGTCACCACTGTAAAACCTGGTTACCCAACATAGCTAGTTCTCTCTGAAGAAAGTATTAGAATAAATATTCGTCTCTTTATTGTTACACAAAGCGTGATTAATTTCAAACATGTTTATTGCAGCATGGAGAACATGGAAAGAGAGAGAGCTCATCGAGCCTTTGATGCTCCTCATGCTCTTTCAGCTGTGTGGAAATGCATTTGCCCAGCCTCTCTCTCTTTTTCCCTCTCTGTCTTTCTCTCTCCCTCTCATTCTTTCAGGACTCAGAGAGAAAGGGTTTCATGAATAAGCTGTATGCCATTCAGGATGTGTGTATCAGTGTCCAGAATGCTCTGGATGAAGTGGCCTCCTATGGTGAGAGGATAAAGAAGTAAGTCTGAGCTCTCGCTGCTTGTGCTTGAGCAGTGCCAACCTCAGTCACATCTTACTCAGCCTGTTAAACAAACACAAACACACACATGCTTACACTGCAAAAAAATCATTTTCCTAATCACTGTTTTTGTCTTGTTTTCCAGTGGAATTTCTAAACATCCTTAATCAAATTTACCTAAAAAGCAAAACTTGCCTTGAGAGAATGTATGATATAATTTAAAAGTAACATTTATTTATTATGCAATAATTACTTTAATTCAACAATTTCAAATAAATGCTGTTTTCTAAACGTTCTATTGATCAAATAATCTTGAAAAAAAGCACAAAAAAATATCCACGAAAATATTAAGCAGCACAAATGTCTTCAATATAACAGTTTTCGATTTTAAAATAGACAACAGTTATTTGAAATTGTAATAATATTTCACAATAGTACTGTTAATTTTTATTCTACTTTGATCAAATAAATGCAGCCTTGATAAGCATGAGACTTTTTTCAACATGTTTATTGACATTTTTTACATTTTAAGTAGGGTATCTTGAATTAAAGGGGTCATATGATGCTGCTAAAAAGAACATTATTTTGTGTATTTGGTGTAATGAAATCTGTTTATGCGGTTTAAAGTAAAAAAAAAACATTATTTTCCACATACTGTACATTATTGTTTCTCCTCTATGCCCCGCCTTCTGAAACGCGTCGATTTTTACAAAGCTCATCGGTCTGAAAATACCCTGATAGCAATTTTTTCTTTATTGTTTTAAGCATAAACCTTAATGAAAACATCATTAGAAAAAGAAGAAAAAAATCTTAATTCAAGACATATTCTTAGGTATTGTTATCTTACATATCTTGTTTAATGTTTAGAGATATATATATATATTTTTTAGTTTTTGCAAAACTAGACAAAGGTACTAATTAACATAAGGATATTTTTATGTTTTTATAGTGCAGTAAAAATTGGAATTATCTAAATTTTTTAACCCCTTACAGAATGCCCCATTCCTTCAAATAACTTACTGTAGCATTGATATGAAATAGTAACACTGTACTTGCACCTTGATATATACCATGATACTGAATGATTATCATATTCCTTTACCATGTTATTTACCTTGTACACCAAGTTCTAAAAAATATATTGGAATGGCACATGTCCACACAACATTGTTTTACAGGTGTTGTTGTAACTGTGGTGTTTTGATAGAAGCTATTGTAACTATAGTAACATTTTGTACAACCCCACTAACATAAATAAGTGAAACACTGTGTCCACACTGGGTACAACCACATGCCGCAACAACTTTAGGCTGTCTGTAGCAGACGCATCAAAATGAATGTAAATCCATTTGTCCTGTTGTCGGAAGTAGCTCAAGTGCATGGAATATGTTAGATAGACTGGGGCATCAGTTTACTGCATTCAGTGTAGACAGTATTAATGATTATAATGGGTTTTCCTGGATTTTATTGCATATTGTCACTCTCCTCCGGTGTAGACTGGGGTAGGCCTGTGTAGAAGGAAATAACATCCTTTTCTCACTCATTTTTGTGTTCTCAGTACTTTCAATTGGACTGTGCCTTTCCTCAGCTGGCTGACCATAGTTGCCCTGTGTGCAACCACTCTTGTGGTGTACTTCATTCCTCTCAGATACATCGTACTGGCCTGGGGTAAGCTGTCATCCATTACGTTCATAATGTGTCATGAATGACGAAATAACATAAGCCAGTAGCATGTTGCATAACGTGTATTTTAGAATTTCAAATAGACTATTGTAGGAGTTCACAGAGTTTAATGGCAGTTTAGGTTTGCATGCTCCAGGGATTCGCCACCAGCACAGCAGGGAGGATGGTAAACTGCCAAGCTCAGGGCAAACTCACTAGTAGCTAATGCCCCGTGTGCTCTTTCATACAGTGTTCAGATCTGAAGCTCTGCAAGGTCAGAGAGCAGAGCTCCTGTCAGCTCCATAGCAGCTGATCCTGTAAAGTACAATGATGAGGGTTCAGAATCCGTACAGGGTCTTAGGTCCTCCTGAACTGCACTCTGTGAGTGAGGTCTAATGCGCCACTGTTATTTCAACTTTCAGGGGTAAACAAGTTCACCAAAAAACTGCGAGACCCGTACAGCATCGACAACAATGAGCTGTTGGACTTCTTGTCCCGAGTGCCCTCAGATGTTCAAATGGTAGGTATTCCTTATTACATTCACCCGTACTGTCAGTTACTCCAGCATTGTAACTGACAACTGCATGTATTTGGATTTAGCCAAATTCCAAAATGATGTAATTTCTGATGTCAAAAGTTAAAGGGGTCATATGATGCGATTTCAAGTTTTCGCTTCTCTTTGGAGTGTTACAAGCTCTTGGTGCATAAAGAAGATCAGTAAAGTTGAGGGGTCATTTATGTCTTTTATAAGTTAAACACTTAAACACCTAAGTATGAGCAACAGTAATAGTGATGCTAGCCTTAGCAAACATAATAAAATAATAACAATGAACTCTGCTGTGTGAGAAAGTATTTGTGCAGAGTTTTCTGTCTCCCCGTTCCATTTTCTATGCTTTAATTTATGCTTCCTGCTCATGGTAATATGCATAAATGCAGAATCAGGGAATTCTATTCTTGTCATCACAGACAGCCTTGTGACTCATTACCATGGAAAGAGCGCAAAATGTTGACTTTTTAAACTCACAAACTTCACCTAAACTTTTATACCTATAATGGCACTTTCCTCTTTGGAAATATATAATGCTAATTAATATTTTGTGTTTCGAAGTTCATGGTAAAACTTGGGAATTACTTGATTGCATAAATATATGCTATTGTGTATATTGTAAAGATGGGTTACACTTTAGAATAGGGAACACATATGCACTGTTAATTAAGAGTTTTCCCTTAAAAACAAACAAAAAAACCCCCTAAACCAACCGACGGCTGGCTGCATATATCTACTACAGTACACGGATCCATTCAGAAAAACTAAACACAGCAACATACACATGACAAATCAAAACATTATCGTGAAATCGTGTGGAAACAATGTGAATGTAGGGAAATGTCTGTGCCTGTGCATAAATACAATGTGCGATCAGTGTGTCAAGAGCACTCATACACGCATTATTATAACGGACTCACGCGTGCTTACTGTACGACTCCTGTACGCCACCGCAATTGTCTTTACCTTGAATCTAAAATATGGTCATGCAGGATAAGGCATTAATATGAGCTTTATGAAGTACTATTAAAATGCCAGTATGCTAGTAATATAAGCAGCTAGTTAATAGTGAGAATTGGTCCTTAAAATAAAGTGTTACCTATAGATTTCACAGGTTTGTCATGTTTCCAGTCTGCAAGTGTCTCTCGGTAGATTTATGGACTTCTTGCCATGTTGTATTGAGTCATGCTTTGTTGTTGAGTGTAATGAGTGTGGATTTTATTGTTTTCAATCTAAACATATGAAAATGAAAATCTGTCATAAAATATTATTACACTTTAAAAGGATGGTATCTAAATGAGTGAATTAAGCAATACTAAATGTATTTACTAGGGCTGTCAATCGATTACAATTTTTAATCTAATCACATCCTTTTTCTGTGATTAATTGCGATTAATCGCACACTTCATGAAATTAAGCATAGACCATTTATCTTGTTTCAAATTTTTATTTTGTCATCATTTGCTATATCCAGCAAAGTAAATCAAAAGATTAAAGGGTGATTCTCAAAAATCTGTGTAAAATTAATCGCATGCGTTAACGCATTGACATAGTATTTACCTAGTTTTCAGCTGTCTATTAGTTACTGCATCATTTTTATCATGAACAAAGTTTGCAAGTTAGTGTACGTGATTACCAAGGAGACATGAAATATGAGACATGTGATGTCAATAGTATGTACAGAATACTTTTATTCTGAATCATTTCCAGTCAATCTATAACCTTGTCAAATTATAAAGATGTGTAAAAATATAATTTAAATAGTGCTAGCTATACAATTAGACTGAAAAAAGTCTCTTTAAATGTTTTAAATTTCCACCATATTATATATATATATATATGTGCAACAGCAAAGAGCTTTTTTACATTTTAGAGAAGTCAACTTGCGATACCGAACAGGACCACATGGAGATGCCAAAAAACAAACAAAAAAACCCCCTAAACCAACCGACGGCTGGCTGCATATATCTACTACAGTACACGGATCCATTCAGAAAAACTAAACACAGCAACATACACATGACAAATCAAAACATTATCGTGAACACACACACACACACCCACACCAGTCTACAGGGCCATAAGTGTCTGTTGTTAGAGAAATAACCAATTATGTTCTGATCCTTGTTAGTCTTCATGAAGAATGTGATTCGTAAATTTGGGTTAGTTAAGTTGAATGTAAATGGCTTGTGATGTTTCCAGTCTGCACGTGTCTCTCAGTAGATTTATGGACTTCTTGCTGTGTTGTACTGAGTCATGCTTTGTTATTGAGCGTAATGAGTGTAAAGCAGTAATCCTCTCCCGGTCTGCTTCTACATTAACCGTGAGATCTGAGTTATGCGGCCCGCCCCGTTGTCCCATTTGCAATCAGCAGCATTCTGTCGGAGCGGCAAGGTGCTGCCGTTTAACTGCAATTAAAACTTGAGCTCGTAAACACAAGCCCAGCCTGTTATCGTGCTTCCTCTGTGTCGGGATAAACCCTGCGGTGCTGACGGCGGGGGTGACACGGGGCTCTGATCCAGGACCAGTCGCTTGCCTTTGATGAGCCCGGGGCGGCGGGCAGGCTTTGATCTCTACAGAGTCGTAATCCCAAGCCCCTGCCTGGCTTTACATCGGCCCTGCAGCTGCAGGTAGCCTGCTCTAAATTAGCCCGATGCGGCTAGGTCGCTAAGGTGCGTTTACCCCAAACACCTGGAGCCCAGAAGGTCCCTGCAGGTAGGAGGCCCGGAGGAGACCTGGCTAATGATGTACGGTGAGGTTCACGCTCAGAAGAGCAGGCCGCCGTGGGCTTTCTGTGCCCTGTAACAGCTTTAGATTTAGGACAGTCCAGAAAAGTACTTGAACATCGGCGTGATGCGCGGAACGTTCCGCTCTGCATCGCACAACTGCCCGTGGAGGTCCGTTCACCTCTGTTTTCTGGGTTAGAGACGCCTCTGTGGGACCTCAGAGACTCAAACAAAGCATCGGGGTGTGATCTGCACATGCCCAAGGGCCCGAACGTTTCGCAAAAATGACAAATGGAGGGCTATTTTTGAGGCTCTGACGTGACCCACACCTCCCGCGCCGTCCCGTGATAAAAGCCCTGCAAGGCCGAGAGAGGCCAGCATTGCCTCTTTTACAGATCATTTGGAGGTGCCTCAGAACAACATGAACTGATGAGCTTCTAATGACTTTTTATATAAAGGTCATCTATGCTGCAGTCTGTGAGTACAGAGTGTCTTTGAGTGGGAACTTACAGCTCCCACAGCTCTGTAGGTGAATGTCTTTACTAACCTCGATTGTGTTATTTTGAGTACGCTGCTTGCATATGCATATGCATTTCGGTGGATACATATCAGTGGAGTGTTGTGGACTGAAATGAGGCAGCAAATTTCCTTTTTCTGTCTCTTTCTTTATTTTACCTAATGTTCTAGGTCCATATGATGTTTACAAAATTACTGTGTTAATGGAACACCATTTACCAAACTTTTATCAGTAACCACATATTATAAAAGCACCAGCATCCCCCTAACCATACAAGGGATAATCAGTTTGAAGGATGGAAGGAGCTCATAAAATAATGTTAGTTTGTTCATATTAACATAATATTTATTAAGGTTATCTATTACATTGTAACATTTTTACATGCTTCACAAACAAAAATAATAGTAACACTAATACAGTAACACTAGTATTGAATATCTTTTATATGTACAGGTTGCTGTTGTTCGTCTATTGTTTTTTGATTTTTTTGTTTTTTGTTTCTCATCCTTTTTGTCTGACCTGAGTTATCATATTCTTACCACAAGAGTGTTGGCATGAAGGCTTTACCTTAATCAAACTAATTGGTCACTAAAAAAACATCAGATCATTTCATGCTACAAGTCATTTCAAAGACTTTTAGTTTTAGTGATTCAGGATTATTTTATTTTATTATTATAATTTTTTTGTCCGACCAGTTCACAATCCACAAGAGTGTTGGTATGAAGGCTTTAACATATTAAAACTGATTGGTCACTAAAAACAAAAAAAAAATTAGTAATTTCAAAGATTTTTACTTTTAGTGATTCAGGCTTATTTTATTATTTTACCTCTATTTCACCATTCACTCTCATATCTACACCATACATTAAAGCACATTTTGAAACTGTATCCACTGGTGTCGCTGTTGGACACTTTATAAAATTGAGTGGTTTGTGTGCTATTTTTAATATTATTTTTATTTTTGGACTGCTGATTACTTTACCCTCCAGATTTTTGGGGAAGGCACTGTTGTCCTTGTCTCCTCTTGTAAAATAGCCTTAAAATGGATACATTCATTAAATGACTTTATTAATTGCCCAAGTTAGAGGTGTAGTGAAGAGCAGTCAGGTTAAATGTACACTATACACAAGTGCTGTGCTTATTCTAAGATGTGTTTGTAAACCTCAATACATACAGTACCACCTCTGTGCATGGCCTTTTAAGTGCACTGCAGGAGACCAGTGATATATCAAACCTGCTGCGAGGTGCATATTCACTTTGAATTACTCTCCCAGTTTACACACTCTGTGTACTTTTCATGTATCCGCCTATAGATTCCTCCGAGGATATCTTTACCTGCTGTGTGCCTGCCTCGCTGCTTTGAATAAAGCACATTCTGATATAATGCAATACTTTGTCTCTTAAATGAGGCCAACTGGCATTACCAACTTAACATTCTCTACCAGGTGTCTAAGACGTGTCCTATCGCATGCTTTATGGTGCCATTAGCCAATGGAGGAACTGTGTGCGTAACTGGGACGCTAGCAATTAGCACGCCAAGGGCTCCATTATGGCCTATGCAAATGCAGAGATTAAAATGCAGTCACAGCGTACAAACGATTCAGCTCTTAGCCAATTCATCACCTGCGAAGGGCACACACTCGAGGAGAGAAGAAAAGAGGGCAAACAATAGCAAAACTAGTCTGTTTTCTGAGGACATAGTCATTTATGGCCACTTTTAGCTCAAATTTTTTTGGGGGGGCAATTTATGGCTGATTTTGTCCCCAAAACATTTTGAAGTAGCTTGCAGCAGGCATGGATGTTATGTGTTATGTTTTCACTTTGTTAAAAACATTAATAAAAAAACAAATCATAAATAAAGAAATAAAAAATAATTAAAACACTTCAAAATCGTTATGTTCACAAATGTTTGACAAGTATACTATCGGTTGACTACAAGTCAAACATACGGAATGATTAACACATACCAGGCTGCATTCATTAGAATAAACACAGTTAAACGGTAATATTGTGATTTTTTTTTTTTTATATACAATAACTGTTTTCTATTGTAGTGTATTTTAAAATATAATTTATTCCTGTGATGGACAGCTGAATTATCAGCATCATTATTCCAGTCTCCAGTGTCACATGATCCTTCAGAAATCATTCTAATATACTGATTCGCTGCTCAGGAAACATTTATTATCTTATTATTCTTATTAAAATCAATGTTGAAAACAGTTGTGCTGCTTAATATTTATGAAGAAACCATGATATATTACCATTAAAATTTTTTGGGGGTGGGGGGATGTTTTTAGTAGAAATAAATGCTTTTATTCAGCAAATACGCATTAAATTGATCAAACGTGACAGTAAAACAATTGTTACAAAACATTCCGTTTCAAATAAATGCTGTTCTTTCAAGCTTTCTTTTCATCAAAGAAACTTAAAAAATGTTTACACAAAATTTTAAGCAGCGAAAACTGTTTTTAACATAGATAATAGTAAGAACCATCATTATTAATAATATTTGAGCAGCAAGTCAGCATATTACAATGATTTCTGAAGGATCATATGACGCTGAGGACAGCTTTGCCATCACAGGAATAAATAAAAATGTAAAATATATTCAAATAAATTGAAGTTATTTCAAATCATAATAATATTTTAATATTTAGTTTTTTTGTATACTTTTGATCAAATAAATGCAGCCTTGGTGAGCACAAGAGACTTCATTAAAATGATTTCCAAAGTTTCCAAACTTTTGAAAAGTACTGTATACATATATGATTTTATATCATTTACATTTTACAACTTGGGAAAAAAAAAATCTTCTGGCTCAAATGGTAGAGCATGAGGCCAGCAGTGCTAAAGTCATGGGTTCGATTCCCAGAAAAAGCATGACCTCAGATCAATACATTGTTTATTTATCAAAACAGTCAAATACCATGTTTAATTATTTGTGCACCCCCTAATTAATATTCATAAGCTAAGCCTTTGGCAAATTTGTGATCCCTCCCACAGCTGTCCTAATCACTTTTTTGTATCTGAGGAGAGAGCAAGAATCTTTTCTCAGGCCTGTATTTGCTGCACCAGGGGTTTCTATTTAGAGTTTAAACAAGCAATTAGCGTGCACCTTACCTCAGGAAAATAAAAAAGTTAGGAGAAACTTTCCTCAGTGCCTTTCCCTCTATATTCACCTCAAAACTCTTGTTTTTTTTTTCTTCTCTCGACAATGGATGTGAGCTTGTCTGTGGGCGTCTGTGAGCCCTTTTTTTCTTCTAGAGGAGCATTTAATGCCCCTAATGCAAGGTTAGGTGTCACTGGAGATGAAGCAGGCACGATTTCTCTGCTCTTCTATAAACAGCATAGCATAGTATCATTAAAAATGTTCAGCTTTCATTTACTTATTTATATTTGCCTGCCGCCCATGTGGCTTCAAACCCCGATCCACGCTTAGCAGCGGGACGACATGGCGTACTCGGCTTCGGCAGGTCCCGGGATGGCGTCTGACACGCTAAACGAGGCACTCTCACCCTCTGCGAGAGCGCACTTCAAAGTGTGTTTTGTAGTGCAACTGTCAACATGGGGGAGCGGAGCGAGGGTGGAGCAGCCTTTGAGCAGCGTAAGGTCTTTACCCATCGTCTCCACGGATGTTCTCTTTGTGCTCGGCACTTGCTCCAAATTGCTATCTCACCGTAGTCACTTTTAACCCCCCTTATTCAATCTACTAAAGTTCTTCTCTTTGTATTGTTCCCATTTTTTACTTTCTCCACGTGCTTCTTTGACTCTAACTAGTGCGCTGTGTTATCTTGGGTGGGACAGCTCTCTGTCATTAAAGCTGCAGTGCTTGTTGCACCATACAGGGTGGCATAACTGTCAGCAGTTAAGAGTAATAGAGCCTCTGACGTGCCACACACTCTCTATTGCACTACTTTTGATTGAGCCTTTATTGTTGTTTGCCTTAATTTCTTTTCTTCCATTAGATTCACTAATGTCGATCTTCATCGCCTCACCTTGACACGTAAACTTTTGTTTACACACAGTTCAAGGGAGTCTTCTGAAGTCAGGCGCGACCCTGATGTGTTTAAAGCGAATATGAAAATAATGACCCCGTTAGGCTGCAATTTAAAGCGCGCTTTGAAGACGACGAATGCCAGGCCGCTCTGAAATCCTCCAGAAATGCTCTAGCTGTAGCTATGGCCACTATTGTCAACGTTGAGTTAGTATTTATTAGGTCTGCCAGTTTTAAATTGACTAAATTTAAATTTATTATTATTACAGTTTTTTAATCAAATGAATTAAATTATATGCTGAATAATTAATTAGAATAATCATATATCAATGTTTTTAGATTTTGCAAATGTACTACATTTACACTCTCGTTAAGGAGCAGGATTAATTGTTAGTGTAATTTGTTTTTACACTGCAGACAATTTTAATTTTAGTTTGAAATGAATTATTGACCCAGAACTTTAAAAACTGTAGAAGCACAACTAACATAAAGATGTTCCTCTGCTAGTAACTAACAATGTTTTATATCAACCACAGATGTCAATAGAGAGCCTAGAATTCTGTAGTATACCTTTAAATTATTTTTTTATTATTATTTAATTTATTTTTTATACAAAATTAAAATGAACACTACCTTGCTGAAATTAATAATTTTATTCAGCAAAGATGCAAACTTTCTAATTATCAAAATCCTGGAAAAAAATTAAGCAGCACAACTGTTTTCAACATTGATTTTTATTAAGAATAATAAGATGATAATGTTTCTTGATACACACACACACACACACACACACACACACACACATGTATGTATGTATATATAAATTTTGGCCCTGAATTGGCCCTTAAAGTGCTAAGAACAGTTAATTTAAATTGTAATAATATTTCACAATATTACTGAGTTACTGTATGTTTCATAAAATAAATGCAGCCTTGACTTCTTTACAATAAAAATAAGTATTTAAAAAAAAAAATACCCCCCATACACACACACAAAAGTAAGGACATTACAAAAACAAAACAAAAACAAAAACTTTTGGTCAGTTGATTTATTGCTTTCTATCAATTTTCCATGCATCTATTCCATGCAAAACGTCTCAGGTTACTTATGTAACCATGGTTCCCTGAGTAGGGAACGAGACACTGCATCCTCTAGGGGTCGCTATGGGGAACGCCTCGTTGTGACCCGTGTCTGAAGCATACATTGAAAAAACACCAACTCGTTGGCCGGCGACAGCCATGACGTCACTACCGGTGCGACTATAGTAAATAGGCGCAGACCAACTCGGTTTGGATAAATGTATTTTTCATCTTTACTACTTCAAAACCACATCAAAATCACATCTGATGTGAGCTGAATGTGGCACAGAGAAACCCAGTCTCACACCTACAAGATGGATGGCTGAGAGATGGACACACTTCTCAGTGTAGGTGACTGATGTTTCTGTTGAGCTGGCAGTACATGGACCACATTTCTTATGGAGTTTGAGTATGACGTCAGTCAGTTTGAGGGCCAGATCTGAGGGAAAACCAGTGATCTGTCTGTTTCACTCAGAGGCGCTTGACTGTTGCTGTCTTATTGGTCTGAAAGTGAATACTAGTATGGTGACAACCCTGTGAATTTTAAGCTGGCATACCTCCCCTTTCTGCTCCGTTCCAAAACCTAGTGAGCTGCCTCGTTAACCTAGATAGGTAGCTGCCTTTTAAGACATCCCAACTGGAATGGAACCTTATAAGTGAGTTTTTTGGAACAATGTACATAGGTTGCAACATAGTGTTGTGCAAATGGTGCACTTTGTGGTCAATTGATTCAATACAAGCAATGTGAGATCAACAACTATATACTGTAATATGCATACACACATAGCACTCACATTTTGGTTTACATAGAGCATTATAGTTATTAATAAACGTTTTTATCATACTGCTTTCTACACTTTTGAATATTCAAAAGTTTGGGGTTGGTAAATGTTTTTAAAAGATGACCAAGGCTCAATTTATTTAATTAATTATACAGTAATATTGTAAAATATTATTACAATATAAAATAGGTGTTTTCTAATATATTTTCAATTGTATTTTTTCACCTGTGATTTCAGCAGCCATTTCTCCAGTGTTGCATGATCCTTCAGAAATCACTCTAATATGCTGATTTTATGCTCTTATTATTATTATTATTATTATTATTATTATCAATGATGTTGAAAACAATTTTATAGCTTAAACTTATTTTGTTGAAATTGTGTGAATTTTTGTGGAAAGTTCAAAAGAACAGCATTTATTTGAAGTAGAATTTTTTTTGCATCATTGTTAATGTTTGAAAACATTAAAAGTGTTTGAAATTGAAATGGTCTCAATTATGGCCAATATAGTGTGCCTCTCAGTCATATGTGGCTGTTAACTTGAGCCTTTAGTGTGACAGCACAGCTCTGCTCTGCTGTGTTTGACCGAGGCCGCTATCAATCCGCCCACCTGACCATGTGTGTGTGCTTGTGTGTGTTTTAACAGGTGCAGTACCGAGAGCTGAAAGTGGAGCCCAGTCACAGCCCAAACAAAAGAAAGAAAAATAACCCAGGATAGCTCCTCTTCTTGCACGGATGCTCTCCCAACGCCAAGGAGAAGGAGAGGACTGACTGGCAACCAGCCTCTTTCTGTCTTTCTTCCTCGCTCTTTTTCTCTCTGTTTTAGCTGCAGCGTGGAGAGTTAAAGAGCGCGGTCAGAGTGAAAATGGGACCGTTGTTAATTACCATCTGTCCTTTTTTTGGGGTTTATTTTTGCGGCGGGGGGAGGGGGGAAAGCTCTTGACCCCTTTTAGAGTCAAACAGTCTGGGTTATTTGTCAGCGCTTGCCACTAGCCAGACAGCTCTAAAAGCCAAGGTGTCCTTCCACGGCAGCAAACTGAGCCGTTCTAACCACAAATAGCAGGATCAGCTGATAATAACACAGCCACCTGTGCCGACACACCTCGCCTCTACAGAAGGGAAAACGACGGTGGTTAAGTTGCAGTTTGCACCCTATAATTTGCACGGCACGGTCACTGCCGTATCTAAACCTATCCGCAGCTGAGTCGACAGCTGAGCCTGTTACGGTCCGATTTATGGCTGTAACTAAAGTGCTCGTGGAAATGACTCAAAAAACGCCCAGTGCCAGTGAGGTTTGCGATATCTTTACATCATTTCGATGTTCTTTCAATGGTATGAATGATGCATACTGGGATTGTTTATTGTAAACCTTTGTCGACCAATAGTAGCCGTGGCAGCGTCAGCATAGTCCTTATAGTGGGGATTAGGGAATTTACGTTTCATCCTTTGCTCCTAAAGCACCGCCAAGTGCCACTCTGCTAATTTTTGATTTCTAAAGGCCAAGTGCTGTTATATAAAGGAACCGGCTGAAATCTTTCGAAAAATCCCAAACTTGAAGGGTGAATGTCTGTGTGTGTTTTCATTGCTGTGCATTGGCTGCTTGACGAGAAGTCGATAGTGTTGTGACAGGCTGCTTTAGGGCCTCGGGTGGGTACCGTAGGGCAGAGGTTTACTGACGCCGCCATGGAGAAAAAGGAGGACGCGGGCAGATTTCTCATACGCTCCTGTCATTCCGCTTTCTCTTCCTCTGTCATTTCCTCTCGTTCATCCAGCTGCTTGCGAGGGAGGTCATGGATGGGTCCATGGGCCGCTCTTGAGGGACCTCAGTGTAGCGAGCGATGAAAGATCACAGCGCAGGCTACGTCAGAAAGACACTAGCCCCATCGCTCCGCCTCCCTCCTGACTTCTCATGTGCCGTATCGCATCTATCATATGGAAAGACCATTGATTTGTCAGAGGGAACTCCATTACAAAGACAACACAATCCCCACTGAGCAGGACACGGACGGTACTTCAGTGACTTGCATTATAAAAAAACAACAACAACACGATGATGATTTGAACAGCAGAAAGGATAGTTTCTAAGCCTGAATGTGTTTCTGTGTACTGTACGTGTTGATTTAAGTTGTTAAGTGGGTTTATTGTGAATGGTTTTTGCATCCCAAAAGCTTTTTGTTTTGTAAAAGTGCACATACTATGTTTGCAAGTAAACCAAAGTGGACCTTTTTTTGGAAATAATATATATATATA
>NW_015656585.1:1966069-1967442 GCF_001515625.1 Sinocyclocheilus rhinocerous
ATAAAAGAGAGACAACTATGTAGAATGTATTCAGTGGAAAAGGAATAAAGGCACTTTCATTTATACCAGATTTTTAAATTATTTATTTAACATAACCATTTTTTTTTGTAAATATTCCTATTGTAAAAACAGACAAAAAAGCAGAATATATGTGATCAGTTTATGAAACTGTAATGTGTCTGTGTGTCATTTTAAAACCTGTTGCCTGTGATGTCATACTGCTCCCTGTGATTGGCTGAAACACAGTTGGCAGATTTGTGACAAAATTGAAACTAAAATATGAACTATGAATAATTTGTCATTACTTTTAAAGATGTTTTGTTTCTTTTTTATATAATTATTGCTTGCGTTCATCAATAAAAAAAAAACATCTCAAAGCATGTAAACAAGAATGACTTGTGCAGTGCAATTTAGTATTATTTCTGTATATTATTATTGTATATATTAATATTGAAAGTTTACTTGTTTTTTTCTATTTAGCTTTTTTTTTTTTAAATGTCAGTTTGTCATTATTTCAGCTATTTTATCTAAAACTAAAAAACTGTAATGTGTCTGTGTGTCATTTTAAAACCTGTTGCCTGTGATGTCATACTGCTCCCTGTGATTGGCTGAAACACAGTTGGCAGATTTGTGACAAAATTGAAACTAAAATATGAACTATGAATAATTTGTCATTACTTTTAAAGATGTTTTGTTTCTTTTTTATATAATTATTGCTTGCGTTCATCAATAAAAAAAAAACATCTCAAAGCATGTAAACAAGAATGACTTGTGCAGTATTATTTCTGTATATTATTATAGTATATATTAATATTTTTAATATATATTTTAATATTTTTTATTTTATTTAGTTTATTAGTTTGTTTTTTACTATTTCTATTTAGCTTTATTTTTATTCCAATTTTTCATCCAAAATGTACATTTACATCAGCTACTTTAAAACTCAATTGGTTTTTAATGAATGAATGAATGATAACATTAGGTACTTCGAATATGAAGAGTTTACATACCGAAGGCACAAGGTCTCATCTATAGATCTTAGCGGTGGGTCTTTTGTAGACAAACACACAGGTGTGTACAAGCTGGTTCATCTTTCACACGCAGAGTCATTCATTTCTTACACCTTCACCAGTGCTGCTATATTTCAAGCCGTTTGCCGTGAGCCAGGTTTCCCTGCCGAACACCTCACGACGCAAGCGCTCTTCACACGCTCTCAGAGTGATGGAGGGACTGTGTGGGGCTCCCCTGTGCTCTCAGCCTCTGCGGCCTCCCATCATTTGTTAGTCTGGCTGTTTCTTGCCTGTCTGATCCCTGCTGTTATTCAATATGACACCGTAGCATCACACGGCGTGCTCCAGTACAAACAGCCGCTC
>NW_015656585.1:1967616-1991205 GCF_001515625.1 Sinocyclocheilus rhinocerous
CTTCTTCGTCGTCTCGTCTGATGCACTCACTCAACCAAGCGTTCTAACCACAACCTCGCCCCTCCCCACCCCCCAACCATTCAAATTTCCATAGGTGGGAATTATTTTAATGATATTCTAATGGGCCGCTTTGTGATATCACAAAACCCGGAAAACAAACGCTGTAGTCCAAACGAGCCGTTCGTTGTAGTTCTTAAAAAGGGATTTAAAAAAAACGAAATATCTCCCTTTGGAGTGGACTTTGAGATTTGTAAGTTTGAAGATCTTTTTTATGCCCAAACATACACACTACACACTGACTAAAATTCAAAAAGTGAAAAAGCATAATAAGACCCCTTTAATTCTTATTTGTATCCATTCAAAACTCACTAATCACTAATCAAACCAGGAAACACGTTTTACTAGTAGTTTACCAAAAGGCAGAGCTTTACCACGGTCTCTACAGATAGATGCCCATTTTTTGCAGACTCTTTTAGAACTAGTCAAAATCAGATCGTCCAGTGATCAGTGCCGCCCCCTCCGCCTGCAGATCGTCAAGCAGCTGCACAAACAGTCTGGTTTGATCCCCATGACAGCGTCTCAATGCGGGGCTCATTTGTGACCCATACTGTTCCAAACTCAACACAGTCCTCAGGTCCTCAGCCAGGGTCACGGCACGGGACTCTCCCCAGGTGGAGGCTAGCTCATCTGGACGGAGGCGGATCAGGGTGCGCATACAGTGGGACTAAGGTGGAGAGAGGTAAGGGGGGATTTGTAGGTAGGTATGTGTCGCTCTTGGAGGTAGGAGAGGAACAGGCAGCTGAGCACCCATGAGCAGGACTCTATGAAGGGCAGATCCCGAACCTCAGAGCAGGGAGCGACCAGAGCTTTGTCACCTTCTTCTGCACAGCGAAGGAGCTCATCACGTAGCGCCTCAAAAGACACAAGGTCCAGAGGGGTCTGACCTTGATTGTCACACAGCTTTAGAAGAGGAGAGCCTTGAAAAGAACAAGAAAAGTACTTTACCATACAAGCTTACAACAGCATCGACCATTTGAGATGATCAGACGTAGTTAAGATTAGAGGTCGACCGATAGTGGATTTTACCGATACCGATAGCTAGGTTGGACCACACTGGCCGATACCGATTAATCAACCGATAGTTTTTAAAATGGTAAACGACGAGCGATCACAATCACAAGTATGATGATGATCTGCAAATGCGACTGAAATGGTCGCACTGTAGAGCCCCGCGATGCGTTCTCGGAGAAGTCACACACCAGACGCGTCACTTTCAATTCCAGCAGCGGTCTAAAACTGTTTATTTAATCACCAAACGGACATAAGTTTGCTTCAAGAATGAACAATGTGGCATAAATGAGTTTGAAGTTCGGTGTTTAAAAAAAACAGAGCAAAGGGAAAGAGAAAGTGCGATGACAAATATAATGTAATTTAATGGAAAACTATGTGAATGGCGCTCTGGTCCGCGGCAGGATTTTATTTTGAGTTTAAAGTTTCCCGCTCTGTGCAGCGCGCAGTGTCACGTGTCAAAACAAACAACAGGTGCTGTTAGTGATTTCTGCCTCTAGAGGCCGCTCTCGTACTGTATAATGGCAGCGGACCCTTCTCGGCCACTCCAGCAACGGACTCAACCCGGAAAACTATCGGCATTGATTTTCGCAGATAACCGATAGTTCCGCGACCTCTAGTTAAGATCGTGATAACACTGCTAAAAAATAACTTAAACCAGCTTAGAATGGCCTGCTGGTCTCTTAACAGGGTCAAGCTGGTCTAGTTTGGTGGTTGTAGGCGGGCTTTGTACACTCAGACAGGGAGACCAACTGGTTGACTAGCTAAACCAGCTGAACACCATCTTATGAGCCTATAGCCTAGACCATGTTAAACTATTTAAGACCAGCAAACTTCTGAGGCTGATTTATCTGTTGTTTTTCAGCAGGGTAGGGCTAGTTACATTTGGGCAAATTTACAATGTTTAGGTGACTGACGTCACATCAACACATTTAGCAAAGGGTCATCATTATTGTTCAATGTGAAAATCCAATCTGCTGAATTGTTTTCGTTTATTAAACACACCGTCAGTCATCCTGAGTAATTACAGCCATGCTTTTTTATCAATTAAAGCTGAAAAAATAAACAACACAGCTTTGTGAGGAGGAAGAAAGGATATTTTCCAGGCACCATTAGTCTAATGTTGAGCCACAGGCTAGCATCACATCTAACTTATGCTAACACAATTAACAGGCTGAAAACTCACATAAGAGTCAAAGTGACACCTAGAAATGGCACAGTTAGAACAAGAAAGATCTTCAGTGGCTTAAATTCAGAAATTGTGCTTATAACAACAATAACCCCCCCCCCCCCAATATATTTAATGAAAAAACATCTTAGGAGGAGATTAGCATGAGCTTGCTAATGCTCTTACTAAAAATGTACTGTGGCGAAGTTGTCTCATGGTACTCAATGGGATTTCAAAGAATACCACGATATATGTCCAATATAAAAAAAATTGGCATATGGTACTTTTCAGTGTTTTTCTGTTAGTGTGGCCTCAACCATTCACAGGCACTATTGAAATGAATGATTTTTACAAAGGAGTATAAAAATGTAACAGGAAAAAACCTGAATTAACTGAATTCAATTTCAAAATCAATTTCAGCTCTTGCAATAATACAATTCTCAGCTGTTTGATTTTCACGACAGAGTTTCTAGATGCCCATATATGAATTGGTTAAATGACATTTTCTCTCTATTGTGACTGCAGTTAAAGTGGCTTTAATGTGGCTGAAGGTAAAGCCCATGCACACTCGTTCTTGGCGTAGCAAACGCCAGCCGTGTCAAGTGCGCTCTTTGTTTGCATTTAGATCTCCCCATTTCTATGGCAAACTGCTCTCGACGATACTTCACTCTTAAACCTCTGTGCTAATGTGGCAGCCGTTCTACTAAATCTCACACAACTCTGCACCTCTCTTAAAAGCTTTGCCGTGCTTTCCGCTCGCTGTTGATACTCAGATGAAATCCCACTATCAAAAGACAGGATCATTATATGCACAAGTGCAAGAAAAAAAAGATGCTGCTTTATATCACAGAATTACTAAAGGCAGGGCCACGAAAAAAAATCTTCTTGCCTTTGTTCTCTTTTACATTTTTTGATGGTCAATCTGTTTCAATTGAATTCTTTTGAATACTGATCTTTCAAAATGCACAAATAAAATAATAAAAATGAATATTACCAATGCCAAAGTCTTGGGTTCTATGTTCAGGGAATACATGAACTGATAAAAAATGTATAAATGTAAAGTGGTTTGGATAAAAGCGTGTGATGTAAATCTGATACCATCACTGTACATGGGACCATCACATTATGTTTAATTTGTTAGGAAAACCTGCTTATGCTGACAGATAACTCCTGGTACAACTTTGGTAAAAAAAAAAAAGTGGATTTTCAAAAAGTCAGAGTCAGAGCAATTGCTGAGGTCAAGGAGCTGAAGAAGACAGTAAGTCCATGAGACCGAATGGAGGAGAATAACAACAAATTTCTTCATAACAGGTCATCACCGTCACCCCCTCCACGGATGAGACCTTGCCCAGAGCTCAAGCAAGAACTTTACAAGTTTAAGGCCAGTGTGCACTTCTCTGAATCCTTGACAGATGTATTCAGCGTGTACATTGTTGGCTTTAGGGAAAACAGTGTTGTTATTTGACATGAAGAAAACACTGTTATCCTTTCGATGCTCGACTTTGAAATACAGTGACAATTCAATAAATCTGCAAATGTCTATTCTTTGTTGAAGGGAGAGGCCTTGGATTGCCACCAGCTTCCCCCTGCTTGATGTTCTACAACTTTGATAAAAATTGGACAGAGAGAAGGCCATGTTTTATGCACGGTTAAATGGTGCCCGAGCTCTGAAAAGGGTTGTTTTTTTTTCTCCTGTAAGGGGAAAGGGAATGCTTGTGTCCTTCACAACACACTAGACATTCAAACATCTTTTTCATTCGTACCAAAATGGGCGCACACACCAAGTCATGCTCAAGTGCAAGTTCATTTCGCACTATAAGTACCATGACACCACACCGTAAGCTAATGATGAAAATACAGCATCGGTATTCAAAAAAACATTTATTAGAACTATACTGGAACATGCCGAGAATGTTTAAGCAATGATTTTACCACAGTTTTAAACCATGTTCTTCACTAGCCAGAGATACAAAAAAACAGACTGTAAATCAGGGGTGCCCAATAGGTCGATCGCAAAGGCAATGCTGGTAGATCGCACATCTTTTAAACATGCTTTAGGAAAGCGTAAAGGGTGTTTTTACAGTGTTGAGCAATGTAGCCAATCACAGACATATCTGTTGATTTCTGGAATGCAATGGTCAATCAGAGACGTATATGTTAAAGAGATAGTTCACCCAAAAATGAACATTTGATGCTTATCTGCTTACCCCCAGGTCATCCAAGATGTAGGTGACTTTGTTTCTTCAGTAGAACACAAATAAAGATTTTTAACTCAAACCGTTGAAGTCTGTCAGTCATATAATGGTAGTCAATGGGCTCCACAGCTTTGAGAGTAAAAGAAAACATAGACAAAACCAAATTAAACCCTGCAGCTCGTGACGATACATTGAGGTCTTAAGACACGAAACGATCGGTCTGTGCAAGAAACTGAACAGTATTTATAGAATTTTTTATCTCTGATCCACCACAATGTCCAACTGTCCTGAGCGCGTTCACAACATCTGGCGCATGACGCGTGTACATGCTCTGGCATAGTAGACGCATGAGCGGAAGCGATCTGACGTGCGTATACATTAGGGCTGCACGATATATCGAAATTATCGAAATATCGCAAATGTAAATATCGCAATATGCATATCGCAACGGCCCTTCAGTTCTGCCGCACACGTGCAAAGCGTGCGCACACAGAGAGAGACGCGTTTCAGACCGAGTTGATTCGTCTTTCGCATCTCCTTTTTCTGTACCTGAATACTACTGTTTATTTTAGCTATGCTTGTAAATTGTGTATTTCTTTTTTTTTCATTTTCTTTTTAATTTTTTAACTGACTGTTCACTTGCCTTTAATCATGTTTGAACTTTCTCAGACTATAGTTTTTGCTGTGGTATATGAAGAAGTACTTAAAGTTTGTGGAAAGCAAAGTTACAATGATATAAAATTAGTGTCATTAATTTTTTTGTTTGTATGTTCACATTGATGTTAAATTACATTTTCTGATTTGTGACATTACTTTTTAAGTAATGCTAAAACACTGCTGGTCACTTTCAGAAGTTATAGTGATTCTTTATTTTCCAAGAAAGAATGTGAAACAAATTGGTTATATAATTTTCATTTTTAAATATTTTAAAATATAATTTAAATTGATTTTACACACTTTAAGCAATATCGTATCGCATATCGAATATCACATTTTTTAACAAGGTATCGCATATAGCATTTTTCTTCAATATCGCACAGCCCTAGTATACATCACTCATTGGATGTTGTGAACGCGCTCAGGACAGTTGGACATTGTGGTGGATCAGAGGTAAAAAATTATATAAATACTGTTCAGTTTCTTGCACAGACCGATCGTTTCGTGTCTTAAGACCACAATGTATCGTCACGAGCCGCAGGGTTTAATTTGGTTTTGTCGGTATATGTTTTTTTTTACTCTCAAAGCCGTGGAGCCCATTGACTGCCATTATATGAATGACAGGCTGCAACGGTTATTAAAATACAACGGTTGAGTTAAAAATCTTTAAGAAACAAAGTCACCTACATCTTGGATGCCCTGGGGGTAAGCAGATAAACATAAAATTTTCATTTTTGGGTGAACTATCCCTTTAAGACAGAATCCACTCACCGCTGAAAACACAGGTTTTTGTTCAAAGTAATACAAGCTCGCGAATCCTCTCATTACAACATACAGTGTACACACAATGTAAATGATAGATTGTTAGTGCAGAGTAGAGAGAGTCATGGATTATAGCAAAACTTTGTGAGATCGTGACAGATAATTAATAGGAGTGAAGGCTGTTGGCGCAGACAATGTTTTGCGCAGCATGCCGGCAATATAGCGCTGTTGCGCTTTGGGCGTCCCAAGTTCGCGTTCAAGCTCGTGGACCTTTCCCGATCACGCCTTCACTGTCGTAATCTATTGTTCTGTGTGTGTTTTCAATGTAGTGTTAAAATGGAACAATAGTACAATTGAACATGAATGTTTTTATTTAAGTATTAGATTGATTCAAAATAAATGTGTTGGTCCGAACAAGCTTTTTTTTTTTGTTAGCTTTTTTGTTTTTTAATTGGTAGATTTCATTGAGTTTGTCATTTGAAAAGTCGATCCCCACACAAAAAGTGTGGGCACCCCTGCTTTAAATAAATAATGGACACTTTTCACAAGACTGTGATGATGCATTTAATGGTCATCAGCATCGTAAATCCTCGAAAGTTTTTTATATCTTGATTTTTAAAAAATGTATGTACATTTATAACACTATACTTTGTGTTATATCACCTTTGCATCAAATTACAAAAAAACTAGTTAACGCTAGCGCGAGGGTGTTTCTAATGCAGCGTCTATGGGAGGGACGGTAAATTTGACATCGCTCTCTCTTCTGACTGCCGTTATCAGTCTCTCTCAATTTTTTTCCTATCGTGGAATCCTCTCTCAATGTTTTTCTTTTGCTATTTGAGCAAATGGGAATGCAAAAAATATTTGTGGTACTCTCCCATTCACTGCTCTTGAAGTTAACCCAACTACGACGACTTCCGCTGCTCAGAAACCCGGAAATGTGTAAAAGGCCCATCCTCAATCATTTAAGCACACAATTCTCCTCGAGTTTGTTGGAGAATCTTTCTCGTTGAGAATACGCCCGTCCGCCAACATCTGAATCAGGTAGCATGCTTTTTTAACGCCGGTCCCGCTGCAGAGCTGTCAAATACCTGACAGGCCGAAACCTGGAATGTGACAAAGGCTGAGACGGGGCCCTGCTTTCCCGACCGCCAGTGCAAATGCGAGCTCGCCAGCGACTGCTGATGAATGCGAGCTACGGGCAGATCTCCCTCCCCCAGGACGGCACGATCAGCCGCAACCCTTTCTTCACAATGGCCCATGAAACACACATCTGTCAGCGCTTAGCTACGCAGATGCACGTGCAGCCGCTGGAGTGGTCAGCCGGGGGTTTTGATACGACGCTGGCGCATTCGTCACGCCGAACGATTGAAGTCAGTCCAGGTAATGGCGTGATGTGTCAGATACTTCGCTCGGTAGATAAATAAAACACCTGGGGGGATTAAATGCCAGCGATGGTAATTATGCCCCCTGTACAGGCGACAACAATGCGGGGGGATTCGGTCCTCACAGACGAGCTGCTGCTGCTAACATGCATGTAAACCACACATCAGTCAGAGCAAAGCAAGCCGCCCCTTAGCCTTTAGAGGGCAGACGAAGACTACGAATAGAAAGGTGGAGGAGGGGAGGCAGAAACAGCGAAAACGATTCCATCCGTTCTGTATCTACACATATTTAATCTAGACAACACGAGCCCTTAGTCTATACTAAGGGTACACTTCTTTGTTATGCTGTGAACCCGCACCGATCTAACGCAAGTCTGTTTGTGTGTGAAATCACATTACACTGAGCTAACAGAGATTGACCAAGACAAAAGGCCAGGCAGGCACAGATTAGGACAGATTACTGTGCATGGGGGGCACAACAGAAGCTTTTTGTAAACCTGATTCCCTGGCATCGCACTTGAGCCACACGAGCCCCTCCTCGGTTCATGTTACAAACACAGCGTAGACCCATCGATGCCACCACGCTAGACTGATAAAGATAGATGCCATTCATCCCACCTAGATTATCAGAGCAGCACAGTGTCGGTTATGGCACGCAGATGGTGCTCTATAAAGATTTGAGTCGGTTTCAACGATCTAGTCTCAGCCTCACACGGCAAGCCAGACCACTGTCTGATGCATATTGCACATGAAAATGGCAAGAGCTGGATGAAATCACCAGTTCTGATCTCATTATCTTCTATGAGTCAAAGGGCACCAGTCCACTTGGAACAAACATTGTTTTGACAAGGTAGTGGTGCAATGAGAACACATCCCTTGTCCAGACTGTGCCAGATTGGTATTAATATTATAATATATAAATAATATTATTTAATATTAACTCTCTATTCTATTTCTATTTTATCTACTTCTTTTCTTTTTATTTATTAAAAAAATACCCTCTAACACTAGTGTTCTCTATTCTTTTTCTATTCTATCTACTTGTTTTCTTTTTTATTATAAAAAATCCCTGCTACGTGTACTACGCTAGACTAACTGAGACTTGTCACAGCACTTGCATATTATTGGTCTTTTGTTGGTTTTGATTGCTTCTATTGTCCTCATATGTAAGTTGCTTTGGACAGAATCCCAGTTTAGAGTAAATAAGCTTGTTCTGTGCTTTTATTGTGGCATGCTGTGACTGACTACATCAAAAGGGCCCTTCCTGTTCAAATGGGCTGTTCTTGGCCAGAATGAGCAGAAAGTGCATGCCAATAGCCAATAATAAACAGTCTGGCTATGTTTGACTGCATACAAATAACTGAAGTACTAATAAAGCTATTAATGTGAATCTTGAGTTAAAGTAGAAAAGAAACTGTTTGCATACTGATATTATTGCTCCAAACTTCATAGAAACAAAGCAACATTTCAACTACTATATTTTTTTTTTGTTGCAGCTTTAATATTTGTGTAGACATCTCTTTTTGTCTTGGTTTAGCAGGTATTACACAACTAGATTGGGCTGAGTAGATTAATTAAGTAATTTTATTATCCAAAACCGAAATCCAATCAGTAGGTGTTTGTTGTTTAACTTGTGGTTATATGCACCAAGATTTTAAACCGATGAAATGTCGTTATTGACAGGGCTATCCAGCACAATGCCGCAAAAATCACAAACCAGTACAACTGACAAAATATCCTGCTGCTTGTCGTGGTTGTGGCTGTTGTCATTACTGTGCAAGTATTCTAGTAAATATTTCAAAGAGAGTATCTGTGCCATTTTTTAAAGAAAAAAAGCATGCTGCAAGTTTGGTGGAACACACACACACACACACACACACACACACACACCAAATAGAGAGTCAAACATTCGGTATTGATCCTAACAGTGGCACAGCTGAAAGCCTGGTGAGATCAGTGTGAGGAAGTGACTTGGTTAATTATGCATTTTAATAGGAGAAAAATTATGCAGAGGAAGCTCAAAGGCACTCGCAATCAGAGGGAGAGAGAGACTGAAGGAAAGAAAAACAGGGATAGAGGTAGAGAAGTCTGAGAAGAGAAGCTGATTAATGTATTTGGTGTGACTAGCACAAACAAACAAACAAACAAACAAACAGAGCATGAGGAGTTGTGTAATAACTAAATTGAGAGCTTTGCCAGAGCTTTAATCTAACGCGGTTTCAATGCAAAATGCGAGGGGGAAATACTCCTATTAATGTACACAGAGTGGAAGAAAAGGAGAACAACGACGTTTGAACTCAGCCGTATTAACAAAGACATTGAGCCATCGTTTGTCATTACAGTGCTGGAGCAACAGCGCCGAGAAGCTCGAAGCCTTTAAGTGTTTTATACTCTAATACCACAACAAAAGAAATCATGGCTCTTCTGTTACTGTCTATACTATCGACGACAGGTAGGAAATATAGTCCAGAAATGATTGATGTATGGTGAAATTTTGGTGGCAACAATGCTGTTGAGAGCTTCAGAAAGTCATGAGACAATGCTGGAGAAGTACAATGACATTATAGTTTTACCTAACAAGAGTGTTTGGGTAAAACATACTGTAAAACTACTTTATTTACTATCTGTTTACAGACAATGTTATAATGGTATTTGCAACAATTTTATAGGGTTAGTTCATGATTTACTCACCCCATGCCATTCAAACCTGGATGACTTTCTTAAAAGATATTTTAAACAATGTTTTTATCCATATAATATCATTTAACTGGGTTCAAAACACCATTTGACCCAACTGACATTCATTGCATGGACAAAAAAAAATACTGCTTTTTTAAAAACAAAATATCTACTTTTGTATTCCAAAGAAGAATGCAAGTCATGCAAGTTTGAACGACACGAGAGTGAGTAAATGACGACAGATTTTGGCAAGGCAAATAAAGTTCAAAGGGAAACGATATAAGATGGGACTTGATTTCATCTACCAGAATTGGTTGGAAATTTGGGAATCAGGAAAATTGGGCGGCCTATTATATTTCCCCACCCAAGCGGCTTTGGCGATGTGGTACTGCAGAAAGAAAAACTTTATATTTTCCTTACAGATTTTGAAAACATTTCTCTGAATTATGTATAATATGACCAGGGACATTACAATTTTGTTGTAATATTTTTGGCATAGATATAATATCGACAAATTGTCCATCATTGACTACAGTATCTAATGCGCACAAATACTGATTACAGGAATAACTTTACCTACAGTGAACTCAAATTGTTTGAGATAATACTGAAAATCTAAATTAAGCATGCAAATAAATAAGGTTTAGAGTAAAAGGGGGAAAAACCAAATACCAAGTCATTCTGAAATTCATGCTAAATTTTCACTAATTCTCTCATACTAATAACTTGATGCTCTCCATGCACAAACGGCTACATAAATGACATCAGACCTGCATCAGGATCTCATCAAAGGCGATGCTGAGCACTTACAGGAAACCTCAATTCGGTTTAAAGTGATAGTTCTTTTCTGTACGTTGTGAATAGGACTGAGCAGAACAATCTGTTAGATGCTGACCCTTGTACGAGAGAGCCCGAGTCATGCCAGCAAGCCTTAATCCATTCCAGTCCTGAAAACAGAGCTGTATTCACAGCAACCATCAAGCCATTAAGATTCGAAGGCCATGGCAGTAACTCGAAGGCTCTTTCATGGCCGTTATTCGCTCTGCTATTCTTTGGATACAAGCTGCTGGGTGCTGGAAGCCGCACGCAATACCAATCAGGAAATGGTTGAGTGAAATTACGCTCCACCACGCTTACAATGTGTCTGTGTGTGTGTGTTGGGGGGGAGGCTTGAGCTGGCAGCCTTGGGTTAGGCAAGCTGATGACACCCATCCCTGCCCTCGGCCATGGCATGGTTAGCATGCCAGTACCCACGGGCAGGAGAAGGAGGGGCTTGTCTTTTACCCTCTCACCCACCCATCCACTAACATTCATTATTATTTCATGCTGAGAATGCTGGGATTAAGAAAGCCGTGTTTTGCACAATGTAAGAGTTGAATGACCTTGAAAGCAGAGAGCAACAGTGAGAGCGAGGTGAATGTTTCATGTGCATATATGCCTGTCCTTTTTATTCCAACATGTTGTGAAGAAAGTACATTTACTTGAACGCCAACATTTGGTCTGAATCTCTTCCTTTATTTCTGTATGTTTTATTAAATTGTTTTCTATATTCAATAATAATGACCTATTGATAATGAGCGACTTTGTGACCCCGACTCATAAAGGGAAACAATTTTAATTCTAGGCATCTTATATAAACAGGCACTAAAATCCATCTAAAAGAATTACCTAGTAATATTTAATACTAATTTTATTGTTCATAAGAGTTCCATGCTTTTTAAAGGGATAGTTCTCCCAGAAATGAAAACATTTACTCATCCTCAAGTTGTTCCAAATCTGTATGATTTCTTTTTCTGCTGAAGAGAGTGAAGAGAGTTGGCAAACAAACAGTTTCTGGCTCAGTTCCAACTTAGCCCCCCCCCCCCCCCGGTTCACTATCCCTTTAAACAATGATTTTCCATGACTTTTCCACTCATTTTCTAGCAATTGATAGACAAGGGATAAATAAAAATAGACAAGGGATAAATAAATAGACAAGGGATGGATAAATACATAATTAAATAAATAATTAAATATAGGACAATTTAAAGCCCATTAAAAATTCATAGTTGAGAAAAATCTACATCCAATGTCCACTTTTCTATGATTTTGTAAAATCTGTATTTACTTTCCATTGCCGTGGGAATGATGTGTAAAAAAAAAAAACATTTTTATTGTTTTATTTATTTATTTTATTTAATTTTATTTTAAAATAATTTGTCACATGGGAGGACCATCAGAAATTAAGTAATGAAGGCAAAATGATTAAAAATGGTGAATTAAATCAATTATACATGAATTTATATTTTAAGCTAGAATCTTGATTTCTATAAAAAATAAAGCTCATGGCCATAAGTCAACTATCTAAACTGAATCTACATGATCATCTGTGAATAAGATGCCAAATGGCAGGGATCAGTCCTCAGGTTGAGTGTGTGTGCACCTCCATGTCTTATGAGGGATCTCGTGGGCTGTCTGTTTCCCAGACACATCCCAATTCTAATTTCATGAAAAAAAGAAAGCATCTTTTCTTGACCTCTTTTCATGCATTGGTATAGGGCCAATCTCAGTCTGCAAGAAGAAAAATGAGAGAGAGAAAAAAAAAAACCCTTCTCACCGGGACCAAACAATCCCAATCTAATTTACTTTTTGAGGCCAGAATATCTACATGAGCTAATAGGGAATGAATCAAATTAACTATAATTAGTCAAAATGGAGAAGCGAGCGAGCGAGCAAGAGAGAGAGAGAGAGAGAGAGTGACAGTAAGGAGTGTGGGAAACCAGGAGCCCGTCTCATTTTGTCTCTCCTCAAGTCCCTCCCCGTTGTCAAGCCATCCCGCGCTTACCGCATTGACACATGTCGCGCTCGCTTCAAAGCTCGCAAACATCGATTGCATGTGGCACGCAAACAGCCAGGCGCACCAAAACATTTCTGTTCTGACAGATTTCCCCCGTGAAAAACCAGCATGTGAATTTCATGAGAGCCGCAGACCTGACTTGTCTAATCTCTTCAGGAGGATGCTAACAGCGTCATCCACGCCGATGGGTTATTCCTGCAGATGGATGGTTTTTATAGAGGAAAGAACGTAAAAAAGCTTGAACCCTGAATGGCAGAAGATGACACTATGTGTGTGTGGTAGAACTCGACTGTTAAGCCACAGGAGAGGCCTGGATTTAACAGATTTCTACAAAGCACTTGTTTGTTTACACATGTAATGCTGCTGTAATCTGACTTTCTGCCGCTTTCACTCATCAGTTTGTTTATACTGACATCACACATGGAAACAGAAACAGTTTTCTCCTTATTTATTCCAGTAAGAGAGGCACTTCCATATGACTCTATAAATTCAGCATTCTCAAAGGAATCGGAATCTGAACATGTTTTGAAGTAATACGGTATAATATGGTATTCAATACGAGTCAGGCTCCCATAGAAGGGCCTGTTTGATTGTGACTGGATAAGAGACTCGTGAGAGACTGAACCAGGAGGAACAAGTGAACTCATCACTTTTTTGAAATTCAACAGCTTCTTTAAAGTTGCAGTTGAAGGGTTTACGTTTATGCGAGCGCGACTGTGTGCATGCGCTCTCATGTTTTCAGCCCTCTTATGTGAAGAAGATCTGTATTCACAGTATGAATCTTCATGCATTGAGTGTGTATATACGTGTTTGTATGCGTTGTTTTCTGAAGGTCTGATCTCAGAATGTATATACGTGCATGTTGGGCACTCACCGCCGCGCCTTAGCAGCATCTTGGCGATGTGCGTGCGTTGGTTCAGAAGGGCATCGTGTAGCGGACTGACTCCCTGGACCTGACTGCCCAGCTGCAGGTTGGGGCAGTGCTGGAGCAGGGCCTTCACACACTCTGTGCTGCCATGGTTACAGGCTTCATGAAGGGGCGTCCAACCAGCGTGATCTACAAAAAGTGACGCAAAAAAAATACTGGGAAGATTTTGGTGCCTACATACATTGACAAGGTCAAGCTTGACAAATGACAAATTAAACAAAAAAACTATACATACATAAAATTTTACGCATATTATGTCCTTTATTAAAAACTATTCGCTGATGTCAGAAAGCAAATAAATCGGTATAATTGGCACATGCATAATAGGTACTTTTAATTCTTGCCATATTATTGTATATTGATAAGAACTTAAATTAATTGTCAGAATATATCATAACAAAATGCCTCATCATAAAAGGTACTGCTTCTCTTCATAGTGTTTTTCTAACATTAAAAACCAACTATTCGCTATTACATTGCTACATTAATGGAAAGTAAATTATGAAACTTTTTTTTGTCCAGTATATTATAAAATATAGAATGCATTTGTTGAAATTAGAGTTACGATAACAATAAAGGTAAACAAAACATCAACTATTTGAATTTATTTTAGCAAATCGGCCTCAATTGTAAACATTTCTGTACGTTATACCATAATTGCATAAACAAACTGACTGAAAAAAAGTTTTCATATAAATCCTGTTTATTTTTGTGAAAAAACAAAAACAAAATGCAACATTGTAAAAAAATAAATAAAAAAAATAAAAAAATACTGCATTTTTTTAAACGAAGAGGCCTCAAACGCAAACATTTCTGTACATCATTACATAACAGCACAAACATACTGATTCTAAAATGCAATTGTTTGCTAGTAATTTTCATACAAATTAAATTTTAAGATTCGCACTGTAGTCTTTTCAAGTGAAATAAAACTACAAAAATAGCAGAACATATAAATACATATTTTTTTAGCAAAGAGGCCTCAATCGTAAACAATCTGTATGTCATTACATAATTGTGCAAACATACTCATTCTAACATTGGCATTTTCAATAAAAACCCTTTTTGAGTGAAAGAAACCTTACAACAAAACAAAAACAGCGCCACATTGTATAAAACAATACAAGCGGAATTTTCATCAAGGTATATGGCAAAAATAACCACGATTACATTAAGATTTCAAAACAAGATCGGAAAGCGAAAGCATTCACAAAATTTGCTTGACGCCACGACAGTAAACCGAGCCTAAAACAGTGTCCGAGCCTACCAGACACACCCTTACATTTGATCTAAAACGTTAGACGTGTGACGTACGCTTTCCTTTATATGAATTAACTGTTTAGCACACAAAAAAGTAAAACAGAAGAAATGGGACGATTCTACTGAGGGCAGGGGAGGAATATAGAAACCTACCTTTAATGTTGACGTCTGTTACAGGCACGCTGAGGATACGAAGCAACGTCTCCACCTGGTTCCTCTTGCAGGCTCGATGAAGGAGTGTCTCGCGTACACATGGATGGAGAAGAGAGAAAGAGAGAGAGAGAGAGAAAGGGCAAGTGAATAAGAGAAGTGGGCAACATCCAAAATCAGGGTGCGTCCTGCCAACTGCCCTCACAGTCCCATAACCGCTTATTTAACGTTTTCTGTGCTCGACATTAAAACGACTAAACGGGCACACACCGAAACGACATGGAAAATGTAAAAATTAAACAGATAAAAGGGGCTGACCCTGAAAAAAAAAAAAAAAGCTAGAGAAGCCTCAGATGGGATTTTTCAAACAGCCAGAGTTCAAAAGCTCCACTGGGCAGTACGAATGGGAACACGTGATTCTCACTTTTGCAAACTACAACAGCCAGACACAAAAGCCTCCAGGGACTTTTATTTACATTTTCCTTCTGCCTGCTCCCTTTGTAAGGCAGCCTTCATCCCTCGCTCTCCCGATACGATATCAAATCAAGAATATATTAGAGGGTGGGCTGCTTCCTTTTTTCATGTGTGGCTGAACTTCACAAGAAAGTAAAAGGCCAAACTTGAGTGCCTCTGTGGCTGCCATTATAATGCCGCTGTGCAAAGCTGCTAATAAATGCTTTACTGGGTCTCACCAGGGTGCCCATTTCTCTGCAGCCTTGGCCGGCTAGATAAAACCCGGCGTGCTAAAAGAGCCAAAGCGGAGAGAGGCAGCGGGGAAGAGGAGGGGGAAATAAAGCAGACAGTCTTCTTTCTTCTTGTGGCAGGGAAAAAGGGAGAAGCTGCATCCTCTTTCACATCAATACATTGGGTGCATTTTCAAGAAGTCCCTTTAAGCCAGATCAAACAGAGAAAATTAGGTTAGAAGAAAACGTAAATGACCAGATAAGGCTGATATGTCTGTGACTACAGAGTGGCGTCTGTCATGGTATAAAGAAGAAAGATGCGGAAGTCGTGGAATCATGGGCACTGGAGACTTTCTATACCCATTTTGGACTGATGGACTCCAAGAACAAAACCAAATGTTGTAAAACAAAGAAGGGGGATTCACTTTTTTTTTCTCCCAAGAATCCTGCTGACAAAGATGGATTCTTTTAACTTTCAATTAAATTCAAATATGTCTAGAAATAACTAGAAATTTTTCTATCATTTTTCATCATGCGGTAACAGTGCATAGTGACACAGATGTTTGAAGTCACAAAACCAGAGACTCTCTCCTAAAAATCTGATCATAAGTGGTTACAGAAAACCTATCTGAGACACAGTGTGTTGGGAGACCACTAGTCGTCGGATCACCGGAGACGGATATTAGTATCAGGTGTAAACAGGTTCTGACAAACAACACATGAATGGAATGTTCCAGACTAAGCTAAATCAATGATAGAACTTCAAAAACTAAGATGAAAGAAATATATAAATACATAGCACATATCTATAATAACCTCTCTCTGTTTCAAAGGAAGGAACAACAGGGTAGGCAACAACAAGCCCCTAACTCACGTGTCAAAGTACATGAAAGCAAGATCACAAAGACTCGCAACCCAAAATCAACGAAAATAATTAGCAGGGTATTATGAAGAAATAAAACAGAATGCAATACAAGTATGACTTAATGAGTGCCTCAGCACCATGGCAAGTTCTGGCTCGCACTAGCCCTTTTTTCACACCCTAATAGGCCCTAAAACCCAGTGATTAAACATTTCTTAACTCCCCATGTGTACACAGTCTCAGAAATGCCAGGCCCAATCTTCCCTCTGTTAAATCACTTTAATGGCTCCAATTTGGACACAACGCTTCCATTATAGGCGTAATTGCATACTCAGCATTTACAAGCTCGAAGAGGATAAATCCATCCTGTCCTTTTCTGTAAATTGTGAAATGTGTGTAGCATTTGCGGTTGTTGTTTTTATTTATTTTTATCTTGTAGAGAGTACTTTCTTGCGTGGTTTGTGACGTCTGGCATGACAGCTCTGGTGCAGGTTGGCTAATGGTTTAAATAACCGGCTATTTGTCACAAAAGTGCATTTTGAACACTGTGATGACAGGATGCATTTTCAATTTGACCACTTTTAAGTTTAAGCAACATCCTTTAGTTTTAGGAGTCATAAGAGGTTTAGTTTATGGGATTGTGAACAAGAACTGAAAGAGGCCAATAATAACTAGGTCAAAGATATTTATTTTAGTTTTACACACCACTTGCACTTGCTAATCTTTTTTTTTTTTTTTTTTTTGTGCTAATTTTGTGCATCAAAAATGGCATTTTTTATTTATCACTGCCCTGAGCTCTGTAACATGATACATTTTTAAATAATACAATATAACAACTCAATTAACACGAATGTACTTTTGCCCTTTTTGAAAAGTCCTGGTTTAAGATTCATCTTTGCCATTCTAGTGAGGGACTCATTCATAAAAGGCTGCAAAGGTTCACTGATTCTCAGTGGGGCTACACAACATATTAAGAACCAATAGAGCTTGTGGGTGAACAGATAGGATCTGTCATGTATGCTAACATCAGCATATCATGAAACTGCTCATAAATATGGTTAAATTAAGACTTTATACATAGCCAGAGGACTGGAGTGCTCCAATTGCCCCAATTGCTATTATTGCTATGTCAATTTATTTATGACAATTAAAGTTATCACTTTGTATTTTGTAAAAAACGCTGGCCCCTAAACAAAGTTTCACAATTAACCACAATTAAAAATGCATTGTTATAAAACAACAACAAAACTGTTTAACATAGCTCAAACACAGCAAAACATTTTACAAAAAGTATCATGTGTTTACAGATTTTCGTTCTGATTGGTATTATATTTTGTATATAATACATTGAAATTCCTACATTGTAGCTAAGAATAAAGTGTCCAAAACTGTATGTAAACATCTGTTATGCCAGTTCTTTAAAGAGTAAGAATGCATTATAAGCAAATGTAATGGCTAAACATCCTAAAAATCCTACAAAGGGCACAACTGAATATACATATATTATAAAGAAAGAAATCATCCTGATATCACAATCTGAGCTTTACCCCAAAATCATTACCAATGTGCTTATAGCATAATTAACTGCAGCCATAAGCCACAATGAAGCGTATTGAGCAGACAGACAGCTCAGGGTGAAGTTAACAAGGCACCATGGACCTGCACACCTTGTGAAAAACACTGCAGCGTCTACCTACAGAAATCTACAGCTGAGAGCCTGCGGATGCTTCATCAAAAATTGATGCGCTACACATCAGTATAGGGAGCACGTAGTGCAAAAACAACACAAGGCAGGGAGCAGCAGCCTTGAGTCTCCTGAAAGCAGGGCTGTCTCTCTCTCCTTGCCCTCCCCCGCTCCCTGCTCTGGCGTGGGGGTCTTTCTGATCAGGTGGAAGGGGAAAGATGAGCGTTGACACCTTGGTGGGTTCACACGGAGTGCCAACCTCCTAATTACAGAAACTTCCAGGCCTGGCTACCTGTGTCTTTCTCTCGCTCGCCCCCTCTTCCCCTCTCCTTCCTCACAGCAGAATCCTAATTGCAGTGTTTAATATTCTTAAACGGGGGATCTGACAAGCATTATGTTTGTGTGTGTGTCGCCTGATTTTTATGTATTTTCCACCTCTTCCTCACCAAAGGATGGAGGGAGCGTAAAAAGCATGTGGAATGTAAATGCTGTTGCCTGAGGTTATAAAGAGAGACTCTGTTGAGAGCTTTTGACCTAGCTGAATGCACTACAGAACTGATATAGACAGATAGAAAGATAGATAAATGACAGACAGAGACAGACAGACAGACAGACAGACAGATAGATAAAACGACAGACAGACAGACAGACAGACAGATAGATAGATAGACAGATAGATAGATAAATAGATAGATAGATAGAAAATGACAGATAGAACGATATAAATGACAGAAAGAACAATAGATAGATAGATTAGTCATGTCAATATAGCAATTTTGAATTGGAATTTGACAGACATAAATATAAAATGACAAATAGACAGACAAACAATGACAGAAAGAGAAAGAATGATAGACAGAATGATAGAACAATAGATAGATAGACAGACAGAGAGACAGACAGACAGACAGATCATAGTTTTTTTGAGTGATAACGAATGAATGTTCTGCGTCTCTATGGCATGCAAGCAGACACTAACTCGTAGCAGCTCTTACCTGCAGCATTGACTCTGTGGTAACCTCTCGGGACAGTCTCTCGCCCTGAATCTGAGCCGCCTGCTGAGTCTTTCACAGCTCTGAAAAGAACACACAGTAACATTTAACAGACAGATTGAGACATCAAGCCATGTGTTTTTGAAGGGACAATAGTTCACAGAGCTTGTGGGTGAATAGATAGGATCTGTCATGTATGCCAACATCAGCACATCATGAAACTGCTCATAAATATGGTTAAATTAAGAATTTATCCATAGCCAGAGGACTGGAGTGCTGGAAAAAAGCCTGCAATATTTAAAACTTCCAAGACAAATCTCTCTTAAAACACAGAGCGGTGAGATGCTACCATAAAGTTCACTAAATACTTCCCACCTTATGCCGCTGCTTGTGTCTACAAACATCATTATATCACTGTCACGACATTTTCACACTACCGCAGGATGGAGTTGAGGGACTGGCATCTAAGTGCATCGCCTGTAGCAACTATCAGCCAGCCTGAACGCTAGCTGTACTTACTGAATCCTTTTATCTGAGGAGACAGCTATCCAACCCCCCCCGTGGAGCTCTCCCAGGATGCAGTCCCTGGCCAGTGTTTAAGAAACTGTCACTAAATGGCACTATAAGAGCTACAGTGATGTAGGCAGGATTGCAGCTGATGTTCTGGTTGGGTGAAGTGTGTTGGCTGTCTGCTCAAGTGTTGACTAAGACACATAGCTGAAAAAAGACAATCTCAGACTGATGGAGGGATAGAAATAGAGGGACGGTCACATGCAAAAGAAAATCAATCAATCAATCAATCAATCAATCGTCTATCTATCTATCTATCTATCTATCTATCTATTAGAGATTAAGGTGGATTTCAACTGTATGATAGGTATTAACCTATTTTTCTTTATTAATAGATTAAAATGATTATACTTTATAATGCAAAAATGTCTCCAATAACCCTCTCAATGCTGGCTTGCAGGCAAAATACTTTAATCTAGCTGATGCAATATTTTAGAGCACAGTAAAACCATAAAAAAAAAAAAATCATATTCACTACAGAAAATGTCATGACTTTTCCAGACCTGGAAATCACAACTTTAAAAATTCCCTGATATATTCAGACTTTCCTGAAAGAATAGACTTTGTAATAGTGCTTATGATAAGCACTAACTTTGTAATAGTGCTTATGATTTTCAAAACTTACAATTAAATAAATAAATCTTCATCAGTTATACTTAACACTGTGTAGCTCTTACAAAGAAAGAAAAAAAAAAGCTTAAAGAAGCTAAATGTATGATAATTTATCAGATTTTACTTATGATTAAAGATGTTACTAAAACTACTACCTACACAGAAAAAAGATGTCCAGAATTGTTGCCAAGATGGTCACAGAGTGGACTGACTTGCCCAAATTACAGATAAGGAAATGTAGCTGCAATATGAGGGTGAGTGCCGAGTATTTTCTAATAAATTATTGCAAAGGTTTGATTGATTGATTTTAAAATATACTGCAAATAGCTAGAGAAGAGTACTAGAGTCAGGCTGTAAGAGGACTTAAAGGACAGTGCTATCAGAGGAATAAAGGCTCGTGCTTCCTTTTTCAGCAAGAGTGTCTTGTTCCCAAGTAACTGGATTGTTCAGAACCAAGGCACAATCTAACACACCAGAACAGTACAAACATCCACATTCTCACAGACACATGGTCATTTAGTTTCCTATTAGTGAGGAGTAAACATCATTGTGTGCAGTGTTCAAGTCTGTGAGTGAGGACACAATGTTCTTCCTGTGACCACTGCTGTCCTAAAATATTCAGAAAGAAAGGGTTGAATGTTACAAGCAAATCAGTAGCCAAACGTTTTCTATACGCCAGTGTCTTCCAGCAATAATGTGTTTATGAATTTACAGCTGTATTATTCCAAGCTATCATGCCGAAGTAGACACCTAACAAAGTAACACATTTTGTAAAAGCAACAAAAAGTAACTTCAATGAAAATTTGTTCAATTAAGAATTATATAATTATTATTATTATTTCCCAGAAATATAAACATAAGTAGTTTTTTAACTGGTATATTGTAGAAAAGAAATGTGTTGATGTATGTATTAATATCATTCATAGTATTTAATTAACTTTCATTTTTCATTTTAGTTAACATTTTTATAATTTTTGTTATATGCTTGTCATTTTTTATTAGTTTTTGTATAAATATAAAAATAAATATAAATACATTTATATAAAAATATAAATAAATATAAATAAATGCAATTTTTGTCAAGAAAAAAAAAAAGAGAAGCAGCAGTAGTGAGTGGGGTGGACAACCCTAGCCCCGCTTTGCGCTAACTGCATTAAATATTTTTTAACGCAGTTAAACCGGAAAAATGTATATATATATATATATATATACAGGTGCATCTCAATAAATTAGATTAAACTACTTCAGTCTGTGTGCATTGAATTTATTTAATACACAAGTTTCACAATTTGAGTTGAATTACTGAAATAAATGAACTTTTCCACGACATTCTAATTTATTGAGATGCACCTGTATATATATATTAGTGCTGTCGATCGATTAAATAAAATAACGAATTAATTGCACATTTTTTCTGAAATTAATCACGATTAATCCCACCTAACAAAAATGTTTTTAAATATACTTTTATATTCCAATAATTTCACATTCAATCTTCACACATTTATACACACATTTATATAAAAATAAATAATTTATTTTATTTTACTTTTAGTAAGTTTAGTACATTTCTAACTTTCATCAGTTATATTTAATTTAATTTAATTTAATTTTATCTTTATTTCAATTCACAAAAGCAATTACAAAGTTCTCAGGCTGCATTTAAATGCAGTAATGGTTTGTCTAAGCATGATGTCTCAGTCGAAGCCTGTAGGGAAAAAAGGCAGATAAGCAGCAGCTGATTGAGCTGGTAGGAGAGACACACAGCCCCAATTACCCTTATGTCACCACTAGTAACAGGGCTGGTGGTCTGCTGCCATCACAGGTTGCCCCAACAGAGAAGGACAGCACCCTATCTCTCTCCATTAGTCATCTTAAACCCCTCTAATGCCCCATAATGGCAGAAAATTGTCCAATTAAAGGCACCTACTGCACTCTCTGCCTCTGTCATACACGTATGGATGCTGACATAAAGAGGATCTTATAGTGTTGTAAGTGGAGAGTGGTTATCTCAAAATGTGCTCTGATGGCACAAGGATGTAGAAAATGACACCTATTAATTCTTGTGATTTTACAGAGAAACATCTTACAAAAGTAAACACTAGTATCAGGTCTATTCATCGAAAATATAAAAATATTTTTAAAAAGTCAACGTATTTTTGCTTTTCTCCTGTGCTCTGTGATCTGCAGTGTCAGTATGGAGGACAATAACAAGAGCAGATAGATGTGGCAGAGTTGAAACTCACTCTGAGCCTGGCACATGGGCGGCACAACTAGTAGAGGGTTGATTCATCTCTATTCTGTCAGTCTGTCCCTTCAGGGTTTGGACTGGTTCTCCATCACACAAGATCCCCAGAGCTTTGAGGTAGGTTGAGACCTGGCAAGAGACAAGCAAAATAAATCTTAACATTTTTTTCTCACTATTTTTCCTCCATCTCTCACTGAATGTTCTATTCACTGTATTGTGTTGTGTTGTATGATGAATGCAGACTTCTGGGAAGGCAATTTGCTGCAAATGAAAGTGTAGTTGCTATAAATCTTGATGTTTATGTTAACAGACATGTACACAAGTTAAAACTCACAATTGGGAGCAGGCAGAGTGGTTCAGAGCTGAGGATCAGGCCCCTGCTGCAGCAGATGTTTGTCTATGTCTATAGATGTGAACATCCGGAGTCTTGCAGAGCAAAGGGCTGGAATCACTTCCTTCAGCATGTCACAGGGTAGGTCTAAAGGAGGAGACAGGAAGGTAATTAAAGCCATTAAGCTATTTAAATCTTTAATGTACATTCCCTCAAAAAAATTATATATATATAATTATCTATATAGATATAGATAATAGATACAGCCTTGATGAGCATAAGAAATTTCTTTAAAAAACATAAAAAATCTTACTGATCCCAAACTTTTGAACAGCAGCTTTCTTTTTTAAATAAATGAATACTTTTATTCAGCAAAGATGCGTTAAATGGATAAAAAGTGATAGCAAAAACTTGTATTGTTAGAAAAGATTTCTATTTTGAATAAATGCGGTTCTTTTTAACTTTTCTATTCATCAAAGAATCAAAGAAAAAAGTATCACAGGTTCCAAAAAATACCCC
>NW_015656585.1:1991245-2022146 GCF_001515625.1 Sinocyclocheilus rhinocerous
TATATATATATATATATATATATATATATATGCTGAAAATGTACTCACCCTCAGGCCATCCAAGATGTAAATGACTTTGTTGTTTTTGAACACCAATGGATCCGCAGTGAATAGGTGCCGTCAGAACGACGAATGACAGACATCACAATAATACACAAGTAATGTATGTCTTTTGAGTATTGTGATGCTTTTATCAGCTGTTTGAACTCTCATTCTGATGGCACACATTCACACTGCAGATCCATTGGCGAGCAAGTGACGTAATGCTAAATTTCTCCAAATCTAAACAAACTCACCTACATATCGAATGGGCTGAGGGTGAGTGTATTTTCAGCAAATTTTCATTTTTGGGTGAACTATTCCTTAAGTGCATAACGTGATTCTTCACCAGTTTCCCACTGCACTATGGGATACCTTGGCACAGTATGGCAATGTGTTCTGCCAGGTCTTTAAAGCCTTTCTCCACCAGACTGCTGTTGAGCGGACTGTGTTCTTGAGCCCAGAACTCCACCACTACACACAGTCTCCTGCAGAGTGACCCACATTCCCAGCCTCCACTCCTGCACACAAACACACAGTAAACTCAGCCTGCACCGCCTGATGACTCTACAAAATGGTGTATTTAATGTGGAAATCTGTTGGCATAATGTTGTTGGCATACAGGTGTAATGTGACAAATTTTAGTTTAAGCCGGGAAGTTATCTTTATGAGCTTAGGTCACAACACAATAACGTCGCAAAATGAAACCAGCAAACTTATAAATGTCTAAAACAGAAGATTTCAATAAACCATATAGTGGCCATCATTTTTAGCATGAAAGGAGAAGACTTGAATGACACCTGAGTGGAGTTGAAAGCCCAGAGTAGTCTTAATCAGCAGCTTGCTGAGTTACTGAACCGCCCTGGTGGTCAGAGTGGACTTCTCCCACATGTTCCAGAAGGTACTGTACAGAACAGACGCCCGACTGCTTCCGGGTGACCTCCCGCAGAGAGGAAGACAGAGTTGCCATATATATTAATATTAATATGTAGATACAGCTGCTACAGATACAATGACAGGTCTGCTATGTTGAAACCGGCAACATTTTAGGTTCGGGTTTATGTAATATAGTTTATTCAGTTATCCATTAAATATAAAATATGTCATCCTGTCAAATATGGAGGATACGTAGATATGTGATGGCAATAAAGAATAGTTGCTAATGTACAATCTAGGCATTAATATCTATGGTTAACGCAGTTACTTAACCATTGTCTTTCTATCAAACCAGACCGAATGTAAATAGTACGGTCTTTATCTTCAAAACAAGGTGAACAGTAAGACATCAGCATATCTCCAAGCAGCTACATATTGTGTTTTATCTCTACATTCTTTATGACATGTTTTGTCTGTGTTTATTTTGTGGAGGGGTGGAAAAATACTGCAGTTTCTTTTCTTTGGGCTCATGCAGAATCAAAAAGCTGTTGTTTTATTGCAGCAGAGATGAACAGAGCTCAGGTGCTCACCCTGAGCTAGCAGCATGAAGCTCCAGCTGAAAGAGTCTCAGGAAGAACTCCTGCAGGTTACAATGGAGACGAAACAACTCAGTGGATGGTGGGCTTGGCAGTGAGTGACAGGTGGGTTCGCTTGCTAGACACACTCTTGAATAAATCAGACAAAATGGCATTACTGACAGGTATATTGACAGTTTCATACTGAACTGATGTTTCAAGAAGTGACCAGAGGCCGCCCTTACATTCTGGACACTGGAGGATCTGGAGAAAGTACTTTGTGTGTCCAGGAGAACCCCAGGTAGGATTGTTGTGCAGGATACTGTGGAGAACTGTGATAAACATGCTGAGGTACAATGGCTTTGCATCAACCTAAGTAGGAGAGCAAGAGCAAAGACTGGGTTATCTGGTCAAACCAGAAAAAGGGATATGTAAACAAGCTCTTGTAATAAAATACATTTTTAAACAGTTCCATCTATTCTGAAGAGTTCAGATCATTACATAAACCTCAGTTTTCAAAACAGATACCAAGAGAGGAAGGTGGCTGATGGCCTGTATAATTCTGATATATCCACAATCATAATTTAATGACAGCAAATAATAACACAAACAATTCTATAAATATAGGAATTATTATTTTTATTTTTAGACACATTCAAAATTCACAAACTTAGCATTCAAATATTTAGGGCCAGTAAGATTGTCTGAATTTTTCTTAAAGAAGTCTCTTATGCTCATCAAGGCTGCATTTATTTGATCAAAAATTTATATATTAAATAATTAATATATTTTAAAATACTATTTACTCCTGTGTTTTAGCAGCCATTATTCCAGTCTTCTTTGTCACATGATCCTTCAGAAATCATTTGAATATGCTGATTTTGAGCGAAAGCAACATTTCTTCTTTTTATCAGTGTTGAAAAACCAGTAGCAGTGCTTAATATTTTGTGAAAACCATGGCACATATTTTCAGGATTTTTTGATGAATAGAAAGTTCAAAAGAACGGCATTTATTTAAAATAAAAATCTTTTGTAACATTATAAATGTATTTATTTTTTATCAATTTAATGTGTCTTTGCTAAATAAAAGTATTCATTTATAAAAATATATATATATATTACTGACCTCACATGCTATACAGTATATACATATATATATATATATATGCAATTGCTTGTCATATTCTGTACTCACTTTCATTTAGCTTGACTCTATGCCAGCAGTATGCTATTTGTATACAGAGAACAACAATGGCAATTGTTAAACACAGTAGTGAGTTTTTGCATAAAGAAAAAAATACTTTTTAACATCTTATTGCCATGAATTTTTGCACTTTGTGTGAACAGACTTTCAGTGGGTGGTAAAGAACGCTGTTTTTATGTATCAGAAATCACAATCCTTACAACATCCTTAATGAAAAAGAAACTACCACACTTTGCTTTTTAAGAAAGATAACACCAACTGAATGTAACAGTGCTTTATAAGTGCCTCTGGGATTTAGAATAGCTCTTATTATACATACATGCAGTGCGTGGCTGGGGGCATCACTCCAGGCTGCAGGGACCCCAGAATCTCCTCCAGAGCTTGAGGGAAGAAGGCACACTCTACCAAGCTCTGCACATTGCTGAAATCTACCGCTGGAATCTGAGTACAAGAGAAACAGAGAAAGAAAGACATACAGGAAATAAGATGACTGATGATAATGTGTTCTCAGGGTCAGTGTCAAATGAGTGCATTCGGACATTTCCGCTTGAGAAACCAGTGGAGGCACATTGCAATGTTTCTTTAATGGGTATGCCAATCATGAGCGTACCGATCAAACGGATTTGCCTAAATCAGGTGACCTGGCTGTGATGAGCCCTGCGTTTATTACTCCTCTATGTGACACACAGGAAATTGAATGACCCGATCCTCTAGATCCTCTCTGTACTTTAACAGCTTGTGTATGGCAGATAGGTTTGTTGAAAAGTTTTTCACAGATTTGAATACCTGAACTGGCAGGTTGGGTGTGTAGTAGCTGTAGAACTCTGGGAATGTCAAAAGCATTTTCTTCCGTTGCTGAAACGAGATGTCATGTAAGGTCATACTTTATAGAAATTACATTGATAACCATGACAACTTTCTCATTTGTGCCCAAAATCCATCTGTGAAAGCCATAATTATGTTTCAAAATGATATATAAAAGTACCAGAATAAAAAGTGGATGAGGAGAATAAAAATATATTAGACCTCCATTATTATGATGTATTCTTTGAGCATTTCCTCCAATTCTTCTTGTGAAAGGTCATCAGTAACATCCATAGACTCAATGACTGCAGCAACATCGATGGCCATTTCACAGCTCTCTTCTTCATCGAAGGACTCCAAATTACAGGACCAGTTTAACTCTGAGCAAACATGCTGCAAAAGAAAGACAACAAATAAATCACCAATAGCAAATTCTGAGGTTTAATGTAAAAAGTAAAAGCTGTCCAAATCAAAAGAGCATTTTGTTTTTGTTTGCAAATAGACTATCAAATGTTTGGGGTTGGTAAGATTTTATTATTATTATTATTTTTTTTTTAAGAGACCTCTCTGCTCTCCAAGGCTGCATTTATTTATTACAAATACAGTAACAATACAGCGGTATTGTGAAATTTTATTACAATTTTATATTTTTAAAGTTTGAATGCTCAAGAGACAAAATTATTTTTGATAAAAAGAGAAAAAAAATGACTGTCACTTTTAGTGAATTTAATGCTACTTCCTGAATAAAAGTATTAAGAAAACAAACATGATTGTTAATAGATTTTTAGACTACATAATATTTTAATAAGTCCAATTTAGTCATGAGAGTAAAAGGAATAGTTTACCCCAAAATATCATAATTTATTATGTTTATGTTGTTATACCTGTATACTTTTTTATTCAGTGGAACACAAGGTGTTTTGCAGAATGTTCTCTTTCCAATACAACATACTAGTGACATAGTGACTAAGTAAAAAAACACCAAAAAAGTCTCAGAAAATTAGTCCATATGTCTTGTCTGCAATATCCCAAAGCACTGTTTAGTACCATGGCCATCAAACCTTTGCACAACAAAAACAGTGCACCAAGGTTCTATGTCCATAACATGAACATTTTTATGGAGAACTTTTATAGAGCTTTTTTGTCCTGTTTGGCGCTTGACAGTCACTAGTCACTACATGTTCTGTTGTATGAAAAAAAAAAAAATTCTTCATTCTGTGTGCAATAAAATGTCAAAACAGTACAGCAGGTTTGAAATGACATGATGATGATTTAACAATGATATATGTGTCACTTTTATAAACTAATTTTTTTTATTTTTTTTTTTAAAGCAAATAATACAAAGAGTTCCTTTACCCCAAAAAGATGTTTGGCTACATAGCTTACACTATAGTGAGGGATTCTGCACTTCTCGCCTTTATCTTTGGATGTATTTGTGGTTATCACGTGAGTTACATCATATGAAGTCGACCAGTCTGTGATGACAACAGGTCTGCCTGCTTTTAATATCCTGCAAACAAAATGTGCTTTGTAAAAATTCCCATTAGCAGTTTCACCATGAGCCTCCAACTACATCAACAACATTTCTGAAGGCATGTTGTACAAAGTTGTCACTGTGCACATCCTGACCTGACATACAGTACATACTTCTCCTCGCTGGATCATCAATGTCAATGAGCACTACCCAGTCCTACAGGTGGAGATGGGAATGAAACATGTTTAATTTCTTTTAGCTGTTTTCTAAGCGAGTTAACAATACAGTGACGTTCACCTGAAAAGCTCCAGACACAGTGCCATTAGACACCCTCTCTCTCTCCATGTTTTCAGTGGATTGGGTGTTTCAGGAGTCTGAGCTGTTAAGTTTAATTCCTATGAAGCCTCTGGGAGCCACGCTTTTTGATTCACACTGTCCAGAACAAACTCTGGAGTGACTATCCACTTCCCTGAAACAGAAAGAAACCAAACAGATTCACCATTTCAGTTTGTTATTTTATGCTTATGTGCTATTATTTTATTGCATGCTCTCTACTCGATTATGACAGCCAACTCTCAATATCACAGACCTCAAGCACAGGCTGCGATAAACTTTTCACTTGCTAAAGCTTTTTTGGCGATGAGGTGAGTTGTTGCCTCCTTATAATCCTGGAACATATAAACATGTGTCAATGAAATATTGTGAACTGTAAATTAAGTTAAAAAAAAATCTCTTTTATCGGACATGTAAAGTCACCTTTCTAATCTGGTCTTCAGCCTTACCATGAGATAATTTAGGAAAAGGTCAAGAACTTGGGAGGTTGAATTTATTCTCATGAGGGTTTCAATTAGTAGAGAGAGCAATCTGTGCCTATATTAAGATGGTATTGAGGGCAAGGACAAAATTACATGGTCCGAAATACATTGTAGCATCGGGAAGCAATTCGGGAAGAGTCATTTTTCAGGGCTAATCACCAACACTTTATCATTTTCTACATGCACAGTAAGAAATGCTAGATGTCGTGGAAGAGAGGCTTGTGTGAAATTAACTGAATTATATAGCAGTGCACTTTTGAGAGGTTAAAAATATTGAATTACATTTTATAATATATCAAAATAAGTAAATTCTGCAGATAATGTTAGACCTTTTCTTACAATTAACTTGAACGCTTTTTCTAATTACTTGTAGGTATATTGGTAGATAATGTAGGTATATTAACTGTTATTTAAATATTTAAAACAACGCGCTTGTTAAATATTTCGCTTAATGTATGTTCTCATGTGTATTATTGTTATTATCAGTATTATTTAATAAATTCTGTTTGATATTTCGTATCTAATGCAAACACAGTCAAACACATTATGTCTGATTAAACTCTCCAAATATTTTGGGGCCACTGTACAACAGCAGAACTCTTCATTTATAAGGTTGTTACAGTAAGTAATATATCTGCTTATCAGATCTTCAGATATCAGCTTTCTGATGCCATGGAGTAACTGTCTTTTCTGGGAATGATTCTTGATGCCAGACATTTGAAAGATGTATTTGTTGTCCATCATCCTAGTGAAAAAAAAAACTGATTATATGATAAATATATTACAGCTATTGGCTGTTTACAAACACTAAAGAACAGAAGAATCGCAAGTAAAGTTGAATTTACTGGATCTGAATTAGATTGAGATTTTGACAGCTGCTTTACAATAATAAGATGCGTACATAGTATCTTACCTGAAACTGAAACCCGTGAAATCACTCTGATATGATGAATTGGACAGTTTGATCTCGCTCTTACTACAACGGCGCGGCAAATGTCATCACTGACCATTCGTCTATATAAAGTGACATTTTATCGAGCGACCATCAGTACTGTATATATAAGACACTCAAAGCATGATTAATATGACGCTAACTGTAAGATTAGATGGATTAGATATTTCTCCCTTTCGTTGTTTCTGTCATTCATTTCGCTTAGTTTAGTTGCACTTCAAAACTAGCGTACAGTGTGTTGCCTGACCACGGTATAATATTAGGGGTGACCAATATGTTCAAACTCACATAAATATTACTGTCCCTAACTTGAGGTGCATACACTTATAAAAAGTACTGAAATCATGTCTAAAATAAAAGAGAGATCATTTATGAAGTACAAACAACGACTGAGGAGAATATTATAATATTACCAAGTACACGCTCCCCCCTTTTCTCTGTGATATACTCTGTTCCGTAACACGGAAATACTGATATGCTTCCGGTTGGTTGTCAGAGACGCTTTTCGCTGAAGAATCACAACAGTGCGTCACCACATGTGTTTACAAACAAACGGATGCGACGGCTGAACAGTTAAACTATTCGTCCTCGTAAGCGAGCTAGACCGCATGTTATTTAACCATCAGAAGGCCTTTTAATATTATACGACACTTTTGTCTACAATCTCATGTTGTGGATCGATATAAATGACTGAAACACTATTTCTTACATTCCCATTACAGTTTCCTTCCATTAGTGCTGTCTCAGTGTGTGAGACTGTCCATTTGCTATATTTACTCGACACTGTTAGACTCATGCTTTTAGATTTGATTGCAATAGTAAACACTTCTCAGATCATTTAGGTCATTTCACTGCAATGAAAAGTAAAGATTTGGGAAGAAATGCACCTGACAATTCTGCTTGGATTTGAGCCCTGATAGTCCTTCATTGCTGTTGGATTTAATGTGATGAAGAGCCCCTGAAACCACAGCGTGAAAAGGTACTGTGTACTTTGCCTTAACCTCAGTGTTTAGTGGTATTTACTGGTGTGTGTGTGTGTGTGTGTGTGTGTGTGGTGTGATAATGGATTTGGACCATCAGTGGTGATGTAGTACAATAGTTAAATGCTTTGAAAGAACCGCCCTGTACTTATGTGTGCTATCAAAGAGCTGTTTGATGATGGGTTGTTGACATGAAATGCTTTTGGGAAGTGATGTGATTTGGTGTGACATACTGCAATTCTATTTTAACAGCATTTTGCTAATTCTTTTATAGCCTAGTTATTATGAATGCAGATTTTATTAATCGAAAGATATAGGCCTATTTTTTTCATTTTAATGATCTTATGCTCACAAAGCCTACATTTATTTGATCAAAAATACAGTGTAAACCATAATATTGTAAAATAGTATCACTGTTACTTACTATTTTAATATATTTTGAAATGTAATTTATTAATGTGATGGCAAAGCTAAATTTTCAGCAGCCGTTACTTCAAACTTCTGTGTAACATGATCCTTCATAAATCATTGTAATGTGCTGATTTGTTATTTTTAAAACAGTTGTGCTGCTTAATATTTTTGTGGAAATTGTGGTACTTTTTTCATGATTCTTTGATGAATAGAAACTTTAAAAGAACAGTATTTATTTGCCCAACTCAATCCGAGCAGCTGAGTCCTTAGCCATCTTCAAGAATTGGCTAAAAAACACATCTATTCCATCTTTATTTGACCCTCTAACTTTAGCAATATCTATTCTAATTCTATTCTTTAAAAAAAGACCCTTTTAGACTTGCACTCTATTCATTTACTAGCTGCTTTTTCTCTTAAAAAAAAAACTAACACTAGCTTCTCTATTCTTTTTGTATTCTATTTGTTTTCTTTTTATTTATTATACTATTAACACAAAGCAAAAAAAAAAAGGCCTCTAACACTAGCTTACTCTATTCTTTTTCTATTCTGTCTGTTTTCTTTTAATTTATTATATAATAAAAAAAAAAAAACCTTGCTACGTGTACTACGTTAGGCTAACCGAGACTTGTCATAGCACTTGCATATCATTGCTCTTTTGTTGATTTTGATTGCTTCCAGTGTCCTAATTTGTAAGTCGCTTTGGATAAAAGCATCTGCTAAATGACTAAATGTAAATAGAAATATTTTGTAACATTATAAATATCTTTACTATCACTTTTAATCAATTTAACTCAACATTGCTGAATAAAAGTATTAAAAAAACATATCGACCCTAAACATTTGTAGTGTAGGCTTGTTAGAATTGATCGTTTTGATTTTGTCTCTAGTTCTAGTTTGTTTCTTTACTTTTGTTTCTAGAATTTACTGTGTAAAAATGGGTCTCTGAGCTTGAAATTTTTATGCTTGGCTAAAATTGGAAGTGGACATATCTACTATGCATTTTTTTTTACGACTTTAAATCTATGTATATGACCCTGCAATCAAGCCATAATCATATTTCAACTACCCATAGGACCAACTGTGATTGACTAAATGTGAATTATGAATAGGCTATCGATGTGAATTAAAATGCTCTGCAATGAAATGTGTCCTTTTCAACCTGCTTAAACAACCTGATTTCTAGCTCTTGAAAATTAAGTGTTGTTGGATGACATTGAGAAAAAAACTCACCATGGTGAGTGGTTACCATGGTAGCCTTTATTTAATTAATCATAACAGTAATTGTGAACATAAATTGCATTACATTTCCTATATATGAAGGTGACTTCTTTTTTTATTTCTTCTTCTTTTTTTTAAACAAATGTGCCACTGCAGCTCTCAGTCATGTTCTAGCTCCTGACATATTTTGACTAATTCACCTGAAACTGAAATGCAGTGGAAACTTTTGAATACAGTAGTTCACATGATAGCCAAAAATTGTGAAGTATAGTGAGAATATTGTCATAACCATTCCAGGACAAGTTCAGGAAAAGTCATCCGGCAAAAAAACAACAACATGTACTCAGTCAGTAAACACAGACTGGATTTATTCCCCTGAAACTTTTTTCTTTCTTCCTTGCATTCTTTCTTTTCTCACATTCACCTGTGTTGTATGAATATTGCGCACTTTTGCTTGTCCCAACCAACCAACAAACACAACATTCTCACTATTTTGGAGTAAAACAATATACTTCTTTAATACATTAAATATCCCAAAAGCTTTATTTAAGAGTTTTGGGAGCTAGAACATGATAAGAAAACCTTTTTAGACAGTTTTAAAGCAGAGGCACTGACTGCTAAATATTTCACACCACTACCTCTATTCTGAGTGTGGAGCAGTTTGTAAGGGTAGACATGCAGAGAAATACTAGTGTGTCTTTAAGTGTCGAGAGAATACATCTGCCCCAGCTCTTTCTCTCTCTCTCTATCACACACACACACACACACGCTTATGCACAGCTCCAGCTCTCTTCCTTGTGTGGCAGCTTTCAGAACTACTCTGGGACTCCACAACATTTGAGTTCAAAATAGATAACAAGACAAAGGAAATGGAGGGTGCATCTGCCTAATTGGGCCCTATGTGGTGACAGCATGAACCTGACACTTTTCCCACAACTCTCATGTGGATGAGACACGGGCGATGATGCGCATCCCTTTGTAACATCGGCTACACACACGCGTGTGCGCACAGACATTGACGCAGTCGGTCTCAGTGTAATTACACTGTTCAGTTCCTAATCCTGTGTCTTAAAAACCTACACAAGTCACTCTCTCTCTCTTCACTCTTTCCCCTCAGACAGTAGTCGAGGCTTGAATAGAGTTTAGAAAATAATAACACGCGAGCTTAACTGCGGAGTCTGTCAAGTGAGGGAAATAATATTTGTCCAGCTGGACAGCCTTTGCCATTGTGCGGGCTAAATTAATGTTGAGATTTCTGTCTGCGCGAGGAGAAAGGGCTGTCGTGTCGGAGAGGAAGTGCGAGCTGTTTGGTGTTTGACAGGGATTATTAAAATCAGCCCAGATGAAGGGGAGAGGGGCGCCAGCAAAGCCAAATTGACACTGACACTCTCCATTACACTCCACTTGACTTGCGATGACGACGTTGATACAGTCTCTCTCTCTAGCGCGTGCTGGATCTGTGTGAGACTTGAACGTTGAGGGCTTTATAGCAATCTGAGGCCAGATGGATTGTTTATTTAAAGCGATGGCAAGAAGATGTGTCAGTCTATATCTCGCCGGCGTCTGGTAATACCGCAAGGCCGCTCTTTCCGATATGCATGTATTACCACCGAGCTGTACTGTAAATTGAATGGCACTGCAGCTTGACACAGAGAGGGGAGGCGGATAGATGAAAAGCAATGGATTGAGGCTAGAAATATTTATGGCAGATGATAACTAGCGGCTTGTTCCAGCTGCGCTTTGACGCGCAAAGATCGTGTTGGAGGTGAAATCAAATCATTTCGTGTAAAGGGCCGTCATGTGTGTTCGAGGACACGTTTCATCAAACATAAAGGCTTCCCTTTTCAAGCTTACATTTGATCCCATTCAGACAAATGCAGTACACAAGCAGACATTGATTATTTCTTTCCACTTCTTTTCATTTTACTGGCAATGGCTGTCCACAAAGTAGGTTATGGTGCCCACAATAGGTGTGAAATGGAGCTGTATAGAGATGTATTTTACCCAATACAGTCATTTGCTGCAGAAGAAACTCTTCTGTACTTTTGTTCATTTCGCTTAGGTTGCCAGATCTCAAAAAAAAAAAGCCCAACTTTCCTTACCTAAAAGTCCCTTATCCTTTTATTTTGGGATGGGTTCATGAATTGAGAATTATGAATTATGAAATGAGAGAAACTTCCATATAAAAAAATAAATAAATACTGATTATATGAAAAAAGGTTGGTAATGAATAAATCTCTTTGGCATCTTTTGGCAAAAAAAAAAAAATGTATTCAGGAATCATTGGAGTGTGGAATGTCCTGGAAAAACTGAAACCTGGGGCAAAATGTGTCACTTTATTATGCTGAAGAACCCAAGCGTTAGCAATCCCAAAGATGCAACTATCCCGTGGTAACTAGGATTTACACAAGCTTCAGTCTGGATCCGTAACACCTGAGTAGAGATGATGCCAACCCCTCAGAGGACCTCAGATGATGCCAACCCTGAAACAACATACAGAACTACCACATTTTGCTATAAGTTTGATTGCATCATATAATAATTGCTGTTAATAGTGTTCATCGTCTGTTTGATTACGTCCTTAATTGATTTTTCCGTACATTTCTGCCATATGTACATTAACTGACAGTCACCACTGATAAGCTACTACTAAATATTGTAGAAACTTAATTTGCTGTAAAGTTGCTTTGCAATGATTTTTATCGTGAAATGGCGCTATACAAATAAACTTGAATTTAATTGAATTGAACTATATTCTGGAAATAAGCCCCAAAATGCAAACTGAGACTTCCCATATTTGTATCCAGCTTTATGATGTCACAAGCCATAAAAGTCTGTTGATACCACTGATCTATATCTAATGTTCTATTTCCACTTTATTTTAGGTGGCCTTAACTACTATGTACTTACATCAAAAAATGTACATGTAATAAGTACAATGTACTTATTGTGTTCATTGTATTGCAAAATACTCCTGCTGCTATTGTGGTGGGATACGGGTAAGGTTAGAGACAGGTTTGGTGGTATGGATAGGTTTAAGGTGTAAAGGATGGGTCAACAGGGTAACTATAAATGTAATTACAGAAATTAATTACAGATGCAATTACATGCAGGTATTTTTAAAAAATATAAGTACAATGTAAAACATGTATGTACACAATACATACATTGTATTAAATGATTAATTTAAATGTAAGTACATAGTTAAAGCCACTTAATATAAAGTGGGACCAATGTTCTCTATTATAGATCAGTGGTTGATACCAAGGATGATAACTATTATGATAACTAAAAGGATATAGTTTTCAAAATAATTCTACACTTAACACAATAGGGAAATCCACACTACAACTATAATGATGATGGCACAGGGGAACGATATTGTTGGAATCACTTTTATAAGTATTTTTCCAGCTGATGAACGATAAAACATTGACAGCCAATCAGAATCCATCCTGTTTTAAAGAACTTGAGCATTTACAGCGGCAAACGACATAGGAGCAGTGCATGCTTCAGCAGAATGATTACTAAAGGGTCGTTCACACTAAGGGCGATAACAATATCTAAAACTATACATTTTTAATTGTTCTAATTCTATTCAGTCAGAATCCACCTGACACAACTGCAGCACAGTTTAATAAAAAAAACATTAATAAACAACATTATCTTGGAGTGGATGAGCCTTTAGTCACATATAGTAAGTGGATATGGCAACACTGACCCTAATTCGAAACAAAATGTTAAATAGTCTTCTTTGAACAGAGCTGAAGAGCTGGATTTACCTTATGGTCTGAATGTATAGTATATAAATATGATGGCTAAATTATGTTTTTAAAGCAGGAAAAAACTTTATAGAGTTTCACTAGTGTTTCATTGTTTTGCAGGAAAGCGATGGACTGGCAAGGTGACTTCCTGCATGACCATGCATTTGTGGAGCTGCAGGTGGAAGGAATCCCCAGTGAGGTGGACATCCAAAACCTGATCAGAGACACAGAGGAGAAACTCAGACTTAACGCCTGCAGGTCAGTAGCCTAGAAGACTCACAAAAAAATCTTACCGTCCTCAAACTTTTGAACGATAATGTAGATATTTGCGTTTGCAAGGCATAATAGCAGATGATGTTTGCTGTGATGTGCATTGTTGTTGAACATTGTGGTTCTAGATGAAGATTTGTTGAAATTGACAAGGTGATTTGTGAATGGATTGAAATGGAAAAATGATCAACAAATCAGCAATGTTTTACACTATTTATCATTTTTAGGTCTGTGTGTTTGTATTTTACCATTGCATTCATACAGGACACAAACAATAGCAATGTTCCCTATTTTATAGAATAAAAGCTATTTCTATGCTCAATCCTGAGATGCTAAGAAAAAAATATGATTATGGATTATGTCATTTACTGGTATACAAGGAATACAGCCCTTCATCTCAAACACATAAACACACATCTTGTAGGTTTTTAATGGACTGACCCATTCAAAATGAGACAGTCTCCGTTTGTATTGATCCTCCATGTGCTTCAGTCTTAAAGGTGCTGGTTCTTTAGAAGATTATTGATCACCCTGATATAAAATGCATCAATATTTTAATATATATGACCAACAATATATGACCAAGGTGTTTGTACTACAAGGATACTGTATGAATTGCTACTCTCAGCACTGTTGGATGAGACATAAAATTGCATAGGCATATATATTAAGCACAAGGATTTTTTGTCATGTAGGAGATGTAACTGCAGGGCGGTAGCAGTTGTTTAGTGCTTGAGTAGACATTGTTTAGCGCTTCATTTTCAGAGCTATTATTTCCACAGAAGCTTCCTCCAGTGTCGGTAATCCTAACATTGAGACCACATGATTAATTGAGGGTTGATGAATAGCACGCCACTTCATCTGAAATCAATGAACTTAAACACATTCTGAATGCAAGCTTGCAGCTAGACATCCTTTTTTCCATTTTGATGGAAGGTTTTGGCATTATCAGATATTGAGGTTTTGTTGTCGGCGAAGGACATGTTGACGAGCGCCCCTGAACTTGTTTCTCTCGCTCTGTTTTAATTCGCAATCTTTTTACGCCGATAATGCACCTCAGATTCTCACTTGCATCGGTAGTTTTGGAGGACATGCTTCTCACGACTAGATTTCTGTTTGTTCTCCTGATCCTTCCCTGTCTACCCTCCCTGATGGCACCTCTTTCCATTGTGCTGCCGGTTTCGAAAAAATCTATCTCTGCCATGCTTTTATCCTTTATGTTGCTCTGAGGACACACGCAGACCAGAAGGGTCTACGCTAAATGTGTTGTGCGTGAACAAAGGCAGTCTTACTCCCCCTGCCATTAGACACACATTCTCATTCCTGTCTGTCCGGCCTCTCTCCTCTCCAAATGGGAAAGTAATAATTGAAGATTCCACATCTTGAAACGAAAACCCTTGTGTGGGTAATTCAAGGATTATTACTGAAGGCCGAGACAGTTTTTCTGCCTCTCTAAGCATTAAAGGGTTATTTTGTGTTCTTGAACCCATTTACGGGTCAACGAGACGGGCCGCCTCCTCTCGGTTCTAGGATGTCGGAGATTTGCCTAAGAGCTGCTTCCTAATTGAAGGAGATTAAGATAGCCTGTCAAATAGCCTCGGATCTCCCAAATTGAAACGCTGTTATCCATTAAGCTTCATCAAATTGGACACTCAGGGAGGCCACCGCCAGTACGCCGGCCCCTAATGAAGTGTCAGCCATAGTCCAACGACGGGAGGCCGGGCTTCGGATTTCAACCCAGCTTATGGAAGATAGCCGCAGCGGCATGCCAATTTACCTCGTGTGTGCGTCCTGACAAATAACCCGTTGGGGGTTTGGCACCGGAGGAGGCTAAGCGGGCGAGATCTGCAGTCGGCGGGATCCACTTTCACGGGTCTCATTGGGTCCGGCATATTCAGGGAAAGAGGCCTTCTTTGATAGCTCCCAGATAGGCTATTTGTTTCCTGGGCACATGACTTGGTGCTCACTGAAGCTGGGGCTTATTTGAAAGAGATCTTTTCCTCTCCCTCCCTCTCACCCTGCTATTTCCTTCTCCGCTTCACTCTCCTGGAGCGCGACAGCCCACCCACACTAAATTAATTTTGACAAGGAACTTAAGATAACGTCAAAGCGCTGACTAATCAGTGTATTGGGTTTCTGTAAGGCAGAGAGCTGTGAAACATGCCATCATATTTCATAAAAGACTCCCGTTGCCTCTCTTTTTCTTTCTAGTCCTCTTGTTCAACCCCCCACCCTCTTGCTCTCTCTTTACCTGGTCTGTCATGTCTGGTTTGTGCGGATTTGAAAAACAATTACAGTTTTTGGAAGCGTGATTGGCAGACAGGGAGGAAGCAGAGAATGAGGCTTAAGGGAGCTTTCGCTGTCTCTGCGCTCAGGGTTTTGTGGGGACTGAGCTGGGGAGTCTGGTCTCCCTGAAATTCCTTTCAACTTCTCCTTTTGTTGTTGTTTGATTTAAAGGGTAGATTAATCTGGATTTTTTTGTGCACGTGTGAGGCTGTTGACGGTCTTTTTGGCTTTAGTCGGTGTGTTTCTGTGAGACGCTCTCTCTCTCTGTCTGCCTCTGTTCTTTCTTTTTTGTTGTGTGTGGCTGTCCGAGTCAGTGAAAATCGTGTTATTGGATCTGATTAATCTGGAGGGGGTTAGCACCCCTCTTCAAGTGAGGTCAGATGATAGGGCACTTTGTCTTGACTTAATCTTCTTCACAGAAAGATGTCTGTATACCTATATTTTTTTATATGTATGTTGTATTTTTTGTATTGTTATGTACCTATAATTAGTTGTATGTAAGGCAAGGCAATAATTCACAGTTGTGAAATGTTCATATTCTTAGCTACATTGTTAAAGAGCAATGCATCAAAACAAATGAACGGTGCTTAATATCATATATTATATCATGTGTCATCAAGTATTATACTCTTTATACCATGAATGGGTAAATAGTAGTAAATATGGAGAGAAAAAAAAGATTGCATATGGTATAATAAGGCAGAGATTTCCAACTAGTGGACTGCAACAAACTATGCATTCATGCATAGTGAGGATAGATGCTTCTCCTATAGTTTGTTAATATTTTAAATGAGTGAAATTACATAATATTTCATATTAACAAATGTTTGTGTTTTTGATTTTTTTTAAAAGTTATTTTTTATTTTATAAAATCAGCAATTTTGGTGCTGTGTTGGGTCGCAAATTGATGTCTGATGAAAAATCAGTTTTTGTTTGTTTTGTTTTACTTTGCTTTGACAGTGGTCTTAGTCTTTATACTGATACTTACTGGTATGGATGCAGCATAACCGGACAGTTTTCATCTCACAATGCTACTGTAGACTTTGCCATATATACGCAAATGTAGTCAACTATGATTAGTATCCAATAAAAGGCGAGTTCCCAATGTGGCAGCGATCATGAGAGGGAAGTAAACCGCTTGTTCTAGGATGATTGGAGAAAAACTTTCACATGAATTTTCAATTCATTTTGAACCCATCTGTGATAATCTATTCATATGTGAAGCATGTCCCTTAAATATTTATTGTTGCAATGTGAAACTCTGGCACATCATCAGTGGCAGCCGGGCAGAAGTTTGACAGCAGCTGCCCCTTTGATTGATGCCAGTCCTCGTGAGTGCTAAGACCAACACTGTCCGTGACTCGCCTTCAGTGATCGCTGACCCCATCCAGTGCCGATACACAGAGGATTACGCAGGCGTTGGTGAATGGCAGAAGTGTGTGCGGATGAGAGATGGGACTTTTATGAAGTTTTAGCGTTGTGTGACTGCACAGATGGAAGCTCGTTTAGACCCTGCTGTTTGAGCAGAGTCCTGGGGTGACGCCTGGCTCAGCACCGGCTCTGAGCACAAATCCTTATTTTATTAGAAACATTAAACAGACTTAGTCAGTATATCTGCCTTTCTGCTAGCTCTGGATGGCTACACTTAACTAATGTATAAGAGCTAAGCTGAGCGATATCCTTGAGTTAACAATGTTCACAGAAAACACAGAGTAGCAAATAATTGTCATTAACATGTTCAGAACACCCTATAAAGAGAATAGTTCACTCAAAACTTCTCAAAATATACCAAACTGGTAAAACAAACTCTAAAACTCCGCACATTTAAATACAATTTGGCTGCTTTCGTCAACACGCGTAGACTATAAGCGGAAAAGGGCAGTTTTGTTTGTGTGTCTGTGTCGACAGCATCTTTAGTGTGTAAAACAGAATTTTTATGTTCCCTTTTAGCACTTGTGTTTTTACAGCGAGCTTTAGGCTGTTCATTAAACAGAAAGGGAAGATTTGCTTTTCCAGCACGGTCTGTCAGCACCTTCATGTCCTCTCGTCACACATATTTCCTTTTTACTACAAAAAGAGACACATTTGTTGGATTCCTGTCGGCAACCTTGCATTTTAACCAACGAAAAGAGCCCTCTTCATCTTTGCTTTCTACATTATTTAGCTGCATATCGTTAAAATTAACAGCCCTTTATGTTCACTTTATGTTTGCTCTCTTTTTTTCGAGGAAGTAAAACTGTGTCAGGTTTAAATGGAATTTAATAAGCTGCCATTCGAAGGCATCTGGACTCATGCATAGCCGTAGTGTTTACAGCAGTCAGTGGTTTATGTCGCTTTGTAAGAGTGTGTTTCAGCTGCCGTGTGTGTGCGTATGTACCTGTATGGCTTTACTGCTTTGTGTCATGTCTCATTTTTCACGGATAGAAGGAGACAGAAGTGCTGATGCCGTGTGGTTATGAGGAAGATCGGCTCATCCTGTGTCGTTGAGAGAGATGTGCCACATGCCGAAACACGCACACACAACTGATATATTGATGTCTGTGTTCATTAGCCCCGATGTGGTTGATATCAGCTGTAGAGTGACAGTAACCGGAGTGTACTTGAGTTTAAGGGACAGCTCGCATGTAACACATTGTGAGGGTGTATAAAAATAATTTCAGCGCTAAAAGTTCATTGTAATTCAACTGCGCAATATGAAGTCAGACAAAGATTTTCTAAACAGGATGTCCATGTTGTGTCTATTTTTCTTTGGCATTTTATTGATAGAAGAAGTGGATCACACAAAGCAGGCAGTTTTCAAACTTCAGAATGTGTAGGCACCACAGCTGTAATTGCTCCAGCAGAGCCCCATGAAAAATGCTTCATATTTGAGCAGATTTGAATATGTGTCATTAACAAAATGATGCACATCCATCTCTCATTGTGTCTTTTTTATTAGATATTGTTGGCTATATGTTCATGCATTCAGGTATCGTTGAGAATGCAACCCTCCCTGCTCTGTTTAACACATTTTACCATGTTTTTAATTCTCAGCCTTTTCTGTACACTGATGCCACATGGCCATTATGTATGTATGTATGTATGTGGGGCAAGTAAAAATCTGAACTACTGACGTAAATGAGTCTGCAGAAGAAATCTTTGAACCCTGGGACATGACTATTTTAATATTCCTGTAAGTTGATTTAGTGCCTTTAAGATAGCAAATTATGACAGTGGAAAGTAAATCACTGACATTGAAGACTTGTATGCAGAGTTTGTACCCCTTCTTGAGAGTGTGTGCTTCCTTTTATTATAGTATTGAACAGAACCTGAAGGAACTGCAGGCCAAGGTTGGTGAGGCCAGTAGCGGAGAGAGAGTTCCCAGTCCAATAGAATGCCTCCAGTGGTTCAGTCAGCGCAACTTGAGCATCCTGAAACCAGTGGCTACGGGACACCAAGAGCTTCTGGACTTCCTTCGAGCCTTGGTGATCAAAACCATACTTAACTCCAAATGCAATCTGTCCAACAGACATCATCATGACATGTTGAGGAATAGTATTGATTCCACATTCAGTTCTTGACATTATTAATTCTGTCTGTCATATTTTAACAGCAAAACTCGCTAAAGGCAGAGGACGCTTTTGAAGAGGCTATTCTACATTTACTACTGAACATCTCTACTCAATGTGGTGTTGCTTTCCCTACTTCCTGCCCTGCATCTAGCGAAGAGCATTCCTCATCTCCTAACTTATCCATGCCACGTGCTGAACTTGCTCTGGAAGTCCAGAAGGCATGGGATAATGTTCGTTTCTCATTGCGGAGCCACTTACTTGGCAAACTCCAGATGATGACTGAACCAAGCCAGACTGAGGGAGAACTGGGTGTTGGGACCAAGGTTCCTCAGAAGATCTTCTACCTTCAGCAACTGTTATTCCTCTACCCTGAAACAAAGGTCTTCAGCTGGTACCAGCACCTTCAGATCAAGGCCGTCCTCAGTGTTCTCCGAAACTGCCAGAGCTGCATCCCAGGTGGGGAGAAGGGCTTCGACAGACTGACTCTGGGCTTTCGAACCGCCTCTCCAGCTCTTTGCTCAATGCTTCGAGAGGAAATTCATGTGCTTAATGGAGTTGCAGAACCACATAACATCATTGCCTTCCTCAACCATGTCTACCTGAACACAGTGGCACAGGAACTAGGTGTGCTGATGGACAAGGAGATCGAGACCGCACTGAAAGACAACACCACGCACAGCATGAAAGTAGGCAAGATGTCCAGCAAGAAGTCTGCTGTAGGTCAGTATCTTCATGCTCTTCTATTCATTTTGCACATAAAACTGGAAGTAATTAAAATTGGTTTATAAGTTGAAACTGCCAGTTCTAATCTGTTTGGCTGACCGCTACAGTACTGAAAAGTTGTTGTTGTCATTGACGTTGTTTACACTGTTTAGTGTCTCAGTGTGCTTTGAAATTAAATAATAGAACAAAAAAACAATTGGAGAATCAACTTTTTGACTTAGAGTAGCACCCTTGGCCGAAATAATAGCTGAACACACTAATTTTTTTAAATGAAAACCAAATTCTGTTCAAGTTTTTCCAAACACTGATGCAGAAGTTTCCACAAATGTGTTGCACTTGTAGGTTTCTTTGCTTTCACCCTTCTGTCCAGTTCATCCCAAACCAACTCGATAGGGTTTAAGTCTGGAGACTGTGCTGACCATTCCCTGATTTGAAGCCTTTACTTCTGAGGTAGTTCTAACATAGCCTGGAGGTATGTTGTGGGTCATTATCTAGCTGTAGGGTGAACCCCTGACCCAACTCAGTGTATACCAGAGGGTATTGCATGGCTTCAACATGCTGTGGTAGTCTTTTTGGTGCAGGGTTCCAGGGTGCCACTCACTCTTGAACTGGAGATTTCAGTAGTCCACTAGCAGTAAACCTCTTTTTTTATTCAAAAGATGGAGGTGCTCTACAACTTTTGACTGGTAGAGTATGTGATTTCCCTGTGAAAAGGAGCCGTTTGCTGCATAAAGTTTGTTTGGTTTGGGGCTTCAAATCTTTGAAAGATATTTATATTTTTGTTTGAGATGCTTGCAAGCTAATGATAACTCAGCACATTGCACCAGTGTTTACAAAAACTTTCCAAACTATTTTTGATTTCCATTTTTTTTTCATACAAATAATTAAGTAAACAGAACTGTTAAATTAATGAAAATGGACAAACTGTGTCTTGAGTTGACTGAATCATTGTACATAACACTCTCAACACTGTCAGAATAAAAATCCTCTTCCGACACTTATTGGCCAAACGGAAAAAATGTATCGTCCAATACAAAAAAAAAAAAAATGTGTTGGCAATGTTTTGGTTGATCACTATACCTAAACCTAAACTTCATGTGAAAAAGCAAGCTGTGGTTGTGTGGAGCTGATTCTGGGGCCTTTTGTGTCTGGAATAAACTGCAAAGTGAATCAGACTTCATGCTGATAACCAAATGTCTAGCTACATGAAACTAGTACTATATGTGACCCTGGACCACAAAACCAGTCATAAGGGTCATGTTTTGGAAATTGAGATTTATACATCATCTTTCCATAATTTTTCCAAAAAAGCTTTCCATTGATGGATGGTTTGTTAGGATTGGACAGTATTTGGCCGAGATACAATTATTTGAAAATCTGGATTCTGAGGGTGCAAATAAATCAAAATATTGAGAAAATTGTCTTTAAAGTTGTCCAAATTAAGTCCTTAGCAATGCATATTATTAATCAGAAATTAAGTTTTGATATATTTATGGTAGGAAATTTACAAAATATCTTCATGATCTTTACTCAATCAATTAATGATTTTTGGCATAAAAGAAAAATCGATCATTTTGACCCATACAATGTATCGTTGGCTATTGCTACAAATATACCCGTGCTACGTATGACTGGTTTTGTGGTTCAGGGTCACATATAAATATTCCTTACCTCCAGGCATCTTGAGTTTTAAATGCACCATTTGCCAAATGCTCTCATATTTTAAAGATTGTAACAATCACCGTTTTACTCCTTTTTTTTTTCTTTCTCCCTTTTCTACTGATGTTATGCCAAGTATCGACAGATCAGTAATTGACTCACTTATTGTGGCTCCTTCTAGAGACGTCAGCGTCCATTTTTGAATGGACTCATTAGGGCTTCTCTTCCATTTAATTCACGTTCCTGCCACAATTCACAAATTTTTACAAGCAGCAGTAAATACAGGATGTAAATACAGGATGAGGTAGCAGCAGGGCTCAATAATTGTCCCTATGTCCATGGGGCCGCTTAATTCAGGTCCACAGACCTATATAGGGCCCAACAATCCTTCAAACACATTACCAGGGGCACTGCAAGTGTGTATTGCTGGAAAGTGACTGTAATGTGTTTCAGACACTTATGAGTATATAAATAATGTACTTACAACACTGTACCAGAAACCCGTAGGCAAAATTTAATGATTGAAATAGTTGTTTTTCTATTAGTCAGTTATAGCAACACGCAGTCACATGCCTCTTCATGGCTGGATTTCCAGCTAACAAACGTCTCAGGAAATCTAAACATGAGGTGAAATCAAACAATGAATGCTTTGACAGTTTTTGATGGTTGCAGGGTTTGTGTTTTAGCAACATAGCTGAATTTTTTAGTATTGAAGTAAATGACGAATAAAAGGTACGCTTTCAATGGAAGGCATCAAAACAACCTGCCGTTTCTTTTCTTTGTCTTGTTAGGTGTTATTTATTGTGCTTTATTCATTCTCCATATTTTCGCGGAAAGCCCGTCTGGGAGAAGTGCTGGTGGGGTTGGGGGGAGGGGGGTAAATCTTGACGCTCTGTCCCACGGGAGCGACGCCGCTCCTGGCATCACACACTGTCAAAGCACTGAAGCATTTAACAGCTTTTCATGCGCAGATATGCCAGTTCCTTTAACCCCTCCATCTGAAAGGGATGAACAGACTTTGTTCCCCCCTCCTTCACCAGATGTGGGAGTCTCAGCCCTTTGTACCCATCTTCTTCCATCCCTTGCTTTTCATCCCTCTCACTTTATGTCGTCTTTTTTTCCCCTCCACTTTTTCTTAGAGGTAATGGGGTGAGGGCTGGGCTCAGGAGACTGCCATACAGGTCAGCTGATCTGGAACAATGAGGAGTTTAAACCCTTACTATCACACCTCAGTGGATTTGTAGCAGACAGGATAAAGAACTGAAAAGGTGGAAGTGAGAGACGGATTGTATGTGTGTGTGTGTGTGTGTGTGTGAGAGAGAGAGAAAGAGCTGGCTGATGGTTTGTATGTTCTTGCACATACAGTGTATGTGCACATTACATGCTGTATTTGAAACTCACAGACATTGGATATTTCACATATATGTCATTTTCAATTCAGCCTGAAGAAAAGTATATAGATTTCTGCGATGTGCTGCATTCTCAAAGGAGACTCTTTTTTTATGTACAGTAAAGCTTACAGAAAATCAATATTACTTCACTCACTTTTTGGTAGTGCAACGTTTTCAGTTTGTATAACATACAGTAGGGTCCAAAACTCTGAGACTTCAGTGAAAATCTGGCATTAATTTTAACCTGGAAGGTTAAACAGAACATTTCAGTTTTTTTTTTTTATTAAAACAATAAACATGACAACTTCATAAGTCTTAATCTCTAGGTCACTTCTAAAATAAGTAAGTTTGTGACATGTGAGCATGTGTACAGACGGTCAGATGTTTTTCCACTGAAGCTCAAGATGCTCTTTAAATCATCTCGAATCATGCTGGGGAACATGTTCTTTAGGTGGATGGAGTTCGTGCAGCTCAAGGCTGTTGTTTTTAAAGCAAAAGGGGGAGCAAACCAAATAGTACTGAAACATTCTGAAATGTTGAATTTTTTCACTTCAGCATTTCGCTGTAGTTGTTATGCTGATAAATTCAGTATGCAATGAACATAAAATGCAATTTAAAAGCATTTTCACTAGTGGTATCAGACATTTACGCCACACTGTATGTATGTAACGTGTTGTCAGAGGAGATCCATCATGTTTTAATGTACAGCAATGTGCAGGTGCATACACCTATATGTAGTCAGAAAACAAACAACCAAAAAAAACCCTTCCATTGCACATATACTACCATTCAATGTAAATGTATTCATAAATAAATACTGTTCTTTTAAACTTTCTATTTATCAAATAATCCTGAATAAAAATCACGATTTCCACAAAAATATTAAGAAGCACATTTTTTTTTCTTTTTAAACAGTGATTATAAGAAGTATTTTTCTAAAGTTTTTTTTTTTCTTGAGCACCAAATCAGCATTAAAATGATTTCTGAAGGATCGTGTGACACTGGATACTGGAGTAATGACTGCTTCAGCTCTACCATTGCAAATGTAAATTACAATTTAAAATATATTAAAATAGACCCTAAATTTTGAATGGTACTCTATTACTAGTTTTTAAAAACTGAAGGACAATTAGAATTATTTTCTGTGGCTGTTTGTGATTGTCACATATAAGCTTAACTTTTATTTAACATGGAATATCCTGTTCAAATAAAGATATCAAAACCTGCCATTTTTTACCTCAAGATGGGCTGCCCACCCCCTACTGCATCCCAGCTGGACTGTGCCTCTGGCATTGAAGGAGCCGGTTTAGTGTGTGTCAGTGGGAGCAGCTTATAATGCCGCCTGTCTCACTGAGCAGCGGGCTGCAACAGACAACCCACTGCATGCCACAGCAGCCAGACTCCCTCAGGCCGTCAGGGGGCTCCACATGTGGTCGGTTCAGACCCCGGGGCCCCGCCAACCACAACACCACCAAGAGCACACGTCCTGTTATATGAGATGGACCGATCTTTGCATTTCCAGCTAGCTACGTGCTTTTCCAGCTTGCTTTTTCTCTCTCGCAGCTCCTTACCATATCATGCGAAATGTAAACCAGTACATATAAAACATCTCTAATCCCAAGAGCATCCACATCTATACGGATGTCTGTCTGTGACACTTGGCAGAGTCGTTGTCGTGCTGTCACTCACAGGCAGCGGAGAGCGCCGTCTTAGACGTGGCTGGTGGATAAATGAGGCTTTTTCTGAATGGCTAATGTTCTGGGTCAGGCCCCACGTCAAGAACAGGAACGCCGCCGAACGCCCTTCGTGTCGTTTTTAAGATCGGCCTCTCTCTCTTTTCTCACTTTTCTGCCAGAGAGGCCAATCAACACCAATACGAGAGAGAGAGGAAATGAAATCAGTGGCTAAATTGTTGCGTGATTGCCCATTCCCTAAAGATGCCGGGCATCATTTGGAGAAAAGCATTTAATAATTGCTTTTAGGGCCATGTCAGAAACATGCAATTCTTTGCACTAATGGCCCAGCTAGGCAGAACACGGCCCCAAGGGTCAGAGCAGGACAAGCCAGCCAGCGAGAGCTGGAACTGCATGTCTCTGTTTGTGTGTGCGAGAGAGACGGAGGGAAGGAGAATGAAAGAAGAAATGAGGGAGCAGGCATGGAGGAGATGAAGTGGCAGCGAGTGTAACCCAAAGGGGAAATGCACTTCAGTGTGAGTTTAATACTCCAGGCCGGGGATTTGGCAACCTGCCACACAGCAATTGTTTACCTTTTTGCTCACTGGCTGCATCTGTTCTGTTTTGTAAACGGCACTAAACTATCTGCCTGTAAACACTGGAATCAATAACAACTGTTTGGGGATTTCCCAGCCTCCCCTACGATTCTTTCTTCTTCTTCTTCTCTCCCTAGCTCTCTCTCTCGTTTTCTTTGTGCCATTTTCACCGCCTCCCCCCCTTCTAGTCAAAGCAAGTGTGATGTGAATAGTTTACAAAAGGCTTTTTTATGCTGAAGAACACATTTGAAGAAAAACTATATGGCTTTGCAAGTAATTTCATTTATTATCAATCATTATTCCTCGCAGCCATGCTCAATGTGCTGTAACTTTCATGGAATGTCGCAATACTCTTAAAAATAAGTGTTCTTTACTGGCATCTGTGGTTCCATGAAGAACTTTAAACAACCATGGAACCTTCCCATTGCACAAAAGGTTCGATATATTAGAAAATGTTCTTCATACCAGAAAAAAAAAAGTTATTTTAAGAACTTTTTACAGAAAGGTTCTTAGAGGAACCCAAAATGCTTCAGCAAACTTCCAAGGAGGCCTCAATATGAATGAACATTTGAGACAAAACAACTAGAAACCAAGATATTTGTAATCAAGAAATATATACGTATGCATTTATTTGAAGAACCAGATTCTCACTGCCTAATTTAAATGTGATTTTTTTCACATGAAAAAGTCATGTAAATGATAATGAATAGCCTATACATTTTTCTAATTATGCCAAGCTCTAAAACATGTTATTGGATAGAAACTGTAGGAAAAACTGTAGTTTACTGATAGCAAACATATATATTTTAAATATTTTAAATTCTTAATCTTCATCCAGTAACTCTAGGTCAACTGAAAACCATGTGGCCTTCAAATATTGTTGTAGACAATGTGCGACCTTGGAGTCAAAATGGTTGAGAACCACTGTCCTAGAGTGGCCTTAGAAAAACAGTTCATACAAAAAATTATTTAGTCACCCTTGTGTTGTTAAAAACCTGTTTAACTTACTTTCTTCTGTGGAACATAAAATAATCTACTTTTTAAAAATAGCTCCTTTTGTGTTGTGCAGAAGAAAGAAAGTCATATAGGTTTGGAACAATATGAGCGTGAACTGTATCTGTACCTTTAAAGGAACACTGCAGTTGAAATGTCTTTAAATCATTTCTCTGTTTGTCTAAGCATCCTGACCAGCCAGATATAGCAAGACTGGCTTAACCAATGGCATTATTTTGGAAGCAGTACTTGATTTTTTTAATGAAAATTTCATTTTATTGTTGTTTAAAACTTTTCCCTAATCTTAATCAAGAGCAAAATGGTGATTGCTCAAGGGTCATCCTTTTCAAGGTTAAATCCTGCAGTCTTTTATCTTCTCCCCATACTGAAAAATGTACAGGGTTTTTATTGTGTAACAGTTGCCCACAAAGCACTTAGAGCTCTGTGTAAGCTTCCACAAGCCATCCTTCTCAAAAGTATATTCAATACTCTTACATTCTTGAAAATAATGTGCTCAGGTAAAGCTTTTACTTTCCTCAGTTGCCCGATCTCTCTTGCATTATAATTGTATTTAGTTCTAATCTGTGAATTCCCTGCTGCTTTTAATAGATATTTCTCAAACACTTGAGCGATGTTCTGTTAAACACTTCTACCTCCTCCGTCCGTTGTTCCATCTATCTACTGTGCTCCCAGGCCTTCCCTCTTTTACTACATCTGCTATGAGTGCAATGCCCTTTTAACGACCCTGGCGAGGCCCTGACTCTCAGCTCTTTTCACAGTAAACGACACGTATCACTGCTCTCAACACCTTCAACACCTCCACCCCATCAGCGTGTTGTAATAACCCCCATTATGGCTTCAGTGGCTGGGCCATCCTCCCACACAAGACTCCTAATGGTTAGCTACGAGAGAGGCCCTAATAAGCCGTTAATGGCGGGCTAATAAATAGCCCGACAATGGCTGGGTGGGAGGAAAAGACGAGATAGAATGACAGCAGAGCATTAAACATAAAGGTGAGATGGCCGCTCTAAGTGTGAGTTAGTGGTTGGGGTGTAGAGGACGGGTGGGGTTCAAGGACACCTCTGAGAGGGATGGAGATGGATGGTGGATGTTAGGCAGGTGAGGTTTTGAAACATTTTGCAATGTATGTAGAAGACAGTGTCATGAATTGTCCTGAAATAGAAAATTAACTTTTATTGTCACAGTGATGTAAGGATTTGGCTATAGGAAAGAAGAAATGTGCGCTCCTATGATCACAACAGAGTTGCTATAATTACAAGATGCTGACATTCAGAGCTGATCAGGCACATCTGTTGTTTCTCCTCAGTTTTATTTAGTCTGTTCTCTATTAAGGTATAGTTTGCCCCTCCAAAAAGAAAAGAAAATTCTGTCATTAGTTACTCACCCTTGTTCCAAACCAATATGACTGTAGAGAATAGAAGATGTTTGGCAGAATGCTCAAGCTGCTCTTTTCCATTGAGTACAGGTGATTTACTGTATAATGTCCAAATGTCCATAATGCCTTTTTAATTATATTGTTATTATATTATTTATTTTTATTGTTATTTTAATCACTTTTTAGTGTTCTAAATCATTTCCCATTTTTTATTGTTTGAAAAAAAAAAAGCAAAAAGAGCTGCTTGGAATTTCTGCCTAAAATCTAATTTTGTGTTTTGCAGAAGAAATAAAATAAAAGGCATTTGAAGCAGAATGGGAGTGATTAAAGGTGCATTTATTTATGAATTTGTGTAAGCGAACAATTTTTTCAAGCAGATTTCGCAAAAGGTTCAACTTGGTCATGTAGATTCTCTGCATTGTTTTTTGTAAGTTATATTTATGGGCTTTTATGCCTTTATTAGATAGGACAGTAGAGAGCAGACAGGAAAGCACTGGGTGGAAAGAGGGGAGTGGGATCGGCAAAGGACCTCGGGACGGGAATCAAACTCGGGTCGCCGCGAGCACAGTTACGCTATATGTCGGTGCACTATAACCACAAGGCTGTCGGCGCCAACGACGGTTGGATTTAAAGTGACTTCTTTGTGAGCTGTGCTTCATACATCGCAACTCTATTGACAATGGACACAAAGTTTTGCTAATGTGACCACACCTAAAGTGATAAAATGCACATTTTTAACTGGACTGTTTCTTTAAGATTTTATCAATTGTGAGAAAAGGGCAAGAAAACTCATCGCAGACCCCACTTATCCAGTTGACAGCTCTTTGCACTTCTGTCCTCTGGCTGGTGTTGCAGAGCACTGGGCACCAGAACATCAGGCGCAAGAACAGTTTCCTCCAACGAGCCATCTCCATCTATAACTGTTAGCATAACCATAGTCTTTTTAACAGCGCAGTGTTCTCTAGGGCATTATGCAGTGAAGATGTTCATTATGAAAATATACATTTTCATTTACACTGTTGGAATACACTGCACTCAATTTGCACAAATCTGTACATAAGTGTTCTGTTTACTCTCTCTATATGTTTATTCATGTAATATATGTTCCTGTATATATATATATACATAATATAAGCAAGCTCATACAAATCCTAAGCCAGTGAAACACTTATTATGGTAATTCCATCATGATGTGAATGCAGTTACACACTTCATTGAGATGTTTATTTTTAATCCCGGAGTAAATGGTTACAGATACTCCTATACAGAAGGACTCGCATACAGTACACTCCCAGTGCACATATGTTACTCGTGTGCTGCATGTGGCGCATAACGCACAGGTCTTATACATAATGCAGTATGTTTGGAGTGATTTTACTGACAGGCTGATGTACTTGTATGAGCGGGAGTGGATCTCAGTGGAGTGGATCTCCATGCATTCATAGAGCCGTTTTCCCAGTTCTGCCTCACAGTCTCCCTCTGGACCCCATTAATGAAGATGCTGGTATGACATGCTCACCTGTGAAAAAATATGTGCACACACCTACAAACATGTATACATCACAAATGCATGCATTTATTCCAGGCGCTCACTAACCCACCTCATGGGGTCAGTCTCTGCATCTCTATAAAGCCCCGTTCACACTAGCAGCGACTTTTGTCGCTGCATGTCGCCAGGGGCTGGCGATGAGGTTGCTAGTGGGCGTTCTCAATACTGGTTGCCTTGACAGCGAATCAGGTTTCTTGCCGCTAAGTACAAACATTTTGGAGGCAAAAGACTAAATATAATCTAAATCTAAATTAAATCCGTACATACAAACAAAAATGAATGAGAAACAGAGCCTACTTTCTTCCATTGAGTATGTTTATCTACGGCGCTGAGAGGAGAACGATCACATGAGCTCTACCGTCTTCTTTCCTATTGGCTGTCGCTCCCGAAAGTCGCTCTTCATTTGCATAAAGTTGAAGGATTCTGAACTTTGTCGCGTCGCTGGACACGCCCCATCCAGTCGCCAACGGTCGCTGTCGCTTGCTATCGCTCGTGTCGCCGGAAATCGCCAGCTCTCCATTGAAATGAATGGGATTGTGTCGCTTTGCTGTTGCGTGTCGCTTGTAGTGTGAACGGGGCTTAATCTGCTGGTTTGCGAAATTATAAAATGGCACAAAAAAACAAAACAAATGTATGTACGATCACCGTATGTGCCTGATGAAGTGGAGAGAAATTAAAGAATAAGATCGTCATATTGTTGGCTTGATGATAACAAAGTGACAAAATGGTGTTAGAATCCAGAGGCGATATTGTTGCAATTACTGGGGCTCCTTTCTTTTTATTTCTCCCCTCCCTCCATCGCCTTCCCACTCAATCTTCCTGGAGCTTTCATAGCTGGGGCTAATGCCTTCCTGATCCACTCCCCAATGCCTTTTCTGTCAGAGGAAGTCATTTAAGAGCACACACAAAAGTATTTGTCGAAGTGTCTGAAAATACCGTAGCCCTCTTCTCCGCAGCCCATTCTTCAGGCCTAATGCGGAACATCCCCTGGGTGATGGCTTTGGCAGCTGCAGAAATGGGAGAGCCACGCTGGAGATGAGGGTCATCGGCGGGTTACAGGAGAAAGTTTGTGCCCAGCAATGTTTGACTGTAGATTTGAGGGGAAACTTTACGGTCTTTGTGGGATTGGTGTAGATTGCAAGGCCACGGTTCACAGCTCCCTGGTGTCAAATGCACATTCACAAAGTCTTTCAGTTTTTATTATTTTATTTATTTGAGAAACGTGCCATCTTGGATTCCAGTGTTGTATGTTTCGTTGGAAATGTCCTCAAAGTAACCTTCGATATCTTTTACAATATCAGTCTCCAAAAATCTTCCAATCTTCATGAAATTTTTTTATTTTATGTTAGAAATTATTATCAATTATATATAAATTATTGAAAATAGTTCTGCTTAATATTTTTGTTACATTTTAAATGTTTTTACAGTCACTTTTGATAAATTAATGTGTCCTTGCTTAAAAAAATAATTTCTTTGAAATAAAGAGTTTTTACTGTAACTTTTGAACAGTTTAATGAAACTTTGCATAGTAAAATTATTTATATTTACATTTACATTTAGTCATTTAGCAGATGCTTTTATCCAAAGCAACTTACAAATGAGGACACTGGAAGCAATTAAAATCAACAAAAGAGCAATGATATGCAAGTGCTATAACAAGTCTCAGTTAGCTTAATGCAGTACACGTAGCAAGTTTTTTTTT
>NW_015656585.1:2022160-2039366 GCF_001515625.1 Sinocyclocheilus rhinocerous
AACAAGTCTCAGTTAGCTTAACGCAGTACACGTAGCAAGGTTTTTTTAAAACTATATAATAAATAAAAAGAAAACAGATAGAATAGAAAAAGAATAGAGCAAGCTAGTGTTAGAGGCCTTTTTTGCTTTTGTTAATCGGATAATAAATAAAAAGAAAACAAATAGATAGAATACAAAAAGATTAGAAAAGCTAGTGTTAGTTTTTTAAAAGAAAACAAGCAGTAAATTAATAGAGTGCAACTTTTTTGAAAGAATAGAATTAGAATAGAGATTGCTAGAGTTAGAGGGTCAAATAAAGATGGAAGAGACGTGTTTTTAGCCGATTAGGGAACATTTAATTTAAAAGTCCGTGAAAGTGATTTTATGCCCCTTTGGGATGGCACAATAAAGCGACGTTCACTTGCAGAACACAAGCTTCTAGAGGGCACATAAGCCTGAAGTAATGAATTTAGGTAAATGGGTGCAGAGCCAGTGGTGGTTTTGTAGGCAAAAATTTATAATAAAAATAATACATTTACTTCATAAATAAAAAAGCTTTACTTACTCCAACATTTTGAACAGTAGTGTGTATATATATTGGTAACATTTAATTGTATTATGCTAGATTATTTACCAGTGACAGATCCTGTGAAAGACTTTTAAATGTATGAAATGGACCAATAGAGAATTTATTGAAAGCTGTTTTGTCGCATAACTTTTCTGGACTCATGTTGATGTGCTTACATTTCAACCTTCTAAATCCCTAACCCAAAGAAACTGTCTGTGTGTAGAGTTCTGCAAATCTTTAAAAACAAAATAGCATTTGACTTGTACAAACCAAATATGTGCACAATTACTGTTTTATGCTGGTTTGGTGCCGGTTAAGGTGGTGGACTAGCATGGCCATCCAAAATGTATCTGTTTACTCTGTCTGACAAGTGTAGTCATTCTTTAGCCGTTTGACTAAAGAAGTCTTGATGGGTAAACTAGTTCACATGTATTTACATTTAATCCTTTAGCACGTGCTTTTATTCAAAGTAACTTTCAAGTGAGGACCATCGCAAACAATCATTCAAGAACCAACAATATTTGCAGTACCCGATGCCAAGAGTAAGCTAGAGTAGTAAAAATGAAGAAAATATTTGTAGCTAATTTATAGCTTTTGTTTATGGCTGTGGTTTATTTAAGTGCTCGCAGAAGAGTTGTGTCTTCAACTATTTCTTGAAGTTTGTGATGGTCTCAGCAGAACGGGTGGTTGAAAGCTCCACCACAGAACCGCAACAAAAAATATGCTGTTCTTTCCAGCAAAGATGTCTGTCAACATTTTTCCATGACCGGCTCTTTGTTGGTTCTGTCTACAGCTCCTCAGCATCCTCCCGAGAGAGGGCGAAGCTTCAGCCTTACCTCCCATCAGCTCAGGTGCCTGACCCAGCTGACCAACACCTTACTGGAGCTGGAACAAACTGTGGAGGACCTGGCAACCCATCTGGGTTTCCTTAACTGCGCTGGAGAATCAGTATGCAGTGGCAAAGGTACACTTTAACAACCATCACAAAAAATTTCACACACATATGCATACTAGAGTCAAATCTGTCAGATACAGGTCAGTGAGACATAAAAAGTCCAGTTTTAAGGGAAAATCCTGTCATCAATTGAATCACCCTCATGTCGTTCCAAAACTTGAACGAATTCCTTTCGAAACATAAAGTGTAGTCCAGTGTTGTCACAGCAAATAAGAGTAAATACATGCTTAATGTTACAACAGATTTATATATAAAATAAATGCAATTCTATCAAACTTGCTATTCATCTAAGATTGAAAAATAAAATGAAGTGTTCCATGCTAAGCAGCAGAACTGTTTTCAGCATTGATAATATGAAATGTGCTTTGAGCACCAAATCAGCTTATTAGAATGATTTCTCAAGGATCATGTGACACTGAAGACTGGAGTAATGCTTAAAATTCAGCTTTAAATGTATTGAAATAGAAAATGTTTATTATTTTTATTACACATAAACATAGGTGAGCATAAGACATTTCTTTTAAAAACATTAAGAAAACTTACCAACCCCAAACTTTTTTTGTGTGTTTCACAAAAGAAAATAAATCATTTAGGTTTGGAATGACATGAGGGTGAGTAAATGATGACAAAATTAATTTTTTAGTGATCTACAATATCCCTTTAAAAACTATAGTTCTTAATCTCATAATCAACAAAACAACCATAGTAAGCAAATGTCCCCCTAAAGCAACTGTGAAAACATATACAGATCCAGATAAGTGGTTTATGTTGCTCTCAGACTGAATGTGATATATGCCAGTCAACAAGATATATGGTTGTTGTTTTTTTTCTCCGATGAATATCAGCATAGTGTAAATAAATGGCAGCCGATCAAGATTTGTGACAACAGTCTGCTCCAAATCTGACATGTGAAATGATTTGTCACCGCGGGAGCGGAAAACCTCGAGCTATATTGTGCTCGACGGAGCCTTTAAATACGACAAGCCTCCAATTCCTGCCTATAATAGCGACATCTCTACAGGCAGCTTATGAGACCAGACTGGTGGCCTGTAGCGCTACCTTGTATACATATGCTTTTTTTAATGAGAGTTTTCTCGCCTTTCTTTACAGCTCTTTTACCGTTCTCTGTGTGTGTGTGTGTGTGTGTGTGTGTTTCTTTTTTGTATATAGAAACATGCTTCTACACACATAAATTGAGGAGGCAGGAAATTTATTTTCATTTATTTTTTTCTGCTATGAAAGTGACTGGTGCGTATAGTAATTTCTGTAAAGGTTACATTAAAAAACAGGACAAGCAGAAAAGGACTGGATTTACTGAGAAGTAAACAGCCTTTAAAGGGCAGTTATCCAAATCATTAATTCAGCCAATCAAATGGCTTAATTACCAGAAATTCATCAGATGGGCTTAAAGGTCAAAAAGTGACATGCCGGCTGCTTCTCTTCTCCTTCGCCTGGCTCGACTCTCTCTCTTCTTCAACTAAATTGCCTCGCCCGGGGTCTCACTTCCGAAGCGTCTGATTAGAAAAATGCGGCCTTGATGCATGCACTTTTAATTTGCCCACAACAAGCACGCACACACACGCACACTTATCCTCCCTATAACCCTTCCATGGATTAGCCCAGATATGGCCATAGCTATCGGGTTCAAATCAACTCCAAAGCCTCTGAATTTAACAAAGCTTACTGTTGCAATTACTGTGTCCGCTTTTTAGTTTTTTCCCCGTTTTATTGGGCGAATCACGTTGTTGTTTGTAGGTCGTCACAGAGCAGAGGAGTTTAATATGTTGGCCTAGCCTGACCCTGGCACCCCACATATTGACTTATTTTCCAAAGGCACCATGTAGAGCGTGAATGCATATGCTAATATGCTAACGGAACATATGAGATATTCCTGCGTGAAATGTTTTTAATGAGCTGGAAATTAGAGGATTTGGAGCACATTTCCTTTGGTAAAGCTGTAGTGACAGTTTACTGTAGATGCATTGTGTGTGTTTTTGCTTTTTCCATGCAGGGGTCCTGAAGAAGGTCAGGGATGATATGGAGGTGACGGCAGCAGAAGACAAAGCCGCTACTGATCTTGTGCTGCAAAGCACAGAGGTGATACACATCCCTTATTTAATCACGAATGGTGAAAGTATTGTAAAACACATTTTTCATTTTCATTTAAAAGAACCCTTACATTTTATAAATGCAGACATTTATTAAATGTGTTTTTATTGCTGTCTTTATTGCTGTAACTCAGGGTTATGGATTTCAGTAAACCTCTAACCCTAAATATTGTGGAAAAAATACTAGTAACAAAAAAAGGAAAAGCCTCCCATTTCACCCTGGCTACACTATATCATTGGTGAATTTTGCATGAGCAAGAAGTGCTTAGATTTTCTGCTTGTAATAATACATTATAACCTTATAACATTTGTAATATCTTTAAATACGTGTTTTATTTTGAAACCATTAACATATATTCCCATATGACCAACAACAATACTTGTGTTGCTTGTGTGTTCAGGTGGTGTGCCTTGAGTTTGGCTGGAGGGCTGCATTCAGAGACCTTGTTCCTCAGATGGCTCACTGTGTGAAGGTGGTGCTGGATGACATTTGCAATAAGAATCTGCAGCAGGAGGAAGCCACACATGCATTGTGCTCTGCCAACATCCTCATTACCCCTGTTACCCATAGTCATGGCCTAGAAAGAGACTCTCCCATGATGGTGGCCAAGGTAACATCAGTGGTTTATATATTAAATGAATAATCATATTTTCTTATTTTTAAAAATGTAATCTTTGCTGAATAGAAGTATCATTTTCTTTCAAAAAGCGCATTACTGACCCCAATAAAAAAAAATATATATATAAAAATCAGTGTAGCAATGAAAATGTAATTAAATTAAATTATACCTAATAGTCAACTAATATTTAATATGCTTATTAGAGTATGTTTATGTTTATTTTAAAGGGGTGGTATACTGCTTTTTTTCTAGGCTTGATTGTGTTTATGGGGTGCAGTCTAACATATGTTAAATCATTTCCTAATTTTATGAAGCCCCTCCCTCAGAAATACGCAATGGGCTTGGTTTTCTGACCTAGTGTGTTGTGATTAGCTAGATTCGCGCCTAAACGTTCCGCCCTTCACCTCAGCGGCATGTGCTCCGGTTGTATTGTAAACAATGATGTATCATTGGAACACAGTTTACTGGAGCTGACGAGCTGATGGTCTGAATGAGAGAGAGAGAGAGAGAGAGAGAGAATTTGAATTTGAAACAGAACTTTATTTCACAGCCATCTTTACAAATCCAACTTTGGTGAAAGCATTAGACAAGGGAAAAAATTCTTTTCATCAGGCACAGATGCTCCAGAAAAATTGTCTTTTATCATTAGGCTCTCTTCTACTGTGAAAATAGATTTCAAATTCATTAAAAAAAGAGAGACCAGTCGAATCGATCTGGTGCCTAAAAAATGAGCCACCATTTCTGCATTGTCCAAGTTCTCCCCAGCTAAATCCAGCAATTGTCTTAAAATAATCACCTTTGATTCTAAAACTTGTGAAGCCATTAGAATCGTTAAAAGACAGAATCGTGATTCATATATAAATAGATGTTTTCGTGCACCCCTAGTTTTAACGGCATGGCAACAACTCTTCTCCTTTAAGCTTAGAAACATGCTATTGTCACACTCTGTCGGAATAAATTGTGTTTCATGTTTCTTGTTCTCTGTCTGAGTACTGCAAACCTTTAAGTAAGTATCTTATGGATTAGGATGCATCTTCTCAGGAATGAAGTCAATTCAAGGCAGGTCACTAGGTTTTGGAACAGAGTTGTAGAGGAAGGTATTTGTGATGCATTTGAAAATATTTCTTTCTCTTTTGAAATACTCCACTGGTTCACAGTGACATGACATGTCTGCTCGTCCTGAGCAGGCACCGTGGCTCCAGGATCCTCTCTGGTCCTGTGGGTTTGCTCTACGGCTCAGTGTTTTGCCTCATTTTATCCCTTATCACGGAGGTCCCCGTCTGAGACAAGCTCCACTCGCTGCAGATCAGGCAGATTGATGAGCCATCACAGCCCCAAAGGACAGCCTCTGAGCTGGGATAGGATGCAGGTGTTTCAGCCCCTGCATGCCTCCTGCACCAGCCCTTATTTCTTGTTAAAAACATAGATGTCCACAATAGACAAAAGTTTTGTAGGTTATATTTCTGAATGAAACTTAAGCAAAGTTTACAGTGTACACACACACACACACACACACACACACTTTAATTTTCATTTCATATTGTACACTACCGTTGGAAGGTTTGGAAGGAAAGGGGTCATGAACTGCCTTTTTTTAATTGGCTTTTTTTATTATTTTGTACTGTTCTCTGAGGTCCACTTATAATGTTATCAAGATTTTTATATAAAAAAACCCATCATAGGCTATTTTCTGTCCTGTTTTCACCCCCCTCATTGGAACGCTCCTTTGAATAGGCGTGGCGGATTGTAGACTCGGAAGTAAACGCCCACTGCTATGATTGGCTAAAAGTTGTGTATGTTTGAAAGATTTCAACTCAAAAAAAGGGTTAAATGATTTTAATAAGTGGTGTTTACTAGGGAAAGTGTCATTATTACTATTGCTCAAACTTGAAAACAACATGCAACCATACAGCAATGTGCTAAAATAACTCCAATCAACTTCTATCAACACCTCAAATCAACAGTCTATCAACCACCAAAAACACCCTATAACCATACAGCAACGTGCTAAAACCCACTAAAAATAGTGACCATCTAGCAACACTTTAGCAACCAGCCAGACCCCAGCAGCTATATAGTACCATGCTTAAAGGGGTCATGAACTGCCTTTTTTATTATTTTGTACTGTTCTCTGAGGTCCACTTATAATGTTATCAAGATTTTTATATAAAAAAACCCATCATAGGCTATTTTCTGTCCTGTTTTCACCCCCCTCATTGGAACGCTCCTTTGAATAGGCGTGGCGGATTGTAGACTCGGAAGTAAACGCCCACTGCTATGATTGGCTAAAAGTTGTGTATGTTTGAAAGCCTATGTCCTTCACAGATGGACGCTGCTGTGATTTAGGTTAAAACACATAAATACTCATATCAAACTATCTATTTTACAGACAAAGCGATAGTGACCACATAATAAAAACAGTTACTCACACTTGTGTGTTTTGCGACATTACTGTCGGATCCAATATAATTGACACAGCATTCTTTTAGTTTCAATCTTTCTGAAAATCCTGTGTTGAATTGTGCCTTGTTTGTAAACGAATCCGCTGTAAAATAAAGCGAACAAAGGACCGAGTTCTTACTGACATAGACCCGTGTTTGCCTCTCTCGTTATTTACACTACTTTACACAAATTGGTGGGCGGGGCTAAACAGGCAGCAATGTAGAAGCAGGCGTTGATTTCTGAGGAGGCTGAAGCGAAGTTTAGCCACACTACTACGTCATAAAGTGGCACATTCCACAACCTGTCGTTTTGGCAGATTGGCTTCAATATAAGCTGTTTTTAGACTAACGAGAAAGTTTTGAGTTCTCAAATTTAAAGATTGTTTTTATAGAACAATGACCTCTTATATATCGAAAGATTAAGGGAATTTTAATTTCTCAGTTCATGACCCCTTTAATTATTACTGTTATTTAGCAAGGATGCATTAAATTGATCAAAAAATACAGTAAATTACTAAGACTAAAACTTGTTGCAAAAGATTTCTACTTCAAATAAATGCTGTTCTTCTGAACCTTCTATTCATCAAAGAATCCTGGAACAAAATGTATCAAGGTTTTCAGGAAAATATTAAGCAACAACTGTTTTCAACATTGATAATAATAAGAAATGTTTCTTGAGCACCAAATCAGCATATTAGAATGATTTCTGAAGAATCATGTGATACGGAAGTAACTGGAGTAATTTAGTGTTATCACAGGAATGAATTACACTTTGAAACCAGTTATTTTTAAATTGAACAGAGGAGACTTCAAACACCTTAAAAAATCTTACCAACTCCAAACTTTTAAACAGTAGTGTATTTATACAGGAAATGCTTTTTGAGGGTTTTCATATTGCTACTTTTTCACACATTGTTTAGTATTGACCTCTGCCTGCAAACCTGTTTTAAACCTTTGTCCACAACAAAAAATACACTTTTGAGCAACATGGCCCCTGCTCATGAAATTTAGAACGTCTGTGTTCATATCTGATTTCCATACCATTTCATTGATGCCGCTACATGCTGCTGACACCCCAGGAACCGCATCACTAACAAGTGTCAAAATTTGTTCACACTCAAGACCTGTACAACACATTTACGTGTAGGTCAGTGCTTCAGAATGAGCAGCCCTCATCTCAAAGGTTAGCATGTGCATTTATTTGCATTCTCTGCTGCTCTGAGTGTCTCAAAACCCCTTCTTTTTGACACATGTCACCATGGCCCATAAGTAGGCAGCGTTATGCTAGCCCAGGCCTTACTTAGCCAGAACGTAGTCAGTCCAGATGCATTACAGAGATCAATATTTCAGCCATTCATATTCATACATTCATGCTTTGTTTTCGAACTCTCCGAGTCGCCAGACCTCCCGTCTGCATAATATTTCAGCGAATCATTTATCAACCTGAAACCGCCATCCAGCTATTGACCACCTCGTGTTGACGATCGTCCTTAACCCTGTGTGAGGAGAAGGATTTAGCACTGTTCAAAGGTGCAAGAAGACTGCTGCAGAGTTGAGCTCTTAAATGTTTTAAAGCTTTGCTGAGAAATAACCTTGCGGTGGCTGTCCTATTGGAATCCATATCTTTGATCTGCTCTAGTTAAGGGTTCTCCGAACCGGAGCAGCAGGCTTTAGAAAGCCATAAATCTCACCGACACCTCTCGGGTCCTCATCACCTTAGATTGGGGCGAATCTTTGCATTCTCGCCCACATCTCTCTCACACTTCCCGCTAAGCTTATAACAACAACACTCAGCCTGTTATTGACTCGCTGTCCAGTCGGCCGTTTGTTTCAAGACCTGTTCAGCCTGTAGGGGCTTCCGGTTTGGCAAGGTCTCTCAGGATGCTTTTGGGATGTCAAAAGCAGCACTGGTAAAAAAAAATGTTACCAGTTATTGTATTAGTATAAATACAGAGTGCCAAATCTTTATGGGATATGAATGCAAACACTGTTTGGACTTAAGTGATGTGAACAGACAGGGGAAATCAGATGTGAAAATATTAGCGCTGGGCAACGATTAATCGCGATTAATCGCATCCAAAATAAAAGTTTTTGTGTACATAATATATGTGTGTGTACTGTGTATATTTATTATGTATATATAAATACACACGCATGCATGTATATATTTAAGAAAAACATGTTATGTTTATATATTAAATATATTTAGATATAAAATAAATGATATGAATATAAATATCTATCTATCTAAATATATACTGTATGTGTGTGTCTTTATATATACATAATAAATATACACAGTACACACACATATATTATGTTCACAAAACCTTTTATTTTGGATGCGATTAATCACGATTAATCGTTGCCCAGCACTAGAAAATATTTGTCTTAGTCCTTAGACCTGCCTCTGACTATTATGATGTTAATATTAATAAAACAATATTAGGGAAAAAAAGAAAACCCCTCAGTGTTTTTTATTTAAGTTTGACTGTTATTCCAGTTTTTTTTTTTATTGTACTTGTAATTGTTGTAACTTGAAGCAATATTTACTTGATAAATACTTGACACGTCATTGTTTTAATTTAGTTTGATAATATTTATTAATTATACTTACATTTATAATAATTTTGTGTCATAATTATAATTTAATGATAATTCGTTTTTTACTCACTTTTTATTTAATTACCTTAGATATTGTAATTACTTAATTGATAAATACATGGAGCATGCCATTGTTTTATTTTTAATTTATAGTTACAGCTTATTAAAATGATTACGTTCATTAAATGTATTAATAATAAATATAATATTATGGTTAGTATAACAAGAAACTGTAATAATTTTATTTTATATTATATTATAATTATAAAAACGTAATTTATAAATTCCAGCAGTATTTTGTAAAACATGTTAATTTAACATTTAGTTAGTTTAATATTGTATTTTTTTAATAGTTACTAAAACTTACTAACTACATGAAAAAAATCAAACGAGGTCACATTGTCTTTTTATCTAGTTAATATCATAAACTATAATAATTTTATTTTACAAATATAATTTATTATAATTAACTTTTTAGATAAAGGAGGGTGTTTTTTCTGTGGTATTGAAGCTTGTATTGTGAACAGTGAAATTTTACTATCATGATAAGTACCCTGCAGTGCTGCATCTATTGTGCCTGAACATAGTGACACTGCAGACTGTGTAATGCAGATGCTGAAGTTTAGTGGAGAAGCATGAAGTCACCTCTCTCTTGCCTGTTCGTGCTTGATTGATAGACCTGCTATTGGGAAAGTTTCGGTTTAACATGTGCTGGGTTTTTTTTGTCCATGTTCGCAGAGGCCTTGGGACACAGTAACTCCCTGTGGAAGGGGGCAAGGGTGGAGTGGAGGGAGATATATACAATGCACACGTATATTTTACTGCTCTCGAATCGGCCGGCATCGTAACTCATTTCTATAGGTGTATAAATTCGACAGTGAACCCAGCACATGCGTCTGGCTCTTCAGCATGCCCAGATTCGCTGCCGTCACTGCTAATCTGCATTGAACACGTGTGGCTGGAAGGAGGGATGGAGAAAGGGAGAAATGGAAGTGCTAGATGGGGATAGATCCACAATGATGTCTTCATTTGTCAAGGGTAGGAGAAATATAGGTGGAGGAAGTTTGGTGTATGTTCTGTTCCAGGGCTGCCTCTTTTTGGCAATAACCCTTAGGGGTCTTCCTTTCAAGCTGCGTGCCTCCTGAGGCAATGTAAGGCAGATGTAACAGGCACACACACTTTCGTAATCATTTTGAAGAGAAAATACCAGTGCCGATTCCCTGTTTCCTGCAGGACAAATGTGGAAAAATGAGATAAGTGTTGCTTCTCTCTTCAGGCGCCACAGGAGGGGAACTGCAGGTATTTGAATCAGAAAATGGCCCTGAACGTCTCACACAGTCATATCGGCATGGATGATTCGGTTACAATAAATGCTAGTCCGTTCACATATGGTAGAGCTGTGTGAGCTGCTGAAATGCAATTTCGGTCTTCAAAAAGGGAAGTTTGAGGGTTGTATGATAAAGAATTTCTTACTGTATAGCATTGAATGCTTTTTGTTGGTTTAAGACGGAAAGGATGGAGTACCTGAGAGTTATTTCACAACAACTATCTGCAAATAATTCTACCAAATGGTCATGATAGTAAGGAAGCCTGTCTAGTGTGGATAACAGTATGGTTGCACCAAAGAAGTTCTTTACCTTTAAAAATGTATCCATAAGTGTCGGAGATAAAGCCTGGCAGGTTGTTTATGTGCTCCAGTATGTTATGTTATGATGTTTCTCAAGCTAGCTGTTCTCTTCCCCATTTTATTTCCTGGAAAAACTGGCCCGTAACATAATGTAAAATAAACTAAAATAATGCATATTAGATATGTTTAATTGTTTTTATTATTGTAAAATATTGTAAGGACAAAAGAATGAACTAAGTGAGGGGTACATTTATTATCAAGTATTGATTGTCTATAAAACACATTCGAGAAACTTCACATATTCACTTTATTTCCAGTTCTGTGCAGATGTTGTGGAGCAGATGGATGCTTTTCACCCTCTGGCTGTGGCATTTAGAAAGAACAGCCTGCTGCCCGTGTGCTCCAGCTACGTGGAGGTGTGTGGCCGTGTGACTTCCTTCCTACTGACCAGACTAGAGGAGAGGGCAGGGGAAGTGCCGGCCTCAGCTCCCTTCAAGAACCTGCCTATTCTGATGACCACCAGTGTGTACATCCACCAGACACTCGCACACTATGAAAGCCAGCTCAGAGACTCCACACGCATGTGAGTTACACTCATTCTATAAAGCACCAAACTCATGTATGTCCATTATAGAACATACAATGTTTTCAGCAGACTACAGCTAGATCAAGTATAAATACACTGCATAAAAATCAGTTTCTTAAAGGTATAGTTCACCCAAAAATAAACATTCTGTCATTGTTTACTCTCATTAATCTTGTTCCAAACCTGTTTGAATTTCTTTCTTCTGCCTTAACTACTATGTACTTACATCAAAAAATAAGTACAATGTACTTATTGTGTTCATATTGTATTGCAAAACACTTTTGCTGCTATTGAGGTGGGATACGGGTAAGGTTAGGGACAGGTTTGGTGGTATGGGTAGGTTTAAGGTGTAAGGGGACGGTCAACAGTGTAACTATGTACACGCATTACTAAATGTAATTACAGAAATGAATTACAGATGTAATTACATGCAGGTATTTTTTTAAATATAAATACAATGTAAAACATGTATGTACACAATAAGTGCATTGTATCAAATGATTAATTTAAATGTAAGTACATAGTAGTTATGGCCACTTAATATAAAGTGGGACCAAAGCAAGAGCTGAGACCTTAAAACAAGATCAAATTGAATGCAAAATTGTCATTACTGCAAAAAAATAAAAAAAACCCGGCAGCAAAATTAAGACATATTATGACTTGTTTTCAGAAAGAAAAAAAAAAATATATATATATATATATATATATTTTAAAATGTATCTTATTTCTTACTTTTAAAGCCAAAAGCAATCAAGATTTAATGTAGTTTATGCTTATATACATATATGCAATATAATATAATTTAAACTCTAATTATAATGACAACAAGAAGGGAAAAAAAACTTTTAGCCAGAATATTAATGTGAAATCTTACATTTTCCTTTTCATTTTATGTTATACATTTTCTTATTTGCATGTATTTGCATTTTCAAATGCATAAACACTTGATGAAGATCTTAATGTTTGGCTCAAGTACATTAATCAATGATTCAAAAACTATACCTTATTTCCACCTTTTTTCTGTAGTGGATGTGGTGCAAGGAATGACAATGAAGCCTGATCCTCTATGGTGTGGTACCCCTGATTTCATAAATAACTTCAAATCTTTCTATGGATGATAAAAATCGAATATAAAACGGTATATAAAAAATCTCAGCTTGGGTTTGACCTGTGCATTTGTACATAAAATGAAAAGTGTTTGGAGAGGGTGAGCGTTGCTAAAGTTCACGATTTATAGTACACTTTGTCAAGCCCAGGTTTCCCCGGCCAGGCAGCCTGTCAGATGGATGCCAGATTTACTAAAATGCTGTAATTGGATTGTAAAGAACCAGAGTGAGACGTATGTGAGCTGGTGCGCTCTGACAGAAATATTTGCCTATGTATTTGTAAAGTTAAAGCCAAGAATGAGCGACAGAAAGAGAGAGAGAGACATATAGAAAAAAGGGTATCAGACTGTCTGTGTGGCCTTGTATTTGAAGAGAGGGAATGAGGAAATTTTAGGGGAGGAAGAAGGAGGTGTTGAATGATTGACAGGTAATAATAGGAGCCATTTGCTGATATTAATCACTTAGTGTCTTTTTGACCTGTAAACTACACCTCTTTTGCCTTAAACCAGACCTTGTGTCTTTGATGTCTCCAACCTCAGGCCTCTAACTCTGCTGCCCATTCAGAGAAGCCAGGATGTGATGGCAGCCCTGCACGATCACCTGACCAGCTACTGCGTCCATGTGTGTGCCGCTAGTATACTACAGGATGCCGAGAGCCACTACTGGAGTGACCCCAGCCCGTTTTACGAGGTACAGATGGCTGTAGCTTTTCTAGCAGTATTTCAATAATAGCTCATGTTACGTGTAAGCCTGTTGAAGGCATTTCTTTAGGGTTGGGTTAGGTTATTGGAAGACAAAACATCCTGTACCTCTATACTGTGCTCAAGGACAAAGCTGTGGTTAAATCACACTGCATATTCACATTCCGATCATAAGTGTATCTGTACTGAAATGCTGTGACATTGGTTAATAAATGATAAATTGTGTTATTGTATTCTTAAGTAGGCTCCCTTTTAAATTCTTGGATTTGCATGCTGCTGTTGCACATTGTCCGGCAGCCCTGCACGATCACCTGACCAGCTACTGCGTCCATGTGTGTGCCGCTAGTATACTACAGGATGCCGAGAGCCACTACTGGAGTGACCCCAGCCCGTTTTACGAGGTACAGATGGCTGTAGCTTTTCTAGCAGTATTTCAATAATAGCTCATGTTACGTGTAAGCCTGTTGAAGGCATTTCTTTAGGGTTGGGTTAGGTTATTGGAAGACAAAACATCCTGTACCTCTATACTGTGCTCAAGGACAAAGCTGTGGTTAAATCACACAGCATATTCACATTCAAATCATAAGTGTATCTGTATTGAAATGCTGTGACATTGGTTAATAAATGATAAATTGTGTTATTGTATTCTTAAGTAGGCTCCCTTTTAAATTCTTGGATTTGCATGCTGCTGTTGCACATTGTCCTTGACTATTTAGTTGACTTCTCTCAGGCTGTCATAAAAGGAGTCAGGTGTGTACATCCAGCCTCAGTGCTGCCATACTAAAGAGCATTTTTTATAAACGCATTCAAAACATCTCACTTATTTAAAATGCTTGAGGATGCTGCGCGCATTTGTAACCAATCACAAATATCCCAGTCTCAGCCAGCCTGACAAATTGAGTAGAATCAGTATGTGTTCATGTAAAACACTCTAGTCTTTCCTTCCTTTTTTATTTATTTATTTTTGAATACACATTAGGGCAAGGCAAGCCAATATATTGAATTTTCGCTATATATTTGTGATTTGCTTTGTTTGTTTGTTTGTTTTTTAGCAATATATTTTGGCATTGTGAATGTTGTAATTTGGTTTTGTTTTGTGTTTTGTGTTTTGTTTTGTTTTGTTTTGTTTTGTTTTGTTTTGGTTTGTGGTTTTGTTTTGTTTTGGTTTGGTTTGGGGATCTGTTTTGTTGACCAGTGGAAGACAAAGGATTATTTGGGAAAGCTGTTTAAAACTAAAACTATTTATTTTTAATTACATTAGATATGGAATTTGTAGCTTAATTAATTTGTCTTATTTCATTTAAACTGTCTATTTTAATCAACATTTTGAATCACAAGTTTCATTCAACAGTTTGTTTGTTTGCATCATCATCCAAAAATTATTTAATTTAATGAAATGTAAATTAAATGAAGATTTTAATTAAATTGTATTATTAAAATGTTTTAGATATAAAATAATATATAAACAAATAATGGGTAAATTATGAAATTTGTGCGCATGTATAAATTGGAAGCTGAAATCTATCAGTAAATAGAAAGCAACCATGCCCCTAGTCAGCGGAAATTAATATTAGCCGGTTCAGTCCCAACGCCTACGGTACCAGGATGATGAAGATGAAACAAGGGTGGACATTTCTGCAAGACAATGATCCCAAACACAGCCAAGGAAACTCGCAGTTGGTTTCAGAGAAAGAAAATAAAGCCGCTAGAATGGCCCAGCTAATAAATTGACTTGAATCTAATAGAAAATAAGAACTAAAGATCATAGAAGAGGCCCACAGAACCTTCAAGATTTTAAGACTCTGTGGAAGAATGGGCCAAAATCACACCTGAGCAATGCATGCGATTAGTTTCTCCAGACAGGAGGCATCTTGAAGCTGCCATTACCAACAAAGCCTTTTGTACGAAGTATTAAATAAATTTCAGTAGGTCAATACTTTTTCCCTGTGTCATTCCATTTTAATACTGTGACGACCCTGTCTTTCCCTTTTCTGCCTGCTGGGGGCAGTGTAGCATCAACGTGTGTTGTCACTGCTAATTAGAGACGTTATGGGCGGAGAGTATAAAAGATGTCCCTTCCTGATCTGCTCAGTCCACATCCTCTGGTGGAACATCATTCTCCAGAGAAGTCTTTTGCTCCAACTCTTTTTGTTGGGGTTTCTTTTCTTTTGTCAATGTTCTTTACCCCATTGGATTATTGTTTTCGTTTATATTTACTTCAATCCCTAGACTTTGGTGTTTTTCTTTGTTTTTGTAATCAGCCGTTTTTTCTTTTAAATAAATAATTTTGCTACTGAAATATTCGTTTGTATGTGTGATCATCTTTATGTTATGGTCCGGAACGAGCTGGCCGTGACAATACACATAACTTAATTTCTGAACTTATTTGTTTTGTTTAAATTGTATGTATGGGTTACTTGGGTTGTTACCGACATCTGGTGAAAATTTCATGTCAACAGCACCTTTAGAAATATATTAACTGGGAAAAATGGTGGCGTGTTCAATACTTATTTTACCCGCTGTATGTGTGTATATATATATATTATTTTAAACCAGATTTGTACTTTTTGCTGTAAGCATTTTGAATTCATTCGGCTGCAGTTGCTGATAAATTAAAGAATTAAATATTGTTTATTAAAATTAAAAACAGACCAGAATTTTCAGACCAAATAAGAATCATTGATATTTATATTAAATAGCATAAGGATATTAATCAGAAAAATTATCTTGGGTGTATTGCTAGTTATAAAGATTTTCTAGCTTTAGCATTCTCATAATGACCCTTCCTCTAGTCATTTCAATGGGGCTTGTGGTGCCCTGAGGCAGCGTTAGACTCAACCATCTGTGTGTTGAAGAGTGTAGCCCTAACCTTACCTCCATTAAGATAACCGTGCACGCATACGCTCTCTCACGGATACATACGCACACATCCGCCCGTTGCGGGGCTGTGGGGCAGACTGGCCTGCTGTGTGCAGGTGTGCGGCTGGCTCTGCGAGTCTGCTCCTCTGTTGACCTGTATCCCCTCTTCCCCCACCTCTCTTTTGCCTTCTTCCATTCACCCTTCCATTTCACTTCCTCTTGAGCAAATGCCAAAGGGCCAAGCGCTTCCAGAGGCCCAGTCACTAGCACTAAATCCCTGGGTCCGGACGTGTGGTCATGGCCCTGTGTGTCTCTTTCTATGGCTGACTTAGCCCTGGCTCACTGGTGGACCACGTCCCAGCTCTCATTAGGAGATGTAGTACATGGTTGTTAATAATCTCTCTTTGGTCACACTGTGAACTCCTAATGCTGCTTCCTCTTTGCCTGAAAGTAATTAGCCTCTTAGGAAACAAGGGTCTCTCGTCCTTTTTATCATTTTCGCCTTTTCTGAATTGTTTCTAATTCTTGCTTCTCTGTTTGAGCTGTTCAGCATGTACAGTATCACAAAATTCTGAAGCATTTCAGCGACAGAAGTCTGACCTTGTAGATCAGGCTTCTCGTTCTTGTTATGCACTAACTTAAAAAAAGAGTATTGTGTCATAATTTGTTTTAATAAAAGTGCAGAAATAACTTACAATACACTTAAACTTTCATTAAAACATGTTTTTAATTTAAACTTGATTATTTACACAATGAATTTTGGATTATATGTGACCCTGGACCACAAAACCAGTCGTAAGGGTCAATTTTTCGAAATTGAGATTTATACATCATCTGAAAGCTGAATAAATAAGCTTTCCATTGATGTATGGTTTGTTAGGATAGGACAATATTTGGACGAGATGCATCTATTTGAAAATCTGGAATCTGAGGGTGCAAAAAAATCCTAAACATGGAGAAAATTGCCTTTAAAGTTGTCCAAATGAAGTCCTTAGCAATGCATATTAATGATCAAAAATGAAGTTTTGATATATTTACGGTAGGACATTTAC